>NC_134137.1:3951893-4254924 GCF_033958435.1 Carettochelys insculpta
AACATAACTCTTTGCAATTCCACTGAGTTCAATTGGCCTCCCTTGGAAAGAAGAGCACCTGAGTGAAAACCAGCTGGAGGCCAGCCTGTCTGCCCTTCTGTGCCCTTTATCCAGTTTTAGAAGCAAACAGCAATTAAGTGAACTTCCCAAAAGGAGATGACAACTCTAGGGATCTGTGCTGAGTCAGCGAGAAACTGGCTGCTCTGTGTGTTTGTGTGTTTAAAACTTATAGTTGACTCGTGAGAACACTAGGGATACAGACTAGGTCCCCACAGGGTTTGATAAATGCCCAGGGTGGATGGGTAGATACTAGACCAGGGGTCTACAGCCTGTGGCTCAGGAGCTTCATGTAGCTTGTTAAGGACTTCTTAGTGGCCCTGACACAAAATAAAAAATAAAAAAAACCCTCTCTTATTTTCAATAAGTGTCGAACATCTAAAAACCCAACAATGAACAACTCATATCTAAATAGCAACCAATATGTGATCTCAGCACATTGGAAAACTGCCTCCAGCATCCACCAACAGGATAGAAAGGTCAGGAGAGGAGGTCAGGAAAAGAGTGGTACAAACTCACACGTGGAAAGTGTGAGGAGATGGAATAGGTGACAGGTTTGTGACTGTACTGCAGTAAACATGTGTCACGTTCTACATCATTGTATTTGCCGGTTCTTAAAATGGGGTGACAAAAAACACGGTCTGACATTATTTATTAAGGACAGTCTCGTATTGCCATGCATTGCCTCTCTTGCATTATTGAGGTTTTAACTGAAGTGGAAAAAATTGCTCTTCTGGCTTTTTTTTGGTTACCAACCCTGTGCTAGGCAGATCCAGAGAGAAGAAGAAGTGAACACTACCTGCAGAGACACAGGTCTCTCTCGAAAGGATCTGAGATCAGTAATTCTCATCTGTAACTCTCATAATGTGTAGCGCCTTTCACCGAAGGATCTGGAAAACAGATTTCAAATTAAAGTCACTACGAACCTATCCCCATTACACAGATAGGCAACCTGAGGCACAGGACGATGTGAACTGGCAGGGTGACACAGAGAATGGCGTGGTGCTGTCTTCCCTGCTGTAGCCGTGTTCTGTTGGTCGGTAAATGAGCACAGGACACAAAAGGGAAGTAATCCGATTTAACAGGGCCTGTCCATTGGGTGCATGTAACTGAATTCCCTGCCATGTCACCTGGAACTGGGGTACAGTGCTGCCCCCTCACATGCCAATCTGGGCCCCTTCTTACACGGTGAATCTACAGGAAGCCCCGGTCCTCTCCAAGGCTGGCACCCGCCCAGCCAGACACGGACAAGGACACGCACAGCTGCACTGGCACGGATCTTTTCCCAGCCACTCATGAACCAAGCATGGAGTCAGCTAACAGTTTTCTATAGCTGCAACCACTTCCCTACAGTTCCCTGCCCAGGACCCAATAGCTGAACCTTCTTGCCCTTGTCAGAAGCCTGACCAGTATCAGTTTCTTACCCAGTCTGCCCTTTCCTCAGTGTGCCAAGATCAATGCACCAGTGCCCCTGTCGCCGAAGAGATTTCCCCTTTACTTGTCTAATAACACCATGGGTTAGGTAAAAAACACCCACTTATCGATGGCAGAAAGATATTTTTTAAAATTAAAAAGGTTACCTAAGAAATAAATAAAATGTCAATCTAAATTCTATGCACTAGACAGTATTTGAATGAAGCAGCTTCTCACCCTGTTGATACCAACAGCACCGCTCCCCTCCGAGAGCTGAGATAGAGTCCAGGAATCCTGATGGAAGGAGGTTGTCTGTCTGTCTGTCTGTCTTCAGCTATAGTAACAGACTAAGAGCACATACTAAACAAGCCAGCCTAACCAGCCCCTTAAGTGACTTGCCAGAAGATGCCAGAACATGTTAGTATTAGAGCTGAGTGGTTCTAATTTTCATTTACTTTTCCCTTGTTTACATGAGAATTAGATGCAGACTTCCTGTCAGCAAATTGCTCAGGTCGGTGTATAAACAAATGCCTAGATTGTTCAAGAGCCTAAGTTGTCTGTGGAGTCATGAATAAAGATGCCACTTCTTCCAAAATCTCTTTTGGTTCCCTTGTGGATGCAGATGATGAGAGACATGGACGTGATTCAGCAGCGATTTTGGATTTGGTTCCATCTATATATTCTGACTAGCATAGTTACCAGCATTGCTCTGGTCCTGACCAATGATAAGGAGCATGTGTAAGCTTTAGTTCAATGACTGTATAGAACTGTAAGTAGTTGGATGGGGCTGGGGGCTCAGAGCAAGGAGTGGATGGTGCTGGAGTCAGAGAACCGGGTTCGATGGTATGGAATGGCGCGAGGTAGGGGGTGGGGGTGCAGGAGTCTCAGAAGGGGAGTGGAAGGTGTGGGGTGTCCTGTTCGACATAGTTTAAATGATCTGGAGAAAAAGGTAAACAAAAATGTGAAAAAAATTCAGATGATACTGAACTGCTCCAGATAGTTGTGAGAAATACAGATTGTGAAGAGCTGCAAAAAGATAATTAATATCACCAAACTTGGTGATTGGGAAACAAAACGGCGTATGCATTTTAATGTATATAAATTCAAAGTAACGCACATTGGAAAAATAATGTCAACTATACATATCACTCAAGAGGGCTATCTTGGAGTTACAGTGGATCATTCTCTGAAAACATCCACTCAATGTGCAGCAGCAGCATAAAAAGCAAACATAGAATCATAGAATCCTAGCGCTGGAAGGGACCTGAGGAAGTCATTGAGTCCAGCCCCCTGCCTAAAGCAGAATTAATCACAACTAAATCATCCCAGACGAGACAATGTCAAGCTGGGATTTAAAAACCTCCATGGATAGAGATTCCACCACCTCTCAGTAATGCATTCCAATGCTTCACCTCCCTCCTGGTGAAATAGCTTTTCCTAATATCCAACGGACACCCTCCCTCTGTGACTATTAAGTTAAATTACTTGACTGATATCTCTATGAATATCAAAGATGGGGAAGCTCTCTTTGTGATGCATAAGTTAATTGCTATCTCTATTGACGATAAACTAATAAATAACCTTGGTAGGCTTTAAAGTGCTACATGACTGCTTCTTTGTTTTGTTAAGATGCAGGCTAACGTGGCTACCTCTCTGTTAATATTCATCAGAAGGATTGCAGAAAAGGATCTAGGATTCATAGTGGACCCCGAGATAAATATGAATCAACACTGTAACACCATTGCAAAGAAAGTAACTATTATCTGGGGACGTATTTGCAGAAGTGTTTTTAGCAAGAAATGAGAAGTAATTTTTCTGCTCTACTCAGTGATTATTAGGCCTCACCTGGAGTATTGTGTCCATTTATGGGAACCACTTTTCAGGAAAGTTGTGAATAAGTGGGAAAATGTCCAGAGAACAGCAACAAAAAGATTTTCTGGTCTAGAGAACATGACATATCAGGGAAGAGTTAAAAACTTGGGGATGTTTAGTCTTGGAAAGAGAAGTCTTAGAGAGGACATGATAACAAATTTCAAACACATAGAAGGTTATTACAAGCAGGAGGGTGAAAATTATTCCCCTTAACCCCTGGGGGTAGAAGAAGAAATGTATTTATAATACAAGAAGGGAAGTTTCAGTTTCAGCATCAGGAAAAAAAAATCTTAACTCACAGAGTTGTTAAACACTGGAATAAATTACCTGGGGAGGGTGTGGGATCTCCCTTATTGGAGGTTTTTAAAAGCGGGTTAGACAAAGACCTGACAGGGATGATCAAGATGGTGCTTAGCATTTCCATGTGCTCCGGTAGTGCAGGGGAGAGGTAGCTCAGTGGTTTGAGCATTAGCCTGCTAAACCCAGGATTAGGCATTCAGTCCCTGAGGGGGCCTCTTACGCTGTGTCTACATGGGCACAAATCTTCAAAATAGCTGTATTTCGAAGATTACTAATCAAGTGCTGAAGTGAACATTCAGTGCCTCATTAGGATGCTTTGAAAACACGCAGCTACCTGGGGCTCCTTTTCAAAAGGACCCTCACCTTTCAAAATCCCCTTATTCCGATCAGTGATCAGGATAAAGGGATTTCGAAAGGTGCAGGGTCTTTTCAAAAAGGAGCCCGTGTAGCCACGCTGAGCTGTGCGCTTTTGAAAGCACCATGGCCGGAAGTGTCCTAATGCAAATGAGGCACTGAATATTCAATTCAGCACCTGATTGGTAATCTTCAAAATATGGCTATTAGGCTATTTGACACAGCCTTAGGGATTGGGGTAAACAGATGTCAGGGCTGTGCTTGCTCCTGCCAACAGGGCAGGAAAAAAAAAAACTTCTCAAGACACAAGAAATCTTTCTTCTGCCCTACTCTGGACTGCTTAGCCCTCAGCTGGAGTATTGTGTCCAGTTCTGCGTGCCACACTTCAAGAAAGGCTTGCAGAAGTTTGAAAGGGTGTAAAAAAAGTGCAACCAGAATGATCAAAGGTCTAGAGAACATGACCTATGAAGAAAGGCTGAAAGAGCTGGGCTTATTTAGTTTGGAAAAAAAGCAGATTGAGGGGGGACGTGATAGCAGTTTTCAAGTATCTAAAAGGGTGTCATAAGGAGGAGGGAGAAAACTTATTCTTCTTGGCCTCTAAGAATAGAAGAAGAAGCAATGGACTTAAACTGCAGCAAGGGAGGTTTAGGTTGGACATTAGGAAAAAGTTCCTAACTGTCAGGGTGGTCAAACAGTGAAATAAATTGCCTAGGGAAGTTGTGGAATCTCCATCTCTGGAGATATTTAAAACAAGTTAGACAAATGTCTGTCAAGGATTGTCTAGACAGTACTTGGTCCTGCCATGAGGGCAGGGGGAGGGAACCCTTCCAGGCCTAGCATTCTATGATTCTATGATTCTTTGTTTGCATCTCATGCATCTGATGAAGTGCGTCTGTGCTCATGAAAGGTCATGGTCAAAACTTTTCTCTTAGTCTATAAGGTGCCACAGGACCCTTCGTTGCCGTTACAGATCCAGACTAACTCCTTGAGATTTCCAAGACCAGTATCTGATGAAGTGAGTCTGTGCTCACGAAAGCTCATGCTCAAAACTTTTCTCTTAGTCTATAAGGTGCCACAGGACCCTTCGTTGCTGTTACAGATCCAGACTAACTTCTTGAGATTTCCAAGACCAGCATCTGATGAAGTGAGTCTGTGCTCATGAAAGCTCATGCGCAAAACTTTTCTCTTAGTCTATAAGGTGCCACAGGACCCTTCGTTGCTGTTACACATCCAGACTAACACGGCTACCCCTCCGATAATTGACAGATTGGTCATTGTATGTGGCACTAGTGAGACCGAGGTTAGTTTTTCCATGTGTGGTTTCTGCTTCTGTCTGAACTCTTTGCTTTGTTTTCTTTTGTTTGTTATGTTTTGTTTTCTTTTTCCCAAAGTCTCCCACATAACACTGCTCCAATGAAGTTATGAGAGGAATGTGTCTTGCCCATGTTGCTCCCATGAGAAGCCTGCCATCTTGTAGCCAGACAGAGTCTCCCCCTTACAAGCCATCTTGCTCGTTGCCCCCCCCCAGCCGAGGAGCACACAGGGAACGGAAATGGCTGCTGACAGCACAGTCTTTGATGGCCTCATTGAGGCCCAGATATGCTGGCTTATCGTGACCCTGAGAAGCAGAAAGTACAGCTAGAAGGCTAACAGGCCAGACTGTCAACATGAGAGGGGGGGGAACCCTCAGAAATCACCCCAGCTGGCATTGATCAATATGATGCACACACACAATCACCCAGAAGGGGAGGTCCCCCGCCCGCACAAAACAATGTCCTGTACTCCTAAATTGCTTATCTCTTGTCTTACAAGTGCAAACTAAGTAGAAATGCCCTTGTAACAAACTGGAGTCACAAAGACAGACCAGTATGATCTGGCACCATAGATAAGAAAGAGGATACGTAACCCAAAAGGGGTATAAAAGATGGGTCCAGCAGAACTCTAACTTTGAGTGCATTTCAACCAACTACCTGCTGGTCGGGTCAGGTGATTGCCTCCCGAGGTCCACAGCTGGGGACGCCCAACCTCGTATTCGTCTTTCCGTCGGAATTGAGTGACCGATCCGGCTTGGCTACGCTGGTATCGAGAGACGCAGAGAGGGTAAGATACACCCATGCTAGGTCTCTGACTTTTTTTTGTGCACAGCTAAAGAATTAGAGCTCTGTAACTAGACGTTGTTGTGTCAACATATCATTGTGTTAGATGGTAACAGATATCTTTGTATCGGATTGTAACGTAACTTGTTAACACCTGTACTTTGCTAGCATATAAGAAGTAAACAATAGCCTTTTGTAACCGCACGCTTATAACTGTAGCTTAATAAACTTGTAACCAGTTAAGATCCAAGCCTAACTATTTTTGTTAACCCTTTTGTCACTGCAACACAGCTGGCACAACAAAAGAACTTTAACCATTTGGTTACAACAGCATGGCCATAGGTAAGAGTGCTAGGACCTGCCTACTCTAACAGTAATAAACTGGGTTGCTTAGGACCCAGGGGAATCCGTCAGCCTGTCTTGGCTGCTTGCAGCAGCAAGCTCTCTGCTCTTGTAGTTTTAAACTTGGGTGATAACAAGGGCATAGTTGGTACCTCATCGCACATTACCTGGCCACCGGCTAACACATCTCTATGATTTCCAGCAGATAAAGTCAAGTACTAGGCACCCACCTTCCTGCTCTTACCAGGAGGAGGTGGTGGCGGTCTTTGTGTATTGACACACAGATGGTTTCTCCAGAGTTCACTTACTTTTTACTTCAAGGGGAGTTTGCTTCAGTGTGGTCTGATGAAACCATGGACCAGGGCCTCAGAATTTGAACTTGCATTTTACATCTACTAACGCCTTTCTTCTGGGAAGACCCACTGTGCCACTGAACTAGACCCATCAATGCAAGGCTGGGGGCATCACCTGGGCTGAGCACAGGTGCACAGGAAAGAGCGACTTTTGGCCCAGTGGTATTGAACAAACTCATCCTCTGTGGCAAGGGCTCTGAGATGGTCACAAGTTCTGCAAAGCAGAAAGTGCAACAGACTTACACTCAGTCTCCTGTTGCCCACATTGCAGTGGGTTTGACAAGCAGGAAAGCTCCCCAGGAAGAGATCGTTACCTGTCTATTCTGAGCGGAAAGTGTCTTCACGGGCAGGCACCCTGAGGTAGCTGCATCCTAAGCTCTCGCTGCAGCAGGACAGAGGTGAGGTTTTGGGATTCCCGGTGATGACACAGACAACACTTTTAGCAGCACTTATGGTTTGTTTATTGGAGTAGTACAAAGGTGTTAAACCGCTGTCGAACAGACACAAACTGAAGATGTTCAATACAGTTAATATCGTAACAACGTTCTAAAAGCTAATGCAACTTACTTAACCAACTGCACTTAGGGTTTAACTTCTGCTATAAAAGCAAGCTGGTAGCAGACGTGGAGGTTATCCTCTCCTTTGGACTATATCAGTAAAGCCGAGAGGGGGACACTGGTGTCTGGGCAGCCCAGAGTCTCCATAACAAATTCCCAGGCTCGCGCCCGGAGAGGTACTCCGGCATCGCTGAACAGCGTTGCATCAACACGGGAGGCAACAGTCACCGGTTATAAGCTCTTGCTCGATTGGCGTAGAGAACGAGCGCCAGGGGTTGCCTTCGACGGTGGGAGGGATCCTCGCATCTCACTGGACAGTCACCGCCCGCCTCAAGCTGGGCAGCCCCCAGCCAATAGGAGACTGTCCCGCCACAGTTCACCTGCCTCGCTGGGTGCATGAGGCTTAAGGTTCCTGAACCTGACAAGTGACTGACATTTGGGCACCAGGCAAACCAATAAGAAAATCAACAAGAAATGAGAAACATCAACAATTCAAGCTTGCTTGCTGGAATGTGCGGACCATGCTGACCGGCTTGACTGAAGATCTTCAGGCCATCAGTGACACCCGCAAGACCGCTGTCAACAACGAGGAACTGAAAAGGCTCCGAGTTGATATTGCTGCACTGCAAGAGACGCGACTTGCAGATTTCGGATCTCTAAAGGGAAAGGACTACACCTTTTTCTGGCAGGGTAAAGCCCAAGAAGAACCCAGACAGCATGGTGTTGGCTTTGCTGTCAGAAACACCCTTCTACAAATGGTTGATTTAGTCATGGGCGGATCAGAAAGACTTCTTCAGATCACGCTTCAAACTTGCGCCAGTCCTGTCCACCTGATAGGCGCTTATGCCCCAACCCTGTACGTCACACCAGAAGTAAAAGACGAGTTCTATGATGTGCTTAGTGCTGCTGTAGCACAAATACCTGCTCGTGAACAACTGGACATCTTGGGTGACTTCAATGCAAGAGTTGGAGCTGATTGGGCCTCATGGCCTTCCTGCTTAGGACACTTCAGTGTGGGAAAAATGAATGAAAATGGACAGCGTCTCCTTGAACTGAGCACGTACCACAATCTGTGCATCACAAACACATTCTTCCAAACGAAGCCACAGCACAGAGTGTTGTGGAGACACCCACGCTCGAAGCATTGGCATCAACTAGATGTGGTTATCACTAGGCGTAACAACCTCAAAAACGTCCTTCTGACACACAGCTATCATAGTGCTGACTGCGATACAGATCACTCGCTAGTTTGCTCCAAGCTCAAGCAGAGACCCAAGAAGCTGTACCGCTCTAAACCTGCTGGAAGGCCCCGCATTGACGCCAGAAGGACGGCAAACTCGGAGAAAGTTGAAAAGTTCAGAGAGACCCTCCAGGAAAATCTGCGCAGCGGCCCTGAGGGCACCGATGTGACATCCAAATGGCAACATCTGAGGGATACAGTTAACAACACGGCCTTGTCGGTGTTTGGAAGAAGAGCTAGAAACCCGAACGACTGGTTCGAAGCTAACTCTGATGAGATGATTCCAGTCATTGAAAAGAAGCGCGCTGCACTCCTGGGCTACGTCTACACGTGCACCCAACTTCGAAATAGCTTATTTCGATGTTGCGACATCGAAATAGGCTATTTCGATGAATAACGTCTACACGTCCTCCAGGGCTGGCAACGTCGATGTTCAACTTCGACGTTGCTCAGCCCAACATCGAAATAGGCACAGCGAGGGAACGTCTACACGGCAAAGTAGCACACATCGAAATAAGGGAGCCAGGCACAGCTGCAGACAGGGTCACGGGGCGGACTCAACAGCAAGTCGCTCCCTTAAAGGGCCCCTCCCAGACACACTTTCATTAAACAGTGCAAGATACACAGAGCCAACAACTAGTTGCAGACCCTGTATATGCAGCACGGACCCCCAGCTGCAGCAGCAGCAGCCAGAAGCCCTGGGCTAAGGGCTGCTGCCCACGGTGACCACAGAGCCCCGCAAGGGCTGGAGAGAGAGTATCTCTCAACCCCCCAGCTGATGGCCGCCATGGAGGACCCCGCTATTTCGATGTTGCGGGACGCGGATCGTCTACACGTCCCTACTTCGATGTTGAACGTCGAAGTAGGGTGCTATTCCCATCCCCTCATGGGGTTAGCGACTTCGACGTCTCGCCGCCTAACGTCGATTTCAACTTCGAAATAGCGCCCAACACGTGTAGACGTGACGGGCGCTATTTCGAAGTTACTGCCGCTACTTCGAAGTAGCGTGCACGTGTAGACGCAGCCCTGGAGTGCAAATGCTCACCGAGCCAGAGTACCCAGCAAGCACTTAGAGAGGCCAGAAGAACAGTACAGCAGACAGCCAGGCGCTGTGCCAACAACCACTGGCTCCAGCTATGCAGCAGCATCCAGACCTGTGCCGACTTTGGTCATCTCAGAAGAATGTACGAGGGTATGAAGAAGGCATTAGGACCCACCCAGAACAAGATGGCACCTCTGAAATTCACATCTGGTGAAGTCATCGCTGACAAAGCCAAACAGATGGAGCTCTGGGTCGAGCACTACTCCGAGCTGTGCTCACACGAGAATGTTGTGGTTGATGCAGCCTTCGATGCCATCGAGCTCCTACCAGTCATGGACGAACTGGATCAAGAACCAACTGGGGATGAACTGAAGGCAGCCATCGACAGCATTGCATCAGGAAAGGCCCCTGGTCAGGATGGTATACCACCAGAGGTAATCAAATGTGCCGCGGACACACTCCTGGAACCCCTGCATGAGCTGCTGTGCCTGTGCTGGAAAGGGGGTGAGGTTCCACAGGATATACACGACGCTAACATTGTAACGTTGTACAAGAACAAAGGAGACAG
Source organism: Carettochelys insculpta (assembly GCF_033958435.1). Classification (NCBI taxonomy): domain Eukaryota; kingdom Metazoa; phylum Chordata; order Testudines; family Carettochelyidae; genus Carettochelys; species Carettochelys insculpta. The sequence goes on from NC_134137.1 coordinate 3,962,088, forward strand.
AAGCGACTGCAACAACTACCGTGGAATCTCCCTCCTAAGCGTCACTGGTAAACTGTTGGCTCGCGTCATCCTTGGCAGACTCCAGAAGACTGCTGAGAGGGTGTACCCCGAATCGCAGTGTGGATTCCGTGCAGAGAGGTCTACCGTTGACATGGTCTTCTCTCTAAGGCAGCTGCAGGAGAAGTGCAGGGAGCAGAGAAAGCCACTCCACATAGCCTTCATCGACCTGACGAAGGCCTTTGACTTGCTCAGCAGGGATGGTCTGTTCAAACTGCTCCACAAGATAGGCTTTCCTCCACGGTTACTCAAGATGATCCAGTCGTTCCACGAAAACATGAGATGAACCATCCAATATGACGGCGCATTATCGGATGCTTTCAGAATCAGGAGCGGCGTCAAACAAGGATGCGTGCTTGCTCCGACATTGTTCGGGATCTTCTTCGCACTCCTCCTGAAGCATGCCTTTGGATCTTCAGCACAGGGCATCTTGCTGCACACAAGATCTGATGGGAAACTGTTTAACCTTGCAAGGCTGAGAGCTAAGACTAAGGTGCGAGAAGTCCTCATCAGAGACATGCTGTTCGCAGACGATGCTGCTGTAGTGTCTCACAGAGAAGACCAGCTTCAAAAACTGCTGGATCGGTTCTCCAAAGCATGCAAGGACTTTGGGGTTACCATCAGCCTAAAGAAGACACACGTACTCGGTCAAGATGTTGCTGAATCCCCATCAATCAGCATTGACAGCTATACGTTAGAGGTTGTCCACGAGTATGTTTACCTCGGGTCCACCATCACTGACACCCTGTCCTTGGACACTGAGCTCAATAGGAGGATCAGAAAAGCGGCCACAACTCTGTCCAGACTCAGCAAGAGAGTGTGGAATAACAACAAGCTGTACACTCACACCAAAATGCAAGTCTACAGAGCCTGCATCCTCGGCACCCTCCTTTATGGCAGAGAGACTTGGACCCTGTATGCCCGCCAGGAAAAGAGGCTGAACGTCTTCCACTTGCGCTGCCTCAGGCGCATCCTTGGAATATCATGGAAGGACAGAGTGACCAACACAGCCGTCCTCGAGCAAGCTGGAATCCCAACCATGCACACCCTCCTCAGGCAGCGTCGACTCTGCTGGCTTGGCCACATCCACAGGATGAACGATGGAAGGATTCCAAAAGACATCCTGTATGGTGAGCTAGCCTCTGGCAAAAGACCCCCCGGACGCCCCCAGTTGCGTTACAAAGATGTTTGCAAGAGAGACCTCAGAGAGGTAGACATCGAGCTGGACAACTGGGAAGAAGTAGCAGACGACCGCGGCAGATGGAGGCAGGGGTTACACAAGGGCCTTCAGAAGGGCGAGTTGAAGATCAGACAGTTAGCAGAGGAGAAGCGAGTGCACAGAAAGCACACTAAGGACTTGCCAGACACCCACTACATCTGCAAGAGATGCAGCAAGGACTGTCATTCTCGTGTGGGTCTTTATAGTCACAATAGACGCTGTAAATGAAGTCTTCAATTGAAACTTTAAAGGGCGCGATCCATAGTCTGTGCAGACTGAAGGATGCCTACCACTACTACTATACAAGCAAGGTACAATACTCTCTGACTCCTCTGAACTGCTCGGAAGCTGAGGCCTGCTCGCTTCAACGGTTGAGGAAGGTGTTATTGCTGTGGCTAGAATACAAGGTAAACAGTGTGAAAACAAAAGCTCTTCTAAGAATAGAGGTAGCGAAGACAACAGAGATAGCAGAGACAGTAGAGAGAGAGTGGTGTTCCGAGGAGGCGACAAACACTCTTCAGATGCAGATTCTGTCTAGAACCTCTTCCCCTTGCAGCGAGGGATTCTTATACCCACTTCACATCATAGTGCTCAAATACTGGTACTGAGTTAAGTTCTGATTTCTTCAAATCCCTAAAATACTCAGGTTCCCTGACGACCTCGATTTGGGGTTGTCCTCTCTGATCGTGTCCTGCGTGTCAGTCTCTCAAGGGCAACGTCTGGTCAAAGGTCGGGGGAAACACCATTAGGTGACTTTTACTCAAATTCGAGTGAGGCCATCACAGCTTTCCAGTCAGGGGTACGAGGGGAAAGCTTGAACACCAGTTGACATCAGAAAGTGACTCAGGTAGCGGAGATTGATGTAAATGACTTAACATTCCTAGTCTGACCGTAACATTTCCTATAAATGGGGAAAAAGAAAAATATTTTGCAAAAGCTCCTCATGCCGGGTCTTACCAGCAGGCTGCTTGGGTAACTGCTGACAGGAAAGATAGGCCTCCCCTGGGCCAAGTTAGCTGTCGTTTGATGTTTTCTTGATATGTGCTATATATAAAAGCAAAGCTTCAATCAAATTGCAATCATCATACAATTAAGCTAGAAAAGGCTCCATCCTCCATCCCATGCAGGTCATCCATGAGATCAACACAATGCTCCGCCGCGGAGTCCTCAGCGCTGGGACCTCTACGCAGCCCTCAGGGGATTCGCAGCACTTGGCTTCCCAAACTGCTTTGGTGCCCTGGATGGAACACACATCCACATCCGTGCTCCAGCGCACAGCACTGGCCACTACACCGACCGAAAGGGCAACCTCTCGGTGGTCCTGCAGACCCTGACGTATCCAAAAGGCTGGTTCATGGTGGTGTACATGGGCTGGGTGGGCCAGACACACAATGCCCACGTGTTCTGGAATTCTGGCCTGTGCAGTTGCATGGAGTCTGGGATCTACATCCCCCAGCGGTAGTTCCTGGTCCGCGAAATCATCATGCACTCTGCATGGTGGCAGATGCTGTCTACCCCCTGCAGCCGTGGCTCACATGGCCCTATAGAGGACACCTTGACCCCACCCAGGAGGCCTTCAACACCTGACTCAATCAGGTGTGCAGTGTGGTTGAGCTGGCCTTTGGGCACCTTAAGTGGCGGTGCCTCCTCTCGTGCCTGGAGGCTGGTGTGTGGAATGTGTCACAGGGGGTGAGTGCTTACTGCGCCCTCCACAACATTGCGGAGGGAATAGGAGATGCCTTCATCCAGGGGTGGGTGCACGAGTTTAGTCCCAGCTTTAAGCAGCTGGCCACCGCCCCTAATCACCAGGTCAACCGTGATGGGGTCCGCATCAGAGAGGCCCTCCATGAGAGCTTCACTCACACCCCATTGATACCCACCCACAGCCATCCTTCACCACCACCCCTGGAATCCATCCCTCGCCACACGCACCACCAGCACAGCCACACACCCACACCCACCTTCCCCGCACCAAGCACATGGGGCACAAGGATCTATGGAAAATAAAACTTTTACTTTACACTACTATGTTTGATTTATTACACAACTAACTCAAAAACCCTGCACAATGGGGAGGGGGGCAAACTGTGCACATTAAGGGGCTGGGAGAGACCTGAACCTGGAGGCGGGAAGGGGAGAGCACTCAGGGGTGGGGTGAAAGGCCGAGAGGACTGTTGGGCCTGGGATCCCCTCTCTCCCTGGGTTTGGAGTCCGCAGCAGGGCTGGGATGGGTGGGAAGCAGAGGCACGTAGGGATGTGGGACGGCTTTGGCAGAGTCAGGTTTGGTTGCGGGGAAGCAGGGGGCTCGATGTGGGGATGGCAGGGGTCTTGGCAGGAGGTTGTTGGGCGTAGCATGGGGGGCCAGGAAGCAGTCTACATTGGCCACAGCATCCCACTAATGTCCTCAACATTGGGCAGTAGCCAGCCCCAGGTCCCCATCCCCCAGACCATGTCGGCCTCCTCCAGCTGGAAGCATCGCTCCACTACTTTGGCCTGGCAGAGGATGGCAGTGTCATCCCCTGACCACCACCTTGGTCTCTGGCTGGAGGCCTGATGTGGTGGTGCTGAGAGGTGCCTGGGCCCTCTCCACTGCCTTTTGGGGGCTCTCCTGGCTCTCAGATGCCACAGCTAAAAGGAGAGAAGGATGGTGTTTCATTCCCTGATCATGGCCTTGGGGCTGTGCCCCTGGGGACAATCCCCACAGGGCAATACCCACCCCCACTGTTCCTTAAGTGACTTACCACAAGATGTCAGGACATGTTAGTATTAGAGCTGAGTGGCTTAAATATTTCTTCAAATGTCTAGCTTGTATGTGACAATTAGCTACAGGCCTCCTGTCCGATAATTGTGATATTATCGTCCAAAGCAATGTAGTGCTTTCTTGAGACTATGTAGACACTGGAATCATAATTCACTCCTCTTCCCCCACCCCACCACCCTCGAAAACCTGGAATGGCTCCCTTGGAGCTTTGGGGGTTGGTGGGGAACGTAGAGACCATCCAGCACATGATAGTAGGAGGGGATGAGAGGAGTGAGGAACAGTGAGGTTTCTGTGGGAAGAGGCAGATCAGTGAGGAGGCCTTTGGAGAAGAGGGTGGCAAATGGTGGAGCCCTGGTGGTCCAGCTACAAGCAATAGGAAAGCTGTCAATAGCGTGATCCATACACAGAATGATTCCCCGGTTTGTCATGCTGACATCATGCAGGTAGGTCAGAAAAAGGGTGTAGGGTGCAAGAAGAGTTTGTAACGGTCTCATGAGAGCAGATCGACCCCTCTGTGAATCCTCAGGAGAATCTAAACAGACCAGCCTGTGCAAGGTGAAAGCTGCAAAACTAACTGCCATGGGAACAGGTGCAGAACAAGCCGCGCTTGCCAAAATTTCAAGGCTACGCTGGCAGTAGGGCACAAGAGATAGTGATAAGAAATGCATAGGCAATTTTAGGCAATCTTATGTTTATGAGCTCAGCTTGATCAGCTCGTGTTAGGAGGCCTGTTACAGAGCCTCTCCCCGAGCGAAGCTCCGACGAGTCGGGTTTTCCCCCACGGGTGACTGCGTTGTCTCCGGGGCTCCTGCCGCAGGTGTCACGCGCTTTCAATAAACCAAATATAGCAGTCGCCTTCTGGGTGCAGCCTCGTCTCTTGGGAACCCGAGCCTGGTTGGCTACAATTGGCGCAGCGAACAGGGTTCTCCAGGCACAATGCCTTTTTGGTCGAAAGCGGGGGAGGCAGGGAAGCCAGCGGTGTCCCTGCAGCGCATACCAGGATAGCCGTCGACGGAGCGATGGGGGCCGGTAGTGCGGATGGTGGCCTTTTGGGCGGCCCCAGCAGACTGTCCGGAGTTGCAGGAGGTGGCAGGCATGACGCCGGTCCAGCTACCTTCAACCCAGATGACAACATGGCACCTCAACTCCTTTTCATCTTCCTGACTACCTCGCTGACCTCTGCCACACCTAAGCATCCCCTCAGGAACGTCATCCAGTCCATTGTCTCCACCACTGGTGCCATGGATTGCTGGATGTGTACCCTGCTGAACTCCCCTACCGGATTGGGAATTGAGTTTGTCTCTCTGAACCTGAATGATTGATGGGACAAGAGCAACATCTTCCAGTGGGGACCAGCCTGGTTTGATGACAGCAACGTCCACTCCTATCTTCGCCGCGGGCCCTGGGGTTCATGCTGCAATAGGGTGAACTCCGACTTGGATAAGGAATCTGGAAGTTCTGGTTCTGGTTTTGTTATCATACACTGTAACGGGATGAGGCTTGCTGGGATTTGAGTCCCTGACAACCTTGTTGTCCTGGGTGCTGGGAGGGTGGAACTGAGTGTCTTGCTTGTAATTCCTCGGGGTGGAAGCCATCGCGTGCGAGGAAGCTCCAAGGTTAGGCTGGGCCCTTCTGTCCCGTCCTCCCAGCCAAGCTGGTGGGGGTAGAAGTAACTGGTTTGAACTTGCTGGATTAGACCATAATTCCCATCTGCCTTCCTGGCTAATTGTTCTTTGTCTGAGTGTCAGTAAGGGATGGGGTGGGTCACGGATACCTCTGAGCGTGCACATACGGGCGTGGCCCAAGCAGCTACCCCCTTCAAGTGGAAACACTACTTACAGCAGCGCACGCGCTTGGGAGCCCCCACACTGACTGTTCCACACACCCTTCTCGTGGGAACCATTACTTTTAACTTTGCTTTCACTGCTCTCATATGCTGTTGTCAAGTCTGTTCCACAGGTGCACACTGTGTTGCCAGAAGAGCATCAACCACCTCACTTCATTCCTACTAGCCTCGGCGTTCACAAAGGGGTTGCGGGGAGGAGTGTAGGGTGCGAGAAGAGTTTGTAACGGTCTCATGGGAGCAGATCGACCCCTCTGTGAATCCTCAGGAGAATCTAAACAAACCAGCCTGTGCAAGGTGAAAGCTGCAAAACTAACTGCCATGGGAACAGCTGCAGAACAAGCCGCGCTTGCCAAAATTTCAAGGCTACGCTGGCAGTAGACCACAAGAGATAGTGATAAGAAATGCATAGGCAATTTTAGGCAATCTTATGTTAATAAGCTCATCTTGATCAGCTAGTGTTAGGAGGCCCGTTACAGAGCCTCTCCCGGAGCGAAGCTCCAACGCGTCGGGTTTTCCCCCACGGGTGACTGCGGCGTCTCCAGGGCTCCTGCCGCGGGTGTCACGTGCTTGCAATAAACCTAATATAGCACTCGCCTTCTGGCTGCAGCCTCGTCTCTGGGGAACCCGAGCCTGGTTGGCTACAAAGGGATTAATATCTTTCTGACTGTGCAGCAATTCATTGAAGGAGGTCCCAGGACCCTATCATCAGCCCACTTTTCATATAACACGATCCGAGACTCTGAGTACCAGAAGAAAACTTGATGTCATTTGATGAGTAACCTGTTGCATATGTATTTGGTCCTTGCCATGCATATGATGGGATGCCATAAGGAGCATCTTAATCCAAAGGATCTAAACAGGAATTTCTCTTCATTATGTGCATCCCATCCCTTCCTAGAAATGCTTCTTCCTGGATCTAACTGCACAAACCTGTGTTTACCACAACATTTCTATGGTCCTATGTGGACCTTCTTCTTTAATAAGGAAGATGGACAAGAACATGACTAGCAGCTCACATTCTTGAATTCCTTTTCCCAGAAGGATAAAGGATTGTGAGGTTATTACTGTATCGGTGGATGTTCCTTAAAAAATAGCTAACTTTCTCATGGTGAACAGACTAGCTCTTTGATCTGGAAGCCTGTACTGTTAGAGAAATACTAAAACAATGGTTACCTACTGTTGCGATAGCTGTAGATTAAACATTCAAAAGTTACACTCTCACAAACTCCCATGTCTTTAATAGCTCCCAGCACAAAAGTAGATTTTGTCACCCACCGAAATGGGAAACCAGCCATTTCCCAGCTCCCCAGCCTTGCATCCCTTCTGGAGTATAAGCCCTGAATTACACCGTCTTGTGATGCATAGAGATCTTAAGAGAGCAGGCTCACTAAGTAATCCTTTTCCCCCTACACCCTCTTCCCTGCAATCCTGATGTAGGGAAACAATTCACCTGCCTTTATTAAAAGAGTTTATATTAAAAAAAAAAGAACTTGGCTCATAAACTCACTGATTACGGTACAAGATAAAATGGCTATTAGTTTCAGAATAATAGATTGTAAGTGATTATAAGTGATAGCAAACATATCAAAGCACGCTACCTGTGAAATGAAAGGAAAGAACCATCTAACACTTACACCAAATACATAGGATTGGAATCACCATTAAAGAACTTTGATGATACAACCAGGCTTACTGATTCCTGAGGAACAGGCTGCATTATTTTGCTGCCTGGGAACTCCAACCCACTTCAAAGTCCTTTCTCATCTTGAGCCTCTTTCACTCATTGAGTTCTGTGGGAGCGATGACAAGTGATGATGTCACTTGCTGTCAGAAAGCCTGGCCCTGTGAAGTTGGGGATCTAGCCCCGGTGGTCAAACATTCTCACTGGTTTTCATGTGCCCTCTGGGGAGGCTTCCTTCTGTAGACTTCCACAGTTAGAGGATTCTTCCCTGGATGAGCATTGAGGACAGCACTCAACACCCTATGACTACTCCATTGTTGCCCCTGAAAGCCCATTCTGGGGCGTTTCCAGACTCACATCGTACCGCAGTAACTCACACATTGGAAGATTTCATAACTTAATGTACTATGAAGTAATTAAAATAAGGATAAGACTTTTAAAACGATACATCACAAAGCATACTGTGCCCAGAAACATTACAACTACATCACACTCATAAACAGGGGATACTTTGGGGTCTAGCATCTCAGAGACACACTCTTGGGCCTGACATCGGGAGGGGAAGATATGAGCAATTAATTGTGTTACAGTCCTCAGAGAAAGAGATAGAGAAGGGGAGGGGCTTGATGTCAGAACTGGGTAGGAGGGCAGCAGCAGTCCAGAGACCAGCAATTGGAACAATAGCAGCCAAATGAATTGGAAATAGACAGATTCCCCCAGTTTGCAACACTGTCGGAGTACAGCATGACTAGGGAAGCATTTAACGTATCTTTCATTGAGCAGTAAGTAGTTCAGGAAAACAGGCCCAGAGCTACTTTATCACCAGCTGTACATGGAGCTTGCTCTGAAACCAGAGCCCCAGGAAGATACCTTAGGTCCTCTTCTGATTTAGGAGCTGGAGAAGACTGTCCCGGATTGGTTTGGTCCTCACCCCATAGATGATGGGGTGTAGCACTGGGGGCATGAGGAGGTACAGGTTGGCAATGAGAATGTGCAAGTGCAGGGGCACACTGTGGCCAAACCGGTGGGTGAGGAAGGAGAAGAGAGCTGGGATGTAAGAGACTGAAAAGACACAGAGGTGGGAACCACAGGTCCAAAACGTTTTCAGGCGAGTGTCCTTTCCAGGGAGTGCAAAGATGGCCCTGAGGATCTGGATGTAGGACACAGTAATAAAAAACACATCCAGACCAATGACATAAATTGTCAAAGCGAGGCTGTAGTAATTACTGACTTGGGTGTCAGCACAGGCCAGCTTCACCATAGCCATGTGCTCACAGTATGAGTGGGGAATGATATTGGTTCTGCAATATGACCACTGTATTGCCAGGAGGGGAAGGGGCAGCATGAGCACACTGCCACGCAAAATAATGGCCAGGCCAATCTTGGCCACTACATGGTTTGACAGGATGGTGGAATGTCTCAGGGGATCACAGATGGCCACGTAGCGATCAAAAGCCATGGCCACAAAAATCCCAGACTCCACCGTCATGAAGCAGTGAATGAAGTACATCTGGGTGAGGCAGGAATGGAAATCGATCTCCCTGAAGTTGAACCAAAAGAGGCTCAGAGTTTTTGGCACGATGGTCGTAGACACGGCCAGGTCGCTGGCAGCCAGCATGCAGAGGAAATAGTACATAGGCTCATGAAGGCTCGTCTCCCTCTTCACGATGAACAGGATGGTGAAGTTGCCAAGGATGGCTATTATGTATATGGTGCAGAAGGGGATGGAGATCCAGACATGGGCCACCTCCAGGCCAGGAATCCCCAGCAGGATGAAGAAGGAGGGGTTGATGAAATGGGTTGTGTTGGAATCTGACATGGAGTATAACAGAAGGTCTCCTATTCTGCGGAACTATGATGTCTTTTTCATAGAACATATATCCCCCGATGCTTAGTATGTGCCCAGACCCTAGGGTGATGGTCAAAGTATGAATGCCTGAACGGAGAAACAATGTTAATATGACACTGTACTTGCACAGTGGTAAACTGTTTGCATGAAGGAAACAGATTAGCTATTCTTCACACATTGAGAAAATATCATTAGTGAGAGAAAGGAACTATTAACAGCTCCCTTTACTGATGCCAAAGTCCATGTTTGATGGTGCTCCATGTGTCAATCATTCCCAATTAGTGCAGAGTTTGGAATACTATTAGGCACTAGCTGGAAATATGAGTGTGGTATTTATTAGTCATCATTGTGGCTTAATCAAATGAGCGTCAGTTCGAGATTACATCCTTAAGGGAGTTTCCTATTCACCTAGTTGCTCAAAATCTGAGGGAAGAAAACATCCCAACTGGCACGCACCTCAGGGAAAAGACCTTGAGTCAATAAGATAATCTCAGTGGAAACACCTGATTTTCACAGTAATTGTCAAACAGAGGCAATTTGTGCCTAATGAATGAGTTGGAAAAATAACCTGCCAAGGATATGGACTTAGTTATAATCTCTCAGTGTCTCTGAAGGATGTAGCAGTTGCAAAGGGCATTTGGGGGACAGGCTAGGAGAATGAAGGAAGCTGCTATATTTACACAGACTAGGAAGTTAGGGAACACGTAGTTTAGAGGAGACACAAAGAAGAGGGCTTATGAGAAAGGAAAACAAAGTAAAGGATGGAACTGATTACATTCTAATTGGCAAACAAAACAGTCCAACCAGTATTATCTAAAGACCCTTTGTGTTTCAAGCATGCTAATTCCCTAATACTGAACCTAAAGATCATGAAAGGAGGTTTCAGAGAAACTATTTAATTGGGAATAAAGGTTGTGAATTGTTGAAGAAGAGGTTATCATATCATCAAAAGTTCATGATCCCATCACCTAGAATGTGGATAACGCTGTTGAAAAAGGAGTTCTGTTTGGAAAGTGAATGCAAAAATTAGGAGGAAAATAGAGTAACATAGAGCAAATGGGGAAAGGAAAAACTAGATAGCAAGAAAAATAAATTGGAAGCTACAAAAATTGGTAGGAGTTATTCAAGACAGTAGGAGACATTCCACTCTTGGAAGGGCTGTGTATCACATCAAATAAATTATGAAATATATTAAGAACAAAAGAAATGCAGAAAAATTACATGCCGGCTGTTCAAAGGAGATAGGAAATGTGTAGACAGTGAAGAAAGAATAGATGTGTTCAATTGATAGTTTGTTCTGCATTTGGAAAGAAGCAGTAGGAGATACAGATATCAACCAAGACAATGAAATCCAAAAAAAAAAAAAAAAGAAAAACAGAGCAGTTCAGTGTTCCACAGAAATTATGTAAAATAAAGGAAACATTTAAAAAGAATAAGAGCTGTCAAGGCTAGGAAACAATGGCAAAGGTGGTTTGGGATTAAATCAAAACATGGAATAAAGTTAATGGAAGTCACTCAGGATTCACAGGAAAGAGACCTTGTCAAAAAACCCAGTCTCATCCTTTATGGATAACAGACGTTCTGTCAGTCATGAACACCATTTTGGTGCAATAGGCTTTACTATCCGATATTGCCAGAACACATGTAAAATGAACTAAAAAGTGGCTGACAGAGCTGAGGGAGCAGGGGTCAATGGACCATTGTCAGTGAATTTTGCTTCTTCTAGGGGTGTTGTGCAAGATTTGTTTTCAGCTTGGCACTTTTCACATTTTTCATCAAGAGTTTCAAAGCAAATAGAAAATCGTTGCAGATATATTTCATACATGACCCAGATAGTGGCACAGGGGTTACCAGGAGAAGGGCAGGGCAGGCATCCTGATTAATCTGGAGGTTTCAGTGAGGTGAGTGCATCTAAACAAACCACTTAAATGCAATCAAATGGTCCATTCTCACCCGGGGGCTCACAGATTCTATGGTGCAAAATCCTAGTGGGGAGCAGGGTTTTGTCAGACACAAGTCACTGGGATCAGCACTGGGACTGTGGGGTGAAATTAATGGCCAGGAACTCAGAGTGAATGATGAAATAGCCTCTTTTGGCCTGGAATCCTATGAATTAATCAATAAAGGAAGTCAATCGGGCGCTTCTGTTTCTTTTGTCTAACTGCACACATTCAAGGCAACATTGATTCCCCTGAAAATATCAACATACGACACTAAGAAACAAACCTTATTTTCCTTGTTTATAATTGTCCTGTGGAACTTCTTGCCACAGACATTATCGAAGCAAGAGCTTTGCTGAATAGGATTCTCAAATGGACTGTCACCACCAGATCTAGTGCAGACTGTCTGACACCTGGAATTAAGAGACATCTTATTCAGTTGCCTATAAATTCACCAGATTATAAGTGTTTATGTTGAAATACCCCATTCTGGTGTCTCCTTGTAACTCAAGGCTCCCCCCAGGTTCCCCGGCCCCGGCATAACTGTCCAGCCAACTTCTGGAACACAGTTCAGCCATCCTTTCCAGCAGATAAAATCAGTCAACTGCCTCCCCTTCCCATTAACAGCCACCAACCTTAAACGCAGGAAGAGGAGGTGACAATCTCTGTGTTTTCACACACAGCTGAGGCATTGATTCAGTCCTTTTGCCTTAGCAGGGCCTGAGCAAAGTACAGGCCACAGCCTCAGGTTTTGGACTTGTATTTTATGTTGACTCAAATTCAATCAATTTGGGGCTGAAGGCCTTCTGGTGTGGTGGGCAAAGGTGCACAGGGAGGAGTGAAATTTTGGCCCTTGATACTGGAAGAGACATAGAGCCTGTCACATTTGATGCCTGTTCACTGCAGAATGGAAAACAAGTGAATTCTCTATCCCATACCACCTGCAGTGCAGAACTGCACAGGATTTTTGAGCAACAAGCTAGTGTACCTTGCAATGGTGAGATGAGAATCCATCCCCTTGGAATCACCCTCAGGCAGCCATGTCCCACACATCTTTCATTCCACCATCTGCAGCAGCATCCAACTGCAAGCACCAGTACAGTGGTTCACATCATTTATAACATAACTCTGCAATTCCACTGAGTTCAATTGGCCTCCCTTGGAAAGAAGAGCACCTGAGCGAAAATCAGCTGGAGGCCAGCCTGTCTGCCCTTCTGTGCCCTTTATCCAGTTTTAGAAGCAAACAGCAATTAAGGGAACTTCCCAAAAGGAGATGACAACTCTAGGGATCTGTGCTGAGTCAGCGAGAAACTGGCTGCTCTGTGTGTTTGTGTGTTTAAAACTTATAGTTGACTCGTGAGAACACTAGGGATACAGACTAGGTCCCCACAGGGTTTGATAAATGCCCAGGGTGGATGGGTAGATACTAGACCAGGGGTCTACAGCCTGTGGCTTAGGAGCTTCATGTAGCTTGTTAAGGACTTCTTAGTGGCCCCTGACACAAAATAAAAAATAAAAAAAAAACTCTCTTATTTTCAATAAATGCTGAACATCTAAAAACCCAACAATGAACAACTCATATCTAAATAGCAACCAATATGTGATCTCAGCACATTGGAAAACTGCCTCCAGCATCCACCAACGGGACAGAAAGGTCAGGAGAGGAGGTCAGGAAAAGAGTGGTACAAACTCACACGTGGAAAGTGTGAGGAGATAGAATAGGTAACAAGTTTCTGAATGTACTGCAGTAAACATGTGTCACGTTGTACATCATTGTATTGGCCGGTTCTTAAAATGGGGTGACAAAAATCACGGTCTGACATTATTTATTAAGGACAGTCTCGTATTGCCATGCATTGCCTCTCTTGCATTATTGAGGTTTTAACTGAACTGGAAAAAATTGCTCTTCTGGCTTTTTTTTGGTTACCAACCCTGTGCTAGGCAGATCCAGAGAGAGGAAGAAGTGAACACTACCTGCAGAGACACAGGTCTCTCTCTAAAGGATCTGAGATCAGTAATTCTCATCTGTAACTCTCATAATGTGTAGCGCCTTTCACCGAAGGATCTGGAAAACAGATTTCAAATTAAAGTCACTACGAACATATCCCCATTACACAGATAGGGAACCTGAGGCACAGGACGATGTGAACTGGCAGGGTCACACAGAGAATGGCGTGGTGCTGTCTTCCCTGCTGTAGCCGTGTTCTGTTGGTCGGTAAATGAGCACAGGACACAAAAGGGAAGTAATCCGATTTAACAGGGCCTGTCCATTGGGTGCATGTAACTGAATTCCCTGCCATGTCACCTGGAACTGGGGTACAGTGCAGCCCCCTCACATGCCAATCTGGGCCCCTTCTCACACGGTGAATCTACAGGAAGCCCCGGTCCTCTCCAAGGCTGGCACCCGCACAGCCAGACACGGACAAGGACACGCACAGCTGCACTGGCACAGATCATTTCCCAGCCACTCATGAACCAAGCATGGAGTCAGCTAACAGTTCTCTATAGCTGCAACCACTTCCCTACAGTTCCCTGCCCAGGACCCAATAGCTGAACCTTCTTGCCCTTGTCAGAAGCCTGACCAGTATCAGTTTATTACCCAGTCTGCCCTTTCCTCAGTGTGACAAGATCAATGCACCAGTGCCCCTGTCGCCGAAGAGATTTCCCCTTTACTTGTCTAATAACACCATGGGTTAGGTAAAAAACACCCACTTATCAATGGCAGAAAGATATTTTTTTAAAATTAAAAAGGTTACCTAAGAAATAAATAAAATGTCAATCTAAATTCTATGTACTAGACAGTATTTGAATGAAGCAGTTTCTCACCCTGTTGATACCAACAGCACCGCTCCCCTCCGAGAGCTGAGATAGAGTCCAGGAATCCTGATGGAAGGAGGTTGTCTGTCTGTCTGTCTTCAGCTATAGTAACAGACTAAGAGCACATACTAAACAAGCCAGCCTAACCAGCCCCTTAAGTGACTTGCCAGAAGATGCCAGAACATGTTAGTATTAGAGCTGAGTGGTTCTAATTTTCATTTACTTTTCCCTTGTTTACATGAGAATTAGATGCAGACTTCCTGTCAGCAAATTGCTCAGGTCGGTGTATAAACAAATGCCTAGATTGTTCAAGAGCCTAAGTTGTCTGTGGAGTCATGAATAAAGATGCCACTTCTTCCAAAATCTCTTTTGGTTCCCTTGTGGATGCAGATGATGAGGGACATGGACGTGATTCAGCAGCGATTTTGGATTTGGTTCCATCTATATATTCTGACGAGCAGAGTTACCAGCATTGCTCTGGTCCTGACCAATGATAAGGAACATGTGTAAGCTTTAGTTCAATGACTGTATAGAACTGTAAGAAGTTGGATGGGGCTGGGGGCTCAGGGCAAGGAGTGGATGGTGCTGGAGTCAGAGAACCGGGTTCGATGGTATGGAATGGCGCGAGGTAGGGGGTGGGGGTTCAGGAGTCTCAGAAGGGGAGTGGAAGGTGTGGGGTGTCCTGTTCGACATAGTTTAAATGATCTGGAGAAAAAGGTAAACAAAAATGTGAAAAAAATTCAGATGATACTGAACTGCTCCAGACAGTTATGAGAAATACAGATTGTGAAGAGCTGCAAAAAGATAATTAATATCACCAAACTTGGTGATTGGGAAACAAAACGGCGTATGCATTTTAATGTATATAAATTCAAAGTAACGCACATTGGAAAAATAATGTCAACTATACATATCTCTCAAGAGGGCTATCTTGGAGTTACAGTGGATCATTCTCTGAAAACATCCACTCAATGTGCAGCAGCAGCATAAAAAGCAAACATAGAATCATAGAATCCTAGCGCTGGAAGGGACCTGAGGAAGTCATTGAGTCCAGCCCCCTGCCTAAAGCAGAATTAATCACAACTAAATCATCCCAGACGTGACTATGTCAAGCTGGGATTTAAAAACCTCCATGGATAGAGATTCCACCACCTCTCAGTAATGCATTCCAATGCTTCACCTCCCTCCTGGTGAAATAGCTTTTCCTAATATCCAACGGACACCCTCCCTCTGTGACTATTAAGTTAAATTACTTGACTGATATCTCTATGAATATCAAAGATGGGGAAGCTCTCTTTGTGATGCATAAGTTAATTGCTATCTCTATTGACGATAAACTAATAAATAACCTTGGTAGGCTTTAAAGTGCTACATGACTGCTTCTTTGTTTTGTTAAGATGCAGGCTAACGTGGCTACCTCTCTGTTAATATTCATCAGAAGGATTGCAGAAAAGGATCTAGGATTCATAGTGGACCCCGAGATAAATATGAATCAACACTGTAACACCATTGCAAAGAAAGTAACTATTATCTGGGGACGTATTTGCAGAAGTGTTTTTAGCAAGAAATGAGAAGTAATTTTTCTGCTCTACTCAGAGATTATTAGGCCTCCTCTGGAGTATTGTGTCCATTTATGGGAACCACTTTTCAGGAAAGTTGTGAATAAGTGGGAAAATGTCCAGAGAACAACAACAAAAAGATTTTCTGGTCTAGAGAACATGACATATCAGGGAAGAGTTAAAAACTTGAGGATGTTTAGTCTTGGAAAGAGAAGTCTTAGAGAGGACATGATAACAAATTTCAAACACATAGAAGGTTATTACAAGCAGGAGGATGAAAATTATTCCCCTTAACCCCTGGGGGTAGAAGAAGAAATGTATTTATAATACAAGAAGGGAAGTTTTAGTTTCAGCATCAGGAAAAAAAAATCTTAACTCACAGAGTTGTTAAACACTGGAATAAATTACCTGGGGAGGGTGTGGGATCTCCCTTATTGGAGGTTTTTAAGAGCAGGTTAGACAAAGACCTGACAGGGATGATCAAGATGGTGCTTAGCATTTCCATGTGCTCCGGTAGTGCAGGGGAGAGGTAGCTCAGTGGTTTGAGCATTAGCCTGCTAAACCCAGGATTAGGCATTCAGTCCCTGAGGGGGCCACTTACGCTGTGTCTACATGGGCACAAATCTTCAAAATAGCTGTATTTCGAAGATTACTAATGAAGTGCTGAAGTGAACATTCAGTGCCTCATTAGGATGCTTTGAAAACACGCAGCTACCTGGGGCTCCTTTTCAAAAGGACCCTCACCTTTCAAAATCCCCTTATTCCGATCAGTGATCAGGATAAAGGGATTTCGAAAGGTGCAGGGTCTTTTCAAAAAGGAGCCCGTGTAGCCACGCTGAGCTGTGCGCTTTTGAAAGCACCATGGCCGGAAGTGTCCTAATGCAAATGAGGCACTGAATATTCAATTCAGCACCTGATTGGTAATCTTCAAAATATGGCTATTAGGCTATTTGACACAGCCTTAGGGATTGGGGTAAACAGACGTCAGGGCTGTGCTTGCTCCTGCCAACAGGGCAGGAAAAAAAAAACTTCTCAAGACACAAGAAATCTTTCTTCTGCCCTACTCTGGACTGCTTAGCCCTCAGCTGGAGTATTGTGTCCAGTTCTGGGTGCCACACTTCAAGAAAGGCTTGCAGAAGTTTGAAAGGGTGTAAAAAAAGTGCAACCAGAATGATCAAAGGTCTAGAGAACATGACCTATGAAGAAAGGCTGAAAGAGCTGGGCTTATTTAGTTTGGAAAAAAAGCAGATTGAGGGGGGACGTGATAGCAGTTTTCAAGTATCTAAAAGGGTGTCATAAGGAGGAGGGAGAAAACTTATTCTTCTTGGCCTCTAAGGATAGAAGAAGAAGCAATGGACTTAAACTGCAGCAAGGGAGGTTTAGGTTGGACATTAGGAAAAAGTTCCTAACTGTCAGGGTGGTCAAACAGTGGAATAAATTGCCTAGGGAAGTTGTGGAATCTCCATCTCTGGAGATATTTAAAACAAGTTAGACAAATGTCTGTCAAGGATTGTCTAGACAGTACTTGGTCCTGCCATGAGGGCAGGGGGAGGGAACCCTTCCAGGCCTAGCATTCTATGATTCTATGATTCTTTGTTTGCATCTCATGGTGTCTGCTCACCTGAAACTCTATGAATCTCTCCCACAAATAAAGTAGACCAGGCATTTTTATTTACTCACACAACACATGAACAGGGAGCACTGCATTCCACTGAAGTGCGGACAGAAAACTGTTCACATAATCCATATTTGTCCAGTGGAACTCCTAGCCAGAGACAATTTTGGATTGAAGTGCTTAGCTGACTGGGATTCATTGACAGATTGTAACGAAGGGTCCCGTGGCACGTTATAGACTAAGAGAAAAGTTTTGAGCATGAGCTTTCGTGAGCACAGACGCACTTCATCACATACTGGTCTTGGAAATCTTGAGATTTCCAAGACCAGCATCTGATGAAGTGAGTCTGTGCTCACGAAAGCTCATGCTCAAAACTTTTCTCTTAGTCTATAAGGTGCCACAGGACCCTTCGTTGCCGTTACAGATCCAGACTAACTCCTTGAGATTTCCAAGACCAGCATCTGATGAAGTGAGTCTGTGCTCATGAAAGCTCATGCGCAAAACTTTTCTCTTAGTCTATAAGGTGCCACGGGACCCTTCGTTGCTGTTACAGATCCAGACTAACACGGCTACCCCTCCGATAATTGACAGATTGGTCATTGTATGTGGCACTAGTGAGACCGAGGTTAGTTTTTCCATGTCTGGTTTCTGCTTCTGTCTGAACTCTTTGCTTTGTTTTCTTTTGTTTGTTATGTTTTGTTTTGTTTTTCCCAAAGTCTCCCACATAACAGTGCTCCAATGAAGTTATGAGAGGAATGTGTCTTGCCCATGTTGCTCCCATGAGAAGCCTGCCATCTTGTAGCCAGACAGAGTCTCCCCCTTACAAGCCAGCTTGCTCGTTGGCTCTGTAACTAGTATCAAGATATCATTGTGTTAAATGGTAACAGATATCTTTGTATTGGATTGTAACGTAACTTGTTAACACCTGTACTTTGCTAGCATATAAGAAGTAAACAATAGCCTTTTGTAACCAAACGCTTTTAACTGTAGCTTAATAAACTTGTAACCAGTTAAGATCCAAGCCTAACTATTTTTGTTAACCCTTTTGTCACTGCAACACAGCCGGCACAACAAAAGAACTTTAACCATTTGGTTACAACAGCCTGGCCATAGGTAAGAGTGCTAGGAGCTGCTTACTCTAACAGTAAAAATTGGGTTGCTTAGGACCCAGGGGAATCCGTCAGCCTGTCTTGGCTGCTTGCAGCAACAAGCTCTCTGCTCTTGTAGTTTTAAACTTGGGTGATAACAAGGGCATAGTTGGTACCTCACCGCACATTACCTGGCCACCGGCTAACACATCTCCATGATTTCCAGCAGATAAAGTCAAGTAATAGGCACCCACCTTGCTGCTCTTACCGGGAGGAGGTGGTGGCGGTCTTTGTGTATTAACACACAGATGGTTTCTCCAGAGTTCACTTACTTTTTACTTCAAGGGGAGTTTGCTTCGGTGTGGTCTGATGAAACCATGGACCAGGGCCTCAGAATTTGAACTTGCATTTTACATCTACTAACGCCTTTCTTCTGGGAAGACCCACTGTGCCACTGAACTAGAGCCATCAATGCAAGGCTGGGGGCATCACCCGGGCTGAGCACAGGTGCACAGGAAAGAGCGACTTTTGGCCCAGTGATATTGAACAAACTCATCCTCTGTGGCAAGGGCTCTGAGATGGTCACAAGTTCTGCAAAGCAGAAAGTGCAACAGACTTACACTCAGTCTCCTGTTGCCCACATTGCAGTGGGTTTGACAAGCAGGAAAGCTCCCCAGGAAGAGATCGTTACCTGTCTATTCTGAGCGGAAAGTGTCTTCACGGGCAGGCACCCTGAGGTAGCTGCATCCTAAGCTCTCACTGCAGCAGGACAGAGGTGAGGTTTTGTTATTCCCGGTGATTACACAGACAACACTTTTAGCAGCACTTATGGTTTGTTTATTGGAGTAGTACAAAGGTGTTAAACCGCTGTCGAACAGACACAAACTGAAGATGTTCAATACAGTTAATACCTTAACAACGTTCTAACAGCGAATGCAACTTACTTAACCAACTGCACTTAGGGTTTAACTTCTGCTATACAAGCAAGCTGGTAGCAGCCGTGGAGGTTATCCTCTCCTTTGGACTATATCAGTAAAGCCGAGAGGGGGACACTGGTGTCTGGGCAGCCCAGAGTCTCCATAACAAATTCCCAGGCTCGCGCCCGGAGAGGTACTCCGGCATCGCTGAACAGCGTTGCATCAACACGGGAGGCAACAGTTACCGGTTATAAGCTCTTGCTCGATTGGCGTAGAGAACGAGCGCCAGGGGTTGCCTTCGACGGTGGGAGGGATCCTCGCATCTCACTGGACAGTCACCGCCCGCCTCAAGCTGGGCAGCCCTCAGCCAATAGGGGACTGTCCCGCCACAGTTCACCTGCCTCGCTGGGTGCATGAGGCTTAAGGTTCCTGAACCTGACAAGTGACTGACATTTGGGCACCAGGCAAACCAATAAGAAAATCAACAAGAAATGAGAAACATCAACAATTCAAGCTTGCTTGCTGGAATGTGCGGACCATGCTGACCGGCTTGACTGAAGATCTTCAGGCCATCAGTGACACCCGCAAGACCGCTGTCAACAACGAGGAACTGAAAAGGCTCCGAGTTGATATTGCTGCACTGCAAGAGACGCGACTTGCAGATTTCGGATCCCTAAAGGGAAAGGACTACACCTTTTTCTGGCAGGGTAAAGCCCAAGAAGAACCCAGACAGCATGGTGTTGGCTTTGCTGTCAGAAACACCCTTCTACAAATGGTTGATTTAGTCATGAGCGGATCAGAAAGACTTCTTCAGATCACACTTCAAACTTGCGCCAGTCCTGTCCACCTGATCGGCGCTTATGCCCCAACCCTGTACGTCACACCAGAAGTAAAAGACGAGTTCTATGATGTGCTTAGTGCTGCTGTAGCACAAATACGTGCTCGTGAACAACTGGACATCTTGGGTGACTTCAATGCAAGAGTTGGAGCTGATTGGGCCTCATGGCCTTCCTGCATAGGACACTTCATTGTGGGAAAAATGAATGAAAATGGATAGCGTCTCCTTGAACTGAGCACGTACCACATCTGTGCATCACAAACACATTCTTCCAAATGAAGCCACAGCACAGAGTGTTGTGGAGACACCCACGCTCGAAGCACTGGCATCAACTAGATGTGGTTATCACTAGGCGTAATAACCTCAAAACCGTCCTTCTGACACACAGCTATCATAGTGCTGACTGCGATACAGATCACTCGCTAGTTTGCTCCAAGCTCAAGCAGAGACCCAAGAAGCTGTACCGCTCTAAACCTGCTGGAAGGCCCCGCATTGACGCCAGAAGGACGGCAAACTCGGAGAAAGTTGAAAAGTTCAGAGAGACCCTCCAGGAAAATCTGCGAAGCGGCCCTGAGGGCACCGATGTGACATCCAAATGGCAACATCTGAGGGATACAGTTAACAACACGGCCTTGTCGGTGTTTGGAAGAAGAGCTAGAAACCCGAACGACTGGTTCGAAGCTAATTCTGATGAGATGATTCCAGTCATTGAAAAGAAGCGCGCTGCACTCCTGGAGTACAAACGCTCACCGAGCCAGAGTACCCAGCAAGCACTTAGAGAGGCCAGAAGAACAGTACAGCAGACAGCCAGGCGCTGTGCCAACAACCACTGGCTCCAGCTATGCAGCAGCATCCAGACCTGTGCCGACTTTGATCATCTCAGAGGAATGTACGAGGGTATGAAGAAGGCATTAGGACCCACCCAGAACAAGATGGCACCTCTGAAATCCAAATCTGGTGAAGTCATCGCTGACAAAGCCAAACAGATGGAGCTCTGGGTCGAGCACTACTCCGAGCTGTGCTCACACGAGAATGTTGTGGTTGATGCAGCCTTCGATGCCATCGAGCTCCTAACAGTCATGGACGAACTGGATCAAGAACCGACTGTGGCAGAACTGAAGGCAGCCATCGACAGCATTGCATCAGGAAAGGCCCCTGGTCAGGATGGTATACCACCAGAGGTAATCAAATGTGCCGCGGACACACTCCTGGAACCCCTGCATGAGCTGCTGTGCCTGTGCTGGAAAGAGGGTGAGGATCCACAGGATATGCAATTCGCTAACATTGTAACGTTGTATAAGAACAAAGGAGACAGAAGCGACTGCAACAACTACCGTGGAATCTCCCTCCTAAGCGTCACTGGTAAACTGTTGGCTCGCGTCATCCTTGGCAGACTCCAGAAGATTGCTGAGAGGGTGCACCCCGAATCGCAGTGCGGATTCCACGCAGAGAGGTCTACCGTTGACATGGTCTTCTCTCTAAGGCAGCTGCAGGAGAAGTGCAGGGAGCAGAGAAAGCCACTCTACATAGCCTTCATCGACCTGACCAAGGCCTTTGACTTGCTCAGCAGGGATGGTCTGTTCAAAGTGCTCCACAAGATAGGCTGTTCTCCACGGTTACTCAAGATGATCCAGTCGTTCCACGAAAACATGAGAGGAACCATCCAATATGACGGCGCATTATCGGATGCTTTCAGAATCAGGAGCGGCGTCAAACAAGGATGCGTGCTTGCTCCGACATTGTTCGGGATCTTCTTCCCACTCCTCCTGAAGCATGCCTTTGGATCTTCAGCAGAGGGCATCTTCCTGCACACAAGATCCGATGGGAAACTGTTTAACCTTGCAAGGCTGAGAGCTTGCGAGAAGTCCTCGTCAGAGACATGCTGTTCGCAGACGATGCTGCTGTAGTGTCTCACACAGAAGACCAGCTTCAAAAACTGCTGGATCGGTTCTCCGAAGCGTGCAAGGACTTTGGGCTTACCATCAGCCTAAAGAAGACACACGTACTTGGTCAAGATGTTGCTGAATCCCCATCAATCACCATTGACAACTATACGTTAGAGGTATAGTTTACCTCGGGTCCACCGTCACTGACAGCCTGTCCTTGGACACTGAGCTAAATAGGAGGATCAGAAAAGCGGCCACAACTCTGTCCAGACTCAGCAAGAGAGTGTGGAATAACAACAAGCTGTACACTCACACCAGAATGCAAGTCTACAGAGCCTGCATCCTCAGCACCCTCCTTTATGGCAGCAAGACTTGGACCCTGTATGCCCGTCAGGAAAAGAGGCTGAACATCTTCCACTTGCGCTGCCTCAGGCGCATCCTTGGAATATCATGCAAGGACAGAGTTACCAACACAGCCATCCTCGAGCAAGCTGGAATCTCAACCATGCACACCCTCCTCAGGCAGCGTCGACTCCGCTGGCTTGGCCACGGCCACAGGATGAACGATGGAAGGATTCCAAAAGACATCCTGTATGGTGGGCTAGCCTCTGGCAAAAGACCCCCCCGGACGCCCCCAGTTGTGTTACAAAGATGTTTGCAAGAGAGACCTCAGAGAGGTAGACATCAAGCTGGACAACTGGGAAGAACTAGCAGACGACCGTGGCAGATGGAGGCAGGGGTTACACAAGGGCCTTCAGAAGGGCGAGTTGAAGATCAGACAGCTAGCAGAGGAGAAGCGAGTGCACAGAAAGCACACTAAGGACTTGCCAGACACCCACTACATCTGCAAGAGATGCAGCAAGGACTGTCACTCTCGTGTGGGTCTTTATAGTCAGAATAGACGCTGTAAACGAAGTCTTAAATTGAAACTTTAAAGGGCGCGATCCATAGTCTGTGCAGACTGAAGGATGCCTACTACTACTACTATACAAGCAAGGTACAATACTCTCTTTCTCCTCTGAGCTGCTCAGAAGCTGAGGCCTGCTCGCTTCAACGGTTGAGGAAAGTGTTATTGCTGTGGCTAGAATACAAGGCAAACAGTGTGAAAACAAAAGCTCTTCTAAGAATAGAGGTAGCGAAGACAACAGAGATAGCAGAGACAGTAGAGAGAGAGTGGTGCTCCGAGGAGGCGACAAACACTCTTCAGATGAAGATTCTGTCTAGAACCTCTTCCCCTTGCAGCAAGGGATTCTTATACCCACTTCACCTCATAGTGCTCAAATACTGGTACTGACTTAAGTTCTGATTTCTTCGAATCCCCAAAATACTCAGGTTCCCTGACGACCTTGATTTGGGGTTGTCCTCTCTGATCGTATCCTGTGTGTCAGTCTCTCAAGGGCAACGTCTGGTAAAAGGTCAGGGGAAACACCATTATGTGACTTTTACTCGAATTCGAGTGAGGCCATCACAGCTTTCCAGTCAGGGCTACGAGGGGAAAGCTTGAACACCAGTTGACATCAGAAAGTGACTCAGGTAGCGGAGATTGATGTAAATGACTTAACATTCCTATTCTGACCGTAACATTTCCTATAAATGGGCAAAAAGAAAAATATTTTGCAAAAGCTCCTCATGCCGGGTCTTACCAGCAGGCTGCTTGGGTTACTGCTGACAGGAAAGATAGGCCTCCCCTGGGCCAAGTTAGCAGTAGTATGATGTTTTCTTGATATGTGCTGTATATAAAAGCAAAGCTTCAATCAAATTGGAATCATCATACAATTAAGCTAGAAAAGGCTACATCCTCCATCCCATGCAGGTCATCCATGAGATCAACGCAATGCTCCGCCGCGGAGTCCTCGGCACTGGGACCTCTACGCAGCCCTCAGGGGATTCGCAGCACTTGGCTTCCCAAACCGCTTTGGTGCCCTGGATGGAACACACATCCACATCCGTGCTCCAGCGCACAGCACTGGCCACTACACCGACCGAAAGGGCAACCTCTCGGTGGTCCTGCAGACCCTGAGGGATCCAAAAGGCTGGTTCATGGTGGTGTACATGTTCTGGGTGGGCCAGACACACAATGCCCACATGTTCTGGAATTCTGGCCTGTGCAGTTGCATGGAGTCTGGGATCTACATCCCCCAGCGGTAGTTCCTGGTCCGCGAAATCATCATGCACTCTGCATGGTGGCAGATGCTGTCTACCCCTGCAGCCGTGGCTCACATGGCCCTATAGAGGACACCTTGACCCCACCCAGGACGCCTTCAACACCTGACTCAATCAGGTGTGCAGTGTGGTTGAGCTGGCCTTTGGGCACCTGAAGTGGCGGTGCCTCCTCTCATGCCTGGAGGCTGGTGTGTGGAATGTGTCACAGGGGGTGAGTGCTTACTGCGCCCTCCACAACATTGCGGAGGGAATAGGAGATGCCTTCATCCAGGGGTGGGTGCACGAGTTTAGTCCCAGCTTTAAGCAGCTGGCCACCGCCCCTAATCACCAGGCCAACCGTGATGGGGTCCGCATCAGAGAGGCCCTCCATGAGAGCTTCACTCACACCCCATTGATACCCACCCACAGCCATCCTTCACCACCACCCCTGGAATCCATCCCTCGCCACACGCACCACCAGCACAGCCACATACCCACACCCACCTTCCCCTCACCAAGCACATGGGGCACAAGGATCTATGGAAAATAAATCTTTTACTTTACACTACTATGTTTGATTTATTACACAACTAACTCAAAAACTCTGTACAATGGGGAGGGGGGCAAATTGTGCACATTAAGGGGCTGGGAGAGACCTGAACCTGGAGGCGGGAAGGGGAGATCATTCAGGGGTGGGGTGAAAGGCCGAGAGGACTGTTGGGCCTGGGATCCCCTCTCTCCCTGGGTTTGGAGTCCGCAGCAGGGCTGGGATGGGTGGGAAGCAGAGGCATGTAGGGATGTGGGACGGATTTGGCAGAGTCAGGTTTGGTTGCGGGAAAGCAGGGGGCTCGATGTGGGGATGGCAGGGGTCTTGGCAGGAGGTTGTTGGGCGTAGCATGGGGGGCCAGGAAGCAGTCTACATTGGCCACAGCATCCCACTAATGTCCTCAACATTGGGCAGTAACCAGCCCCAGGTTCCCCTCCCCCAGAACATGTTGGCCTCCTCCAGCTGGAAGCATCGCTCCACCACTTTGGCCTGGCAGAGGATGGCAGTGTCATCCCCTGACCACCACCTTGGTCTCTGGCTGCAGGCCTGATGTGGTGGTGCTGGGAGGTGACTGGGCCCTCTCCACTGCCTTTGGGGGGCTCTCCTGGCTCTCAGATGCCACAGCTAAAAGGAGAGAAGGATGGTGTTTCATTCCCTGATCATGGCCTTGGGGCTGTACCCCTGGGGACAATCCCCCCAGGGCAATACCCACCCCCACTGGGATCAATACTCTCTCTGGGGGCAACACCCCCCCCATCCACAGGCACAGTGGCTGTGGGGTACTGTGGGCATGTAGAGATTCCCTGCCCATGTAGGACAGTTCCCAGATGTGGTCTGGCCTTGCCTACTTCTCACCACACATCTGGCTCATGCCATTGTCCTTGGGGCAGGTGCTGGCTATTGCCAGCAGGTGTCATCTTGTGCCGAGAGCCATGGCCAGCCAGGGTGTGTCTGGGTTGGGACTACTAGGCATGTGTATATCCCACTGACAGAAGTGTCACCTTCTCCCTCCCAGCCTGGTTGGGGGACCCTCAGGGGACTTACCAGAGGGCCCCTTGCTGAAATCCAGGGATACACAGCTCCTTTTTGCCCAGCTGGATGACTGGGAGGGCACATTGATTACAAGGTCCCCCTCAATGCTTGACCATTCCATGGGGGTCCTGGTTCCTGGCTCCCTGCCCCTGGCTCCTCCTGTGACTCCGGCCACGGCTCGTTCCCAGCTATGTTCAGGACAGCAGGTGGGTGATCCAGAGCTCCTAGTAGCACAGGCGGGTGGAGGGACCTTCCCCTGAGTGTTCGGCCACATCCCAGAATCAGGCATAGCTCTGCCAGAGCTCCATCACCTTATTCTGGATTTAAAGCAGGGTTTGCTGGGGTGTCCCCTGGTGTTGAGGCCATGGGAGAGGTGGCCGAGGATTGTGGCTTAACGCCACTTTACCACCAGGAGTTCTCTCTGTTCTGGTTCTGTCCAGGACGGAGACTCTTACTTTAACCCCTGGTGATGGCTCCTGGGAGCCCTGTCAGGGCTCTGAGGGGGTCCTAGAGCAGCTTGCCTTTGGGATTTTTTCAATTTGCATTGGGTGCGAGGGAATGCTGACAGCAACTCGTGGCTCCGCTGCTAACATGTTCTCAGCTTCCTGCCATGGTGGTTCTGGGTCTGTACAGCTGTTAAAGTGCCTGGGCTCATACATAGGTCATAGAGCCTCACTGCTGTGAGATAAGGAGTCTCCACGCTCCAGCTGGCCACTGCCATGGCAGACTCCTCTTTCAAAACAGGGGGCTATGGAGTGTCTACGTGTCTTCTTTTGAAAGAAAATTCTGAAAGGGGACACTCTTCCTAAGACGGGACTGGGGGAGGTATGTTGAAATCTGCACCGGATTCCTCCAAGTTCCTTTCAAAAAAACACATTGTACATTGAAAGAGGGCTGGAAATGTTGAATTTAGTTACATGTGGAGACACAGCTTTACAGCCCCCAGCTGTATCTGACCCCCCCCTGGAACCCTCGAGACCTCACTCCCTTTCCAGAGCTAAACTGGAACCCAGGAGTTCTGAGTCAGTCTCTCACCACAGATTTAATAGCAAGGAAAGAACATATATTAAATTTTTAAAAGTAACCAGTGTTCCTTAAGTGACTTACCACAAGATGTCAGGACATGTTAGTATTAGAGCTGAGTGGCTTAAATATTTCTTCAAATGTCTAGCTTGTATGTAACAATTAGATACAGGCCTCCTGTCCGATAATTGTGATATTATCGTCCAAAGCAATGTAGTGCTTTCTTGAGACTATGTAGACACTGGAATCATAATTAACTCCTCTCCCCCCACCCCACAACCCTCGAAAACCTGGAATGGCTCCCTTGGAGCTTTGGGGGTTGGTGGGGAACGTAGAGACCATCCAGCACATGACAGTAGGAGGGGAGGAGAGGAGTGAGGGACAGTGAGGTTTCTGTGGGAAGAGGCAGATGAGTGAGGAGGCCTTTGTAGAAGAGGGTGGCAAATGGTGGAACCCTGGTGGTCCAGCTACAAGCAGTAGGAAAGCTGTCAACGGCGTGATCCATACACAGACTGATTCCCCGGTTTGTCATGCTGACATCATGCAGGTAGGTCAGAAAAAGGGTGTAGGCTGCTGTGGGGACCAGCCTGGTTTGATGACAGCAACGTCCACTCCTACCTTCGCCGCGGCCCCTGGGGTTCATGCTGCAATAGGGTGAACTCCTACTTGGATAAGGAATCTGGAAGTTCTGGTTCTGGTTTTGTTATAGTACCCTGTAATGGGATGAGGCTTGCTGGGATTTGAGTCCCTGACAACCTTGTTGTCCTGGGTGCTGGGAGGGTGGAACTGAGTGTCTTGCTTGTAATTGCTCGGGGTGGAAGCCATTGCGTGCGAGGAAGCTCCAAGGTTAGGCTGGGCCCTTCTGTCCCATCCTCCCAGCCAAGCTGGTGCGGGTAGAGGTAACCGGCTGAATCTTTCTGGATTAGACCATAATTCCCATCTGCCTTCCTGTCTAATTGTTCTTTGTCTGAGTGTCAGCAAGGGATGGGGTGGGTCACGGATACCTCTGAGCGTGCACATACGGGCGTGGCCCAAGCAGCTACCCACTTCAAGTGGAAACACTACTTACAGCAGCGCATGCACTTGGGAGCCCCCACACTGACTGTTCCACACACCCTTCTCGTGGGAACCATTACTTTTAACTTTGCTTTCACTGCTCTCATATGCTGTTGTCAAGTCTGTTCCACAGGTGCACACTGTGTTGCCAGAAGAGCATCAACCACATCACTTGATTCCTACTAGCCTCGGCGTTCACAAAGGGGTCGCGGAGAGGAGTGTAGGGTGCGAGAAGAGTTTGTAACGGTCTCATGAGAGCAGATCGACCCCTCTGTGAATCCTCAGGAGAATCTAAACAGACCAGTCTGTGCAAGGTAAAAGCTGCAAACTAACTGCCATGGGAACAGCTGCAGAACAAGCCGCGCTTGCCAAGATTTCAAGGCTACGCTGGCAGTAGGCCACAAGAGATAGTGATAAGAAATGCATAGGCAATTTTAGGCAATCTTATGTTAATGAGCTCAGCTTTATCAGCTAGTGTTAGGAGGCCCGTTACAGAGCCTCTCCCCGAGCGAAGCTCCAACGCGCCGGGTTTTCCCCCACGGGTGACTGCGGCGTCTCCAGGGCTCCTGCCGCGGGTGTCACGTGCTTTCAATAAACCAAATATAGCACTCGCCTTCCGGGTGAAGCCTCTTCTCTGGGGAAACAGAGCCTGGTTGGCTACAAAGGGATTAATATCTTTCTGACTGTGCAGCAATTCATTGAAGGAGGTCCCAGGACCCTGACACCAGCCCACTTTTCACATAACACGATCCGAGACTCTGAGTACCAGAAGAAAACTTGATGTCATTTTATGAGTAACCTGTTCCATATGTATTTGGTCCTTGCCGTGCATATGATGGGATGCCATAAGGAGCGTCTTAATCCAAAGGATCTAAACAGGAATTTCTCTTCATTATGTGCATCCCATCCCTTCCTAGAAATGCTTCTTCCTGGATCTAACTGCACAGACATGTGCTTACCACAACATTTCTATGGTCCTATGTGGACCTTCTTCTTCAATAGGGAAGATGGACAAGAACATGACTAGCAGCTCACATTCTTGAATTCCTTTTCCCAGAAGGATAAAGGATTGTGAGGTTATTACTGTATCGATGGATGTTCCTTAAAAAATAGCTAACTTTCTCATGGTGAACAGACTAGCTCTTTGATCTGGAAGCCTGTACTGTTAGAGAAATACTAAAACAATGGTTACCTACTGTTGCGATAGCTGTAGATTAAACATTCAAAAGTTACACTCTCACAAACTCCCATGTCTTTAATAGCTCCCAGCACAAAAGTAGATTTTGCCACCCACCCAAATGGGAAACCAGCCATTTCCCAGCTCCCCAGCCTTGCATCCCTTCTGGAGTATAAACCCTGAATTACACCGTCTTGTGATGCATAGAGATCTTAAGAGAGCAGGCTCACTAAGTAATCCTTTTCCCCCTACACCCTCTTCCCTGCAATCCTGATGTAGGGAAACAATACACCTGCCCTTATTAAAAGAGTTTATATTAAAAAAAAAAGAACTTGGCTCATAAACTCACTGATTATGGTGCAAGATAAAATGGCTATTAGTTTCAGAATAATAGATTGTCAGTGATAATAAGTGATAGCAAACATATCAAAGCACGCTACCTGTGAAATGAGAGGAAATAACCATCTAACACTTAAACCAAATACATAGGATTGGAATCACCATTAAAGAACTGTGATGATACAACCAGGCTTACTGATTCCTGAGGAACAGGCTGCATTATGTTGCTGCCTGGGAACTCCAACCCACTTCAAAGTCCTTTCTCATCTTGAGCCTCTTTCAGTCATTGAGTTCTGTGGGAGCGAAGACAAGTGATGATGTCACTTGCTGTCAGAAAGCCTGGCCCTGTGAAGTTGGGGATCTAGCCCCGGTGGTCAAACATTCTCACTGGTTTTCATGTGCCCTCTGGGGAGGCTTCCTTCTGTAGACTTCCACAGTTAGAGGATTCTTCCCTGGAGGAGCATTGAGGATAGCACTCAACACCCAATGACTACTCCATTGTTGCCCCTGAAAGCCCATTCTGGGGCGTTTCCAGACTCATATCGTACCGGAGTAACTCACACATTGCGAGATTTCATAACTTAATGTACTATGAAGTAATTAAAATAAGGATAAGACTTTTAAAAGGATACATCACAAAGCATACTGTGCCCAGAAACATTACAACTACATCACACTCATAAACAGGGGATACTTTGGGGTCTAGCATCTCAGAGACACACCCTTGGGCCTGACATCGGGAGGGGAAGATATGAGCAATTAATTGTGTTACAGTCCTCAGAGAAAGAGATAGAGAAGGGGAGGGGCTTGATGTCAGAACTGGGTGGGAGGGCAGCAGCAGTCCAGAGACCAGCAATTGGAACAATAGCAGCCGAATGAATTGGAAATAGACAGATTCTCCCAGTTTGCAACATTGTCAGAGTACAGCATGACTAGGGAAGCATTTAACGTACCTTTCACTGAGCAGTAAGTGGTTCAGGAAAACAGGCCCAGAGCTACATTATCAGCAGCTGTACACGGAGCTTGCTCTGAAAGCCAGAGCGCCAGGAAGATACCTTAGGTCCTCTTCTGATTAAGGAGCAGGAGAAGACTGCCCCGGATTGGTTTGGTCCTCACCCCATAGATGATGGGGTGTAGCATTGGGGGCATGAGGAGGTACAGGTTGGCAATGAGAATGTGCAAGTGCAGGGGCACACTGTGACCAAACCGGTGGGTGAGGATGGAGAAGAGAGCTGGGATGTAAGAGGCTGAAAAGACACAGAGGTGGGAACCACAGGTCCAAAACGTTTTCAGGCGAGTGTCCTTTCCAGGGAGTACAAAGATGGCTCTGAGGATCTGGATGTAGGACACAGTAATAAAAAACACATCCAGACCAATGACATAAAATGCCAAAGCGAGGCTGTAGTAATTACTGACTTGGGTGTCAGCACAAGCCAGCTTCACCACAGCAATATGCTCACAGTACGAGTGGGGAATGATGTTAGATCTGCAATATGACCACTGTATTGCCAGGAGGGGATAGGGTAGTATGAGCACACTGCCTCGCAAAATAATGGCCAACCCAATCTTGGCCACTACATGGTTTGACAGGATGGTGGAATGTCTCAGGGGATCACAGATGGCCACGTAGCGATCAAAAGCCATGGCCACAAAGATCCCAGACTCCACCGTCGTGAAGCAGTGAATGAAGTACATCTGGGTGAGGCAGGAATGGAAATCGATCTCCCTGAAGTTGAACCAAAAGAGGCTCAGAGTTTTTGGCATGATGGTCGTAGACACGGCCAGGTCGCTGGCAGCCAGCATGCAGAGGAAATAGTACATAGGCTCATGAAGGCTCGTCTCCCTCTTCACGATGAACAGGATGGTGAAGTTGCCAAGGATGGCTATTATGTATATGGTGCAGAAGGGGATGGAGATCCAGACATGGGCCACCTCCAGGCCAGGAATCCCCAGCAGGATGAAGAAGGAGGGGTTGATGAAATGGGTTGTGTTGGAATCTGACATGGAGTATAACAGAAGGTCTCCTATTCTGCGGAACTATGATGTCTTTTTCATATAACATATATCCCCCGATGCTTAGTATGTGCCCAGACCTGAGGGTGATGGTCACAGTATGAATGCCTGAACGGAGAAACAATGTTAATATCACACTGTACTTGCACAGTGGTAAACTGTTCT
Source organism: Carettochelys insculpta (assembly GCF_033958435.1). Lineage (NCBI taxonomy): Eukaryota > Metazoa > Chordata > Testudines > Carettochelyidae > Carettochelys > Carettochelys insculpta. The sequence continues at coordinate 3,993,655 of NC_134137.1, forward strand.
CATGAAGGAAACAGATTAGCTGTTCTTCACACATTGAGAAAATATCATTAGTGAGAGAAAGGAACTATTAACAGCTCCCTTTACTGATGCCAAAGTCCATGTTTGATGGTGCTCCATGTGTCAATCATTCCCAATTAGTGCAGAGTTTGGAATACTATTAGGCACTAGCTGGAAATATGAGTGTGGTATTTATTAGTCATCATTGTGGCTTAATCAAATGAGCCCCAGTTCGAGATTACATCCTTAAGGGAGTTTCCTGTTCACCTAGTTGCTCAAAATCTGAGGGAAGGAAATATCCCAATTAGCACGCACCTCAGGGAAAAGACCTTGAGTCAATAAGATAATCTCAGTGGAAACACCTGATTTTCACAGTACTGGTCAAAGAGAGGCAATTTGTGCCTAATGAATGAGTTGGAAAAATAACCTGCCATGGATATGGACTTAGTTATAATCTCTCAGTCTGTCTGAAGGATGTAGCAGTTGCAAAGGGCATTTGGGGGACAGGCTAGGAGAATGAAGGAAGCTGCTATATTTACACAGACTAGGAAGTTAGGGAACACGTAGTTTAGAGGAGACACAAAGAAGAGGGCTTATGAGAGAGGAAAACAAAGTAAAGGATGGAACTGATTACATTCTAATCGGCAAACACAACAGTCCAACCAGTATTATCTAAAGACCCTTTGTGTTTCAAGAATGCTAATTCCCAAACACTGAACCTAATGATCATGAAAGGAGGTTTCAGAGAAACTATTTAATTGGGAATAAAGGTTGTGAGTTGTTAAAGAAGAGGTTATCATATCATCAAAAGTTCATGATCCCATCACCTAGAATGTGGATAACGCTGTCGAAACTGAAGTTCTGTTTGTAAAGTGAATGCAAAAATTAGGAGGAAAATAGAGTAACATAGAGCAAATAGGGGAAAGGAAAAACTAGATAGCAAGAAAAATAAATTGGAAGCTACAAACATTGGTAAGAGTTATTCAAGACAGTAGGAGACATTCCACTCTTGGAAGGGCTGTGTATCACATCAAATAAATTATGAAATATATTAAGAACAAAAGAAATGCAGAAAAATGACATGCCGGCTGTTCAAAGGAGATAGGAAATGTGTAGACAGTGAAGAAAGAATAGATGTGTTCAATTGATAGTTTGTTCTGCATTTGGAAAGAAGCAGTAGGAGATACAGATATCAACCAAGACAATGAAATCCAAAAAAAAAAAAAAAAGGAAAAATAGAGCAGTTCAGTGTTACACAGAAATTATGTAAAAGAAAGAAACCATTTAAAAAGAATAAGAGCTGTCAAGGCTAGGAAACAATGGCGAAGGTGGTTTGGGATTAAATCAAAACATGGAATAAAGTTAATGTAAGTCACTCAGGATTCACAGGAAAGAGACCTTGTCAAATAACCCAATCTCATGCTTTATGGATAACAGACGTTCTGTCAGTCATGAACCCATTTTGGTGCAATAGGCTTTACTATCCGATATTGCCAGAGCACATGTAAAATGAACTAAAAAGTGGCTGACAGAGCTGAGGGAGCAGGGGTCAATGGACCATTGTCAGTTAATTTGGCTTCTTCTAGGGGTGTTCTGCAAGGTCTGTTTTCAGCTTGGCACTTTTCACATTTTTCATCAAGAGTTTCGAAGCAAATAGAAAATCGATGCAGATATATTTCATACATGACCCAGAGAGTGGCACAGGGGTTACCAGGAGAAGGGCAGGGCAGGCATCCTGATTAATCTGGAGGTTTCAGTGAGGTGAGTGCATCTAAACAAACCACTTAAATGCAATCAAATGGTCCATTCTCACCCTGGGGCTCACAGATTCTATGGTGCAAAATCCGAGTGGGGACCAGGGTTTTGTCAGACACAAGTCACTGGGATCAGCACTGGGACTGTGGGGTGAAATTAATGGCCAGGAACTCAGAGTGAATGATGAAATAGCCTCTTTTGACCTGGAATCCTATGAATTAATCAATAAAGGAAGTCAATCCGGCGCTTCTGTTTCTTTTGTCTCACTGCACACATTCAAGGCAACATTGATTCCTCCGAAAATATCAATATACGACACTAAGAAACAAAACTTATTTTCCTTGTTTATAATTGTCCTGTGGAACTTCTTGCCACAGACATTATCGAAGCAAGAGCTTTGCTGAATAGGATTCTCAAATGGACTGTCACCACCAGATCTAGTGCAGACTGTCTGACACCTGGAATTAAGAGACATCTTATTCAGTTGCCTATAAATTCACCAGATTATAAGTGTTTATGTTGAAATACCCCATTCTGGTGTCTCCTTGTAACTCAAGGCTCCCCCCAGGTTCCCCGGCCCCGGCATAACTGTCCAGCCAACTTCTGGAACACAGTTCAGCCATCCTTTCCAGCAGATAAAATCAGTCAACTGCCTCCCCTTCCCATTAACAGCCACCAACCTGAAACGCAGGAAGGGGAGGTGACAATCTCTGTGTTTTCACACACAGCTGAGGCATTGATTCAATCCTTTTGCCTTAGCAGGGCCTGAGCAAAGTACAGGCCACAGCCTCAGGTTTTGGACTTGTATTTTATGTTGACTCAAATTCAATCAATTTGGGGCTGAAGGCCTTCTGGTGTGGTGGGCAAAGGTGCACACGGAGGAGTGAAATTTTGGTCCCTGATACTGGAAGAGACATTGAGCCTGTCACGTTTGATGCCTGTTCACTGCAGAATGGAAAACAAGTGAATTCTCTATCCCATACCACCTGCAGTGCAGAACTGCACAGGATTTTTGAGCAACAAGCTAATGTACCTTGCAACGGTGAGATGAGAATCCATCCCCTTGCAATCACCCTCAGGCAGCCATGTCCCACACATCTTTCATTCCACCATCTGCAGCAGCATCCAACTGCAAGCACCAGTACAGTGGTTCACATCATTTATAACATAACTCTGCAATTCCACTGAGTTCAATTGGCCTCCCTTGGAAAGAAGAGCACCTGAGCGAAAATCAGCTGGAGGCGAGCCTCTCTGCCCTTCTGTGCCCTTTATCCACTTTTAGAAGCAAACAGCAATTAAGGGAACTTCCCAAAAGGAGATGACAACTCTAGGGATCTGTGCTGAGTCAGCGAGAAACTGGCTGCTCTGTGTGTTTGTGTGTTTAAAACTTATAGTTGACTCGTGAGAACACTAGGGATACAGACTAGGTCCCCACAGGGTTTGATAAATGCCCAGGGTGGATGGGTAGATACTAGACCAGGGGTCTACAGCCTGTGGCTCAGGAGCTTCATGTAGCTTGTTAAGGACTTCTTAGTGGCCCCTGACACAAAATAAAAAATAAAAAAACCCTCTCTTATTTTCAATAAATGTCGAACATCTAAAAACCCAACAATGAACAACTCATATCTAAATAGCAACCAATATGTGATATCAGCACATTGGAAAACTGCCTCCAGCATCCACCAGCGGGACAGAAAGGTCAGGAGAGGAGGTCAGGAAAAGAGTGGTACAAACTCACACGTGGAAAGTGTGAGGAGATAGAATAGGTAACAAGTTTCTGAATGTACTGCAGTAAACATGTGTCACGTTCTACATCATTGTATTTGCCGGTTCTTAAAATGCGGTGACAAAAAGCACGGTCTGACATTATTTATTAAGGACAGTCTCGTATTGCCATGCATTGCCTCTCTTGCATTATTGAGGTTTTAACTGAACTGGAAAAAATTGCTCTTCTGGCTTTTTTTTGGTTACCAACCCTGTGCTAGGCAGATCCAGAGAGAAGAAGAAGTGAACACTACCTGCAGAGACACAGGTCTCTCTCTAAAGGATCTGAGATCAGTAATTCTCATCTGTAACTCTCATAATGTGTAGCGCCTTTCACCGAAGGATCTGGAAAACAGATTTCAAATTAAAGTCACTACGAACCTATCCCCATTACACAGATAGGCAACCTGAGGCACAGGACGATGTGAACTGGCAGGGTCACACACAGAATGGCGTGGTGCTGTCTTCCCTGCTGTAGCCGTGTTCGGTTGGTCGGTAAATGAGCACAGGACACAAAAGGGAAGTAATCCGATTTAACAGGGCCTGTCCATTGGGTGCATGTAACTGAATTCCCTGCCATGTCACCTGGAACTGGGGTACAGTGCTGCCCCCTCACATGCCAATCTGGGCCCCTTCTTACACGGTGAATCTACAGGAAGCCCCGGTCCTCTCCAAGGCTGGCACCCGCACAGCCAGACACGGACAAGGACACGCACAGCTGCACTGGCACAGATCACTTCCCAGCCACTCATGAACCAAGCATGGAGTCAGCTAACAGTTCTCTATAGCTGCAACCACTTCCCTACAGTTCCCTGCCCAGGACCCAATAGCTGAACCTTCTTGCCCTTGTCAGAAGCCTGACCAGTATCAGTTTATTACCCAGTCTGCCCTTTCCTCAGTGTGACAAGATCAATGCACCAGTGCCCCTGTTGCCAAAGACATTTCCCCTTTACTTGTCTAATAACACCATGGGTTAGGTAAAAAACACCCACTTATCAATGGCAGAAAGATATTTTTTAAAATTAAAAAAGGTTACCTAAGAAATAAATAAAATGTCAATCTAAATTCTATGCACTAGACAGTATTTGAAAGAAACTATTTCTCACCCTGTTGATACCAACAGCATCACTCCCCTCCGAGAGCTGAGATAGAGTCCAGGAATCCTGATGGAAGGAGGTTGTCTGTCTGTCTGTCTTCAGCTATAGTAACAGACTAAGAGCACATACTAAACAAGCCAGCCTAACCAGCCCCTTAAGTGACTTGCCAGAACATGTTAGTATTAGAGCTGAGTGGTTCTAATTTTCATTTACTTTTCCCTTGTTTACATGAGAATTAGATGCAGACTTCCTGTCAGCAAATTGCTAAGGTCGGTGTATAAACAAATGCCTAGATTGTTCAAGAGCCTAAGTTGTCTGTGGAGTCATGAATAAAGATGCCACTTCTTCCAAAATCTCTTTTGGTTCCCTTGTGGATGCAGAGGATGAGGGACATGGACGTGATTCAACAGCGATTTTGGATTTGGTTCCCTCTATATATTCTGACTAGTATAGTTACCAGCATTGCTCTGGTCCTGACCAATGATAAGGAACATGTGTAAGCTTTAGTTCAATGACTGTATAGAGTAAGAAGTGGGATGGGGCTGGGGGCTCAGGGCAAGGAGTGGATGGTGCTGGAGTCAGAGAACCGGGTTCGATGGTATGGAATGGCGCAAGGTAGGGGGTGGGGGTGCAGGAGTCTCAGAAGGGAAGTGGAAGGTGTGGGGTGTCCTGTTCGACATAGTTATAAATGATCTGGAGAAAAAGGTAAACAAAAATGTGAAAAAAATTCAGATGATACTGAACTGCTCCAGATACTTATGAGAAATACAGATTGTGAAGAGCTGCAAAAAGATAATTAATATCACCAAACTTGGTGATTGGGCAACAAAATGGCGTATGCATTTTAATGTATATAAGTGCAAAGTAACGCACATTGGAAAAATAATGTCAACTATACATATCTCTCAAGAGGGCTATCTTGGAGTTACAGTGGATCATTCTCTGAAAACATCCACTCAATGTGCAGCAGCAGCATAAAAAGCAAACATAGAATCATAGAATCCTAGTGCTGGAAGGGACCTCAGGAAGTCATTGAGTCCAGCCCCCTGCCTAAAGCAGAATTAATCACAACTAAATCATCCCAGACGTGACTATGTCAAGCTGGGATTTAAAATCCTCCATGGATAGAGATTCCACCACCTCTCAGGAATGCATTCCAATGCTTCACCTCCCTCCTGGTGAAATAGTTTTTCCTAATATCCAACGTACACCCTCCCTCTGTGACTATTAAGTTAAATTACTTGACTGATATCTCTAAGAATATCAAAGATGGGGAAGCTCTCTTTGTGATGCATGAGGTAATTGCTATCTCTATTGACGATAAATTAATAAATAACCTTGGTAGGCTTTAAAGTGCTACATGTCTCCTTCTTTGTTTTGTTAAGATACAGGCTAACGTAGCTACCTCTCTGTTATTATTCATCAGAAGGATTGCAGAAAAGGATCTAGGATTCATAGTGGACCCCGAGATAAATATGAACCAACACTGTAACACCATTGCAAAGAAAGTAACTATTATCTGGGGACGTATTTGCAGAAGTGTTTTAAGCAAGAAATGAGAAGTAATTTTTCTGCTCTACTCAGTGATTATTAGGCCTCCTCTGGAGTATTGTGTCCATTTATGGGAACCACTTTTCAGGAAAGTTGTGAATAAATGGGAAAATGTCCAGAGAACAGCAGCAAAAAGATTTTCTGGTCTAGAGAACATGACATATCAGGGAAGAGTTGAAAACTTGGGGATGTTTAGTCTTGGAAAGAGAAGTCTTAGAGAGGACATGATAACAAATTTCAAACACATAGAAGGTTATTACAAGCAGGAGGGTGAAAATTATTCCCCTTAACCCCTGGGGGTAGAAGAAGAAATGTATTTATATTACAAGAAGGGAAGTTTTAGTTTCAGCGTTAGGAAAAAAAATCTTAACTCACAGAGTTGTTAAACACTGGAATAAATTACCTGGGGAGGGTGTGGGATCTCCCTTCTTGGAGGTTTTTAAGAGCAGGTTAGACAAAGACCTGACAGGGATGATCAAGATGGTGCTTAGTATTTCCATGTGCTCCAGTAGTGCAGGGGAGAGGTAGCTCAGTGGTTTGAGCATTAGCCTGCTAAACCCAGGATTAGGCATTCAGTCCCTGAGGGGGCCACTTATGCTATGTCTACATGGGCACAAATCTTCAAAATAGCTGTATTTCAAAGATTACTAATGAGGTGCTGAAGTGAATATTCAGTGCCTCATTAGGATGCTTTGAAAACACGCAGCTACCTGGGGCTCCTTTTCAAAAGGACCCTCACCTTTCAAAATCCCCTTATTCCGATCAGTGATCAGGATAAAGGGATTTCGAAAGGTGCAGGCTCCTTTCGAAAAGGAGCCCGTGTAGCCACGCTGAGCTGTGCGCTTTTGAAAGCGCCATGGCCGGAAGTGTCCCAATATAAATGAGGCACTGAATATTCAATTCAGCACCTCATTAGTAATCTTCAAAATACAGCTATTAGGCTATTTGACACAGCCTTAGGGATTGGGGCAAACAGATGTCAGGGCTGTGCTTGGTCCTGCCAACAGGGGAGGAAGAAAAGCTTCTCAAGGCACAAGAAGTCATTCTTCTGCCCTACTCTGAGCTGCTTAGGCCTCAGCTGGAGTACTGTGTCCAGTTCTAGGTGCCACATTTCAAGAAAGGCTTGCAGAAGTTTGAAAAGGTGCAAAAAAGTGCAACCAGAATGATCAAAGGTCGAGAGAACATGACCTATGAAGAAAGGCTGAAAGAGCTGGGCTTATTTAGTTTGGAAAAAAGAAGATTAACGGGGGACTTCATGGCTACGTCTACACGTGAAGCCTACATCAAAATAGCTTATTTTGATGTGGCAACATCAAAATAGTCTATTTCGATGAGTAACATCTACACGTCCTCCAGGGCTTTCAACGTCGATGTTCAACTTCGACGTTGTGCGGCATCACATCGAAATAGGCGCTGCGAGGGAACGTCTACACGCCAAAGTAGCACACATTGAAATAGGGATGCCAGGCACAGGTGCAGACAGGGTCACAGGGCGGACTCAACAGCAAGCCGCTCCCTTAAAGGGCCCCTCCCAGACACAGTTGCACTAAACAACACAGGATACACAGAGCCGACAACTGGTTGCAGACCCTGTGCCTGCAGCATGGATCCCCAGCTGCAGCAGCAGCAGCCAGAAGCCCTGGGCTAAGGGCTGCTGCCCACGGTGACCATAGAGCCCCGCAGGGACTCGAGAGACAGCGTCTCTCAACCCCTCAGCTGATGGCCGCCATGGCGGACCCCGCTATTTCGAAGTTGCGGGACGCGCAACAACTACACGGTCCCTACTTCGACGTTCAACGTCAAAGTAGGGCGCTATTCCTATCCCCTTATGGGGTTAGCGACTTCGACGTCTCGCCGCCTAACGTTGAAGTTAACTTCGAAATAGCGCCCAACACGTGTAGCCGTGACGGGCACTATTTCGAAGTTAGTTCCGCTACTTCGAAGAAGCGTGCACGTGTAGACACAGCTGATAGCAGTTTTCAAGTATCTAAAAGGATGTCATAAGGAGGAGGGAGAAAACTTATTCTTCTTGGCCTCTGAGGATAGAAGAAGAAGCAATGGACTTAAACTGCAGCAAGGGAGGTTTAGGTTGGACATTAGGAAAAAGTTCCTAACTGTCAGGGTGGTCAAACAGTGGAATAAATTGCCTAGGGAAGTTGTGGAATCTCCATTTCTGGAGATATTTAAGAACAGGTTAGACAAACGTCTGTCAAGGATTGTCTAGACAGTAGTTGGTCCTGCCATGAGGGCAGGGGGCTGGATCTCATCCAGGCCTAGCATTCCGTGATTCTTTGTTTGCATCTCATGGTGTCTGCTCACCTGAAACTCTATGAATCTATCCCATCAATAAAGTAGACCAGGCATTTTTATTTACTCACACAACACATGAACAGGGAGCACTGCATTCCACTGAACTGCGGACAGAAAACTGTTCACATAATCCATATTTGTCCAGTGGAATTCCGAGCCAGAGACATTATTGGATTGAAGTGCTTAGCTGACTGGGATTCATTGACAGATGGTAACGAAGGGTCCCGTGGCACCTTATAGACAAAGAGAAAAGTTTTGAGCATGAGCTTTCGTGAGCACAGACTCATTTCATCAGATGCTGGTCTTGGAAATATTGAGATTTCCAAGACCAGCGTCTGATGAAGTGAGTCTGTGCTCACAAAAGCTCATGCTCAAAACTTTTCTCTTAGTCTATAAGGTGCCACAGGACCCTTTGTTGCTGTTACAGATCCAGACTAACACGGCTACCCCTCCGATAATTGACAGATTGGTCATTGTATGTGGCACTTGTGAGACCAATGTTAGTTTTTCCATGTGTGGTTTCTGCTTCTGTCTGAACTCTTTGCTTTGTTTTCTTTTGTTTGTTATGTTTTGTTTTGTTTTTCCCAAAGTCTCCCACATAACACTGCTCCAATGAAGTTATGAGAGGAATGTGTCTTGCCCATGTTGCTCCCATAAGAAGCCTGTCATCTCCATGATTTCCAGCAGATGAAGTCAAGTAATAGGCACCCACCTTGCTGCTCTTACCAGGAGGAGGTGGTGGCGGTCTTTGTGTATTGACACACAGGTGGTTTCTCCAGAGTTCACTTACTTTTTACTTCAAGGGGAGTTTGCTTCAGTGTGGTCTGATGAAACCATGGACCAGGGCCTCAGAATCTGAACTTGCATTTTACATCTACTAACGCCTTTCTTCTGGAAAGACCCACTGTGCCACTGAACTAGAGCCATCAACGCAAGGCTGGGGGCATCACCTGGGCTGAGCACAGGTGCACAGCAAAGAGCGACTTTTGGCCCAGTGGTATTGAACAAACTCATCCTCTGTGGCAAGAGCTCTGAGATGGTCACAAGTTCTGCAAAGCAGAAAGTACAACAGACTTACACTCAGTCTCCTGTTGCCCACGTTGCAGTGGGTTTGACAAGCAGGAAAGCTCCCCAGGAAGAGATCGTTACCTGTCTATTCTGAGCGGAAAGTGTCTTCACGGGCAGGCACCCTGAGGTAGCTGCATCCTAAGCTCTCACTGCAGCAGGACAGAGGTGAGGTTTTGGGATTCCCGGTGATTACACAGACAACACTTTTAGCAGCACTTATGGTTTGTTTATTGGAGTAGTACAAAGGTATTAAACCGCTGTCGAACAGACACAAACTGAAGATGTTCAATACAGTTAATATCTTAACAACGTTCTAACAGCGAATGCAACTTACTTAACCAACTGCACTTAGGGTTCAACTTCTGCTATACAAGCAAGCTGGTAGCAGACGTGGAGGTTATCCTCTCCTTTGGACTATATCAGTAAAGCCGAGAGGGGGACACTGGTGTCTGGGCAGCCCAGAGTCTCCATAACAAATTCCCAGGCTCGCGCCCGGAGAGGTACTCCGGCATCGCTGAACAGCGTTGCATCAACACGGGAGGCAACAGTTACCGGTTATAAGCTCTTGCTCGATTGGCGTAGAGAACGAGCGCCAGGGGTTGCCTTCGACGGTGGGAGGGATCCTCGCATCTCAATGGACAGTCACCGCCTGCCTCAAGCTGGGCAGCCCCCAGCCAATAGGAGACTGTCCCGCTACAGTTCACCTGCCTCGATGGGTGCATGAGGCTTAAGGTTACTGAACCTGAAAAGTGACTGAAATTTGGGCACCAGGCAAGCCAATAAGAAAATAAACAAGAAATGAGAAACATCAACAATTCAAGCTTGCTTGCTGGAATGTGCGGACCATGCTGACCGGCTTGACTGAAGATCTTCAGGCCATCAGTGACACCCGCAAGACCGCTGTCATCAATGAGGAACTGAAAAGGCTCCGAGTTGATATTGCTGCACTGCAAGAGAGCCGACTTGCAGATTCGGGATCTCTAAAGGAAAAGGACTACACCTTTTCTGGCAGGGTAAAGCCCAAGAAGAACCCAGAGAGCATGGGGTTGGCTTCACTGTCAGAAACACCCTTCTACAAATGGTTGATTTAGTCATGGGCGGATCAGAAAGACTACTTCAGATCACGCTTCAAACGTGCCCCGGTCCTGTCCACCTGATCAGCGCTTACGCCCCAACCCTGTACGCCACACCAGAAGTAACAGACAAGTTCTATGACGTGCTTAGTGCTGCTGTAGCGCAAACACCTGCTCGTGAACAACTGTACATCTTGCGTGACTTCAAAGCAAGAGTTGGAGCTGATTGGGCCTCATGGCCTTCCTGCTTAGGACACTTCGGTGTGGGAAAAATCAATGACAATGGACAGCGTCTCCTTGAACTGTGCACGTACCACAATCTGTGCATCACAAACACATTCTTCCAAACGAAGCCAGAGCACAGAGTGTTGTGGAGACACCCACGCTCGAAGCACTGGCATCAACTAGACGTGGACATCACTAGGTTTAATAACCTCAAAAACGTCTTTCTGACACGCAGCTGTCATAGTTTTGACTGCGATACAGATCACTCGCTAGTTTGCTCCAAGTTCAAGCAGAGACCCAAGAAGCTGTACCGCTATAAACCTGCTGGAAGGCCCCACATTGATGCCAGAAAGACGGCAAACTCGGAGAAAGTTGAAAAGTTCAGAGAGACCCTCCAGGAAAATCTGCGCAGCGGCCATGGGGGCGTCGATGCGACATCCAAATGGCAACATCTGAGGGATACAGTTTACAACACGGCCTTGTCGGTGTTTGCAAGAAGAGCTAGAAACACGAACGACTGGTTCGAAGCTAACTCTGATGAGATGATTCCAGTCATTGAAAAGAAGCGCGCTGCACTCCTGGAGTACAAACGCTCACCGATCCAGAGTACCCAGCAAGCACTTAGAGAGGCCAGAAGAACAGTACAGCAGACAGCCAGGCACTGTGCCAACAACCACTGGCTCCAGTTATGCAGCAGCATCCAGACCTGTGCCGACTTTGGTAATCTCAGAGGAATGTACGAGGGTATGAAGAAGGCATTAGGACCCACCCAGAACAAGATGGCACCTCTGAAATCCAAATCTGGTGAAGTCATCGCTGACAAAGGCAAACAGATGGAGCGCTGGGTTGAGCACTACTCCGAGCTGTACTCACACGAGAATGTTGTGGTTGACGCAGCCCTCGATGCCCTCGAGCTCCTACCAGTCATGGACGAACTGGTTCAAGAACCGACTGTGGCAGAACTGAAGGCAGACATCGACAGCATTGCAGCAGGAAAGGCCCCTGGTCAGGATGGTACCACCAGAGGTAATCAAGTGTGTTGCGGACACACTCCTGGAACCCCTGCATGAGCTGCTGTGCCTGTGCTGGAAAGAGGGTGAGATTCCACAGGATATGCATGACGCTAACATTGTAACGTTGTATAAGAACAAAGGAGACAGAAGCGACTGCAACAACTACCGTGGAATCTCCCTCCTAAGTGTCACTGGTAAACTGTTGGCTCGCGTCATCCTCGGCAGACTCGAGAAGATTGCTGAGAGGGTGTACCCTGAATCGCAGTGCGGATTCCATGCAGAGAGGTCTACCGTTGACATGGTTTTCTCTCTAAGGCAGCTGCAGGAGAAGTGCAGGGAGCAGAGAAAGCCACTCTACATAGCCTTCATCGACCTGACCAAGGCCTTTGACTTGGTCAGCAGGGATGGTCTGTTCAAACTACTCCACAAGATAGGCTTTCCTCCACGGTTACTCAAGATGATCCAGTCGTTCCACGAAAATATGAGAGGAACCATCCAATGTGATGGCGCATTATCGGATGCTTTCAGAATCAGGAGCGGCGTCAAACAAGGATGCGTGCTTGCTCCGACATTGTTCGGGATCTTCTTCCCACTCCTCCTGAAGCATGCCTTTGGATCTTCAGCAGAGGGCATCTTCCTGCACACAAGATCCGATGGGAAACTGTTTAACCTTGCAAGGCTGAGAGCTAAGACTAAGGTGCGAGAAGTCCTCATCAGAGACATGCTGTTCGCAGACAATGCTGCTGTAGTGTCTCACACAGAAGACCAGCTTCAAAAACTGCTGGATCGGTTCTGCAAAGCGTGCAAGGACTTTGGGCTTACCATCAGCCTAAAGAAGACACACGTACTTGGTCAAGATGTTGCTGAATCCCCATCAATCAGGACTGACAACTATACGTTAGAGGTTGTCCACGAGTACGTTTACCTCGGGTGCACCATCACTGACACCCTGTCGTTGGACGCTGAGCTAATCAGGAGGATCGGAAAAGCGGCCACATCTCTGTCCAGACTCAGCAAGAGAGTGTGGAATAACAACAAGCTGTACACTCACACCAAAATGCAAGTCTACATAGCCTGCATCTTCAGCACCCTCCTTTATGGCAGTGAGTCTTGGACCCTGTATGCCCGTCAGGGAAAGAGGCTGAACGTCTTCCACTTGCGCTGCCTCAGGCGCATGCTTGGAATATCATGGAAGGACAGAGTTTCCAACACAGCCGTCCTCGAGCAAGGTGGAATCCCAACCATGCACACCCTCCTCAGGCAGCGTCGACTCCGCTGCCTTGGCCACGTCCACAGGATGAACGATGGAAGGATTCCAAAAGACATCATGTATGGTGAGCTAGCCTCTGGCAAAAGACCCCCCGGACGCCCCCAGTTGCGTTACAAAGATGTTTGCAAGAGAGACCTCAGAGAGGTAGACATCGAGCTTGGCAACTGGGAAGAAGTAGCAGACGACCGCGGCAGATGGAGGCAGGGGTTACACAAGGGCCTTCAGAAGGGCGAGTTGAAGATCAGACAGCTAGCAGAGGAGAAGCGAGTGCACAGAAAGCACACTGAGGACTTGCCAGACACCCACTACATCTGCAAGAGATGCAGCAAGGACTGTCACTCTCGTGTGGGTCTTCATAGTCACAGCAGATGCTGTAAATGAAGTCTTCAATTGAAACTTTAAAGGGCGCGATCCATAGTCTGTGCAGACTGAAGGATGCCTACCACTACTATTATACAAGCAAGGTACAATACTCTCTGACTCCTCTGAGCTGCTCAGAAGCTGAGGCCTGCTCGCTTCAACGGTTGAGGAAGGTGTTATTGCTGTGGCTAGAATACAAGGCAAACTGTGTGAAAACAAAAGCTCTTCTAAGAGTAGAGGTAGCGAAGACAACAGAGATAGCAGAGACAGTAGAGAGAGAGTGGTGCTCCGAGGAGGCGACAAACACTCTTCAGATGCAGATTCTGTCTAGAACCTCTTCCCCTTGCAGCAAGGGATTCTTATACCCACTTCACCTCATAGTGCTCAAATACTGGTACTGAGTTAAGTTCTGATTTCTTAGAATCCCCAAAATACTGAAGTTCCCTGACGACCTCGATTTGGGGTTGTCCTCTCTGATTGTATCCTGTGTGTCAGTCTCTCAAGGGCAACGTCTGGTCAAAGGTCGGGAGAAACACCATTATGTGACTTTTACTCAAATTCGAGTGAGGCCAGCACAGCTTTCCAATCAGGGGTACGAGGGGAAAGCTTGAACACCAGTTGACATCAGAAAGTGACTCAGGTAGCGGAGATTGATGTAAATGACTTAAGATTCCTAGTATGACCGTAACATTTCCTATAAATGGGGAAAAAGAAAAATATTTTGCAAAAGCTCCTCATGCCGGGTCTTACCAGCAGGCTGCTTGGGTTACTGCTGACAGGAAAGATAGGCCTCCCCTGGGCCAAGTTAGCTGTAGTATGATGTTTTCTTGATATGTGCTGTATATAAAAGCAAAGCTTCAATCAAATTGCAATCATCATACAATTAAGCTGGAAAAGGCTCCATCCTCCATCCCATGCAGGTCATCCATGAGATCAACACAATGATGCGCCGCAGAGTCCTCGGCACTGGGACCTCGACGCAGCCCTCAGGGGATTCGCAGCACTTGGCTTCCCAAACTGCTTTGGTGCCCTGGATGGAACACACATCCACATCCGTGCTCCAGCGCACAGCACTGGCCACTACACTGACAGAAAGGGCAACCTCTCGGTGGTCCTGCAGACCCTGACGGATCCAAAAGGCTGGTTCATGGTGGTGTACATGGGCTGGGTGGGCCAGACACACAATGCCCACATGTTCTGGAATTCTGGCCTGTGCAGTTGCTTGGAGTCTGGGATCTACATCCCCCAGCGGTAGTTCCTGGTCCGCAAAATCATCATGCACTCTGCATGGTGGCAGATGCTGTCTACCCGCTGCAGCCGTGGCTCACATGGCCCTATAGAGGACACCTTGACCCCACCCAGGACGCCTTCAACACCTGACTCAATCAGGTGTGCCATGTGGTTGAGCTGGCCTTTGGGCACCTGAAGTGGCGGTGACTCCTCTCATGCCTGGAGGCTGGTGTGTGGAATGTGTCACAGGGGGTGAGTGCTTACTGCGCCCTCCACAACATTGCAGAGAGAATGGGAGATGCCTTCGTCCAGGGGTGGGTGCACGAGTTTAGTCCCAGCTATAAGCAGCTGGCCACCGCCCCTAATCACCAGGCCAACCGTGATGGGGTCCGCATCAGAGAGGCCCTCCATGAGAGCTTCACTCACACCCCATTGATACCCACCCACAGCCATCCTTCACCACCACCCCTGGAATCCATCCCTCGCCACACGCACCACCAGCACAGCCACACACCCACACCCACCTTCCCCGCACCAAGCACATGGGGCACAAGGATCTATGGAAAATAAAACTTTTACTTTACACTACTATGTTTGATTTATTACACAACTAACTCAAAAACTCTGTACAATGGGGAGGGGGGCAAATTGTGCACATTAAGGGGCTGGGAGAGACCTGAACCTGGAGGCGGGAAGGGGAGATCACTCAGGGGTGGGGTGAAAGGTTGAGAGGACTGTTGGGCCTGGGATCCGCTCTCTCCCTGGGTTTGGAGTCCTCAGCAGGGCTGGGATGGGTGGGAAGCAGAGGCACGTAGGGATGTGGGACGGATTTGGCAGAGTCAGGTTTGGTTGCGGGAAAGCAGGGGGCTCGATGTGGGGATGGCAGGGGTCTTGGCAGGAGGTTGTTGGGCGTAGCATGGGGGGGCCAGGAAGCAGTCTACATTGGCCACAGCATCCCACTAATGTCCTCAACATTGGGCAGTAACCAGCCCCAGGTTCCCCTCCCCCAGAACATGTTGGCCTCCTCCAGCTGGAAGCATCGCTCCACCACTTTGGCCTGGCAGAGGATGGCAGTGTCATCCCCTGACCACCACCTTGGTCTCTGGCTGCAGGCCTGATGTGGTGGTGCTGGGAGGTGACTGGGCCCTCTCCACTGCCTTTGGGGGGCTCTCCTGGCTCTCAGATGCCACAGCTAAAAGGAGAGAAGGATGGTGTTTCATTCCCTGATCGTGGCCTTGGGGCTGTGCCCCTGGGGACAATCCCCCCAGGGCAATACCCACCCCCATTGGGATCAATACTCTCTCTGGGGGCAACACCCCCCCCCGTCCTCAGGCACAGTGGCTGTGGGGTACTGTGGGCATGTAGAGATTCCCTGCCCATGTAGGACAGTTCCCAGATGTGGTCTGGCCTTGCCTACTTCTCACCACACATCTGGCTCATGGCATTGTCCTTGGGGCAGGTGCTGGCTATTGCCAGCAGGTGTCATCTTGTGCCGAGAGCCATGGCCAGCCAGGGTGTGTCTGGGTTGGGACTACTAGGCATGTGTATATCCCACTGACAGCAGTGTCACCTTCTCCCTCCCAGCCTGGTTGGGGGACCCTCAGGGGACTTACCAGAGGGCCCCTTGCTGAAAACCAGGGATACACAGCTCCTGTTTGCCCAGCTGGATGACTGGGAGGGCACATTGATTACAAGGTCCCCCTCAATGCTTGACCATTCCATGGGGGTCCTGGTTCCTGGCTCCCTGCCCCTGGCTCCTCCTGTGACTCCGGCCACGGCTCGTTCCCAGCTATGTCCAGGACAGCAGGTGGGTGATCCAGAGCTCCCAGTAGCACAGGCGGGTGGAGGGACCTTCCCCTGAGTGTTCGGCCACATCCCAGAATCAGGCATAGCTCTGCCAGAGCTCCATCACCTTATTCTGGATTTAAAACAGGGTTTGCTGGGGTGTCCCCTGGTGTTGAGGCCATGGGAGAGGTGGCCGAGGATTGTGGCTTAACTCCACTTTACCCCCAGGAGTTCTCTCTGTTCTGGTTCTGTCCAGGACGGAGACTCTTACTTTAACCCCTGGTGATGGCTCCTGGGAGCCCTGTCAGGGCTCTGAGGGGGTCCTAGAGCAGCTTGCCATTGGGATTTTTTCAATTTGCATTGGGAGCGAGGGAATGCTGACAGCAACTCGTGGCTCCGCTGCTAACATGTTCTCAGCTTCCTGCCATGGTGGTTCTGGGTCTGTACAGCTGTTAAAGTGCCTGGGCTCATACATAGGTCATAGAGCCTCACTGCTGTGAGATAAGGAGTCTCCACGCTCCAGCTGGCCACTGCCATGGCAGACTCCTCTTTCAAAACAGGGGGCTATGGAGTGTCTACGTGTCTTCTTTTGAAAGAAAATTCTGAAAGGGGACACTCTTCCTAAGACGGGACTGGGGGAGGTATGTTGAAATCTGCACCGGATTCCTCCAAGTTCCTTTCAAAAAAACACATTGTACATTGAAAGAGGGCTGGAAATGTTGAATTTATTTACATGTGGAGACACAGCTTTACAGCCCCCAGCTGTATCTGACCCCCCCCTGGAACCCTCGAGACCTCACTCCCTTTCCAGAGCTAAACTGGAACCCAGGAGTTCTGAGTCAGTCTATCACCACAGATTTAATAGCAAGGAAAGAACATATATTAAATTTTTAAAAGTAACCAGTGTTCCTTAAGTGACTTACCACAAGATGTCAGGACATGTTAGTATTAGAGCTGAGTGGCTTAAATATTTCTTCAAATGTCTAGCTTGTATGTAACAATTAGATACAGGCCTCCTGTCCGATAATTGTGATATTATCGTCCAAAGCAATGTAGTGCTTTCTTGAGACTATGTAGACACTGGAATCATAATTCACTCCTCTCCCCCCACCCCACAACCCTCGAAAACCTGGAATGGCTCCCTTGGAGCTTTGGGGGTTGGTGGGGAACGCAGAGACCATCCAGCACATGACAGTAGGAGGGGAGGAGAGGAGTGAGGGACAGTGAGGTTTCTGTGGGAAGAGGCAGATGAGTGAGGAGGCCTTTGTAGAAGAGGGTGGCAAATGGTGGAGCCCTGGTGGTCCACCTACAAGCAGTAGGAAAGCTGTCAACGGCGTGATCCATACACACACTGATTCCCCGGTTTGTCATGCTGACATCATGCAGGTAGGTCAGAAAAAGGGTGTAGGCTGCGAAAAGAGTTTGTAACGGTCTCATGAGAGCAGATCGACCCCTCTGTGAATCCTCAGGAGAATCTAAATAGACCAGTCTGTGCAAGGTGAAAGCTGCAAAACTAACTGCCATGGGAACAGCTGCAGAACAAGCCGCGGTTGCCAAGATTTCAAGGCTACGCTGGCAGTAGGGCACAAGAGACAGTGATAAGAAATGCAAAGGCAATTTTAGGCAATCTTATGTTAATGAGCTCAGCTTTATCAGCTAGTGTTAGGAGGCCTGTTACAGAGCCTCTCCCCGAGCGAAGCTCCAACGCGTCAGGTTTTCCCCCACGGGTGACTGCGGCATCTCCGGGGCTCCTGCCACAGGTGTCACGCGCTTTCAATAAACCAAATATAGCACTCGCCTTCCGGGTGCAGCCTCGTCTCTGGGGAACCCGAGCCTGGTTGGCTACAATTGGTGCAGCGAGAAGGGTTCTCCTGGTACAATGCCTTTTTGGTCGAAAGTGGAGGAGGCAGGGAAGCCAGCGCTGTCCCTGCAGCGCATACCAGGATAGCCCTTGACGGAGCGATGGGGGCCGGTAGCGCGGATGGTTGCCTGTTGGGCGGCCCCAGCAGACTGTGCGGAGTTGCAGGAGGTGGCAGGCATGACACCGGTACAGCTACCTTCAACCCAGATGACAACATGGCACCTCAACTCCTTTTCATCTTCCTGACTACCTCGCTGACCTCTGCCACACCTAAGCATTCCCTCAGGAACGCCATCCAGTAAATCGTCTCCACCACTGGTGCCATGGATTGCTGGATGTGTACCCTGCTGAACTCCCCTACCGGATTGGGAATTGAGTTTGTCTCTCTGAACCTGAATGCTTGGTGGGACAAGAGCAACATCTTCCAGTGGGGACCAGCCTGGTTTGATGACAGCAACGTCCACTCCTACCTTCGCCGCGGCCCCTGGGGTTCATGCTGCAATAGGGTGAACTCCTACTTGGATAAGGAATCTGGAAGTTCTGGTTCTGGTTTTGTTATGGTACCCTGTAATGGGATGAGGCTTGCTGGGATTTGAGTCCCTGACAACCTTGTTGTCCTGGGTGCTGGGAGGGTGGAACTGAGTGTCTTGCTTGTAATTCCTCGGGGTGGAAACCATCGCGTGCGAGGAAGCTCCAAGGTTAGGCTGGGCCCTTCTGTCCCATCCTCCCAGCCAAGCTGGTGCGGGTAGAGGTAACCAGCTGAAACTTTCTGGATTAGACCATAATTCCCATCTGCCTTCCTGTCTAATTGTTCTTTGTCTGAGTGTCAGCAAGGGATGGGGTGGGTCACGGATACCTCTGAGCGTGCACATACGGGGGTGGCCCAAGCAGCTACCCACTTCAAGTGGAAACACTACTTACAGCAGCCCATGCACTTGGGAGCCCCCACACTGACTGTTCCACACACCCTTCTCGTGGGAACCATTACTTTTAACTTTGCTTTCACTGCTCTCATATGCTGTTGTCAAGTCTGTTCCACAGGTGCACACTGTGTTGCCAGAAGAGCATCAACCACATCACTTGATTCCTACTAGCCTCGGCGTTCACAAAGGGGTCACGGGGAGGAGTGTAGGGTGCGAGAAGAGTTTGTAACGGTCTCATGAGAGCAGATCGACCCCTCTGTGAATCCTCAGGAGAATCTAAACAGACCAGTCTGTGCAAGGTAAAAGCTGCAAACTAACTGCCATGGGAACAGCTGCAGAACAAGCCGCGCTTGCCAAGATTTCAAGGCTATGCTGGCAGTAGGCCACAAGAGATAGTGATAAGAAATGCATAGGCAATTTTAGGCAATCTTATGTTAATGAGCTCAGCTTTATCAGCTAGTGTTAGGAGGCCCGTTACAGAGCCTCTCCCCGAGCGAAGCTCCAACGCGTCGGGTTTTCCCCCACGGGTGACTGCGGCGTCTCCAGGGCTCCTGCCGCGGGTGTCACGTGCTTGCAATAAACCTAATATAGCACTCGCCTTCCGGGTGCAGCCTTTTCTCTGGGGAACCAGAGCCTGGTTGGCTACAAAGGGATTAATATCTTTCTGACAGTGCAGCAATTCATTGAAGGAGGTCCCAGGACCCTGACACCAGCCCACTTTTCACATAACACGATCCGAGACTCTGAGTACCAGAAGAAAACTTGATGTCATTTGATGAGTAACCTGTTCCATATGTATTTGGTCCTTGCCGTGCATATGATGGGATGCCATAAGGAGCATCTTAATCCAAAGGATCTAAACAGGAATTTCTCTTCATTATGTGCATCCCATCCCTTCCTAGAAATGCTTCTTCCTGGATCTAACTGCACAGACATGTGCTTACCACAACATTTCTATGGTCCTATGTGGACCTTCTTCTTCAGTAGGGAAGATGGACAAGAACATGACTAGCAGCTCACATTCTTGAATTCCTTTTCCCAGAAGGATAAAGGATTGTGAGGTTATTACTGTATCGATGGATGTTCCTTAAAAAACAGCTAACTTTCTCATGGTGAACAGACTAGCTCTTTGATCTGGAAGCCTGTACTGTTAGAGAAATACTAAAACAATGGTTACCTACTGTTGCGATAGCTGTAGATTAAACATTCAAAAGTTACACTCTCACAAACTCCCATGTCTTTAATAGCTCCCAGCACAAAAGTAGATTTTGCCACCCACATAAATGGGAAACCAGCCATTTCCCAGCTCCCCAGCCTTGCATCCCTTCTGGAGTATAAACCCTGAATTACACCGTCTTGTGATGCATAGAGATCTTAAGAGAGCAGGCTCACTAAGTAATCCTTTTCCCCCTACACCCTCTTCCCTGCAATCCTGATGTAGGGAAACAATTCACCTGCCTTTATTAAAAGAGTTTATATTAAAAAAAAAAGAACTTGGCTCATAAACTCACTGATTATGGTGCAAGATAAAATGGCTATTAGTTTCAGAATAATAGATTGTCAGTGATAATAAGTGATAGCAAACATATCAAAGCACGCTACCTGTGAAATGAGAGGAAATAACCATCTAACACTTACACCAAATACATAGGATTGGAATCACCATTAAAGAACTGTGATGATACAACCAGGCTTACTGATTCCTGAGGAACAGGCTGCATTATGTTGCTGCCTGGGAACTCCAACCCACTTCAAAGTCCTTTCTCATCTTGAGCCTCTTTCACTCATTGAGTTCTGTGGGAGCGAAGACAAGTGATGATGTCACTTGCTGTCAGAAAGCCTGGCCCTGTGAAGTTGGGGATCTAGCCCCGGTGGTCAAACATTCTCACTGGTTTTCATGTGCCCTCTGGGGAGGCTTCCTTCTGTAGACTTCCACAGTTAGAGGATTCTTCCCTGGAGGAGCATTGAGGATAGCACTCAACACCCAATGACTACTCCATTGTTGCCCCTGAAAGCCCATTCTGGGGCGTTTCCAGACTCACATCGTACCGCAGTAACTCACACATTGCGAGATTTCATAACTTAATGTACTATGAAGTACTTAAAATAAGGATAAGACTTTTAAAAGGATACATCACAAAGCATACTGTGCCCAGAAACATTACAACTACATCACACTCATAAACAGGGGATACTTTGGGGTCTAGCATCTCAGAGATACACTCTTGGGCCTGACATCGGGAGTGGAAGATATGAGCAATTAATTGTGTTACAGTCCTCAGAGAAAGAGATAGAGAAGGGGAGGGGCTTGATGTCAGAACTGGGTGGGAGGGCAGCAGCAGCCCACAGACCAGCAATTGGAACAATAGCAGCCGAATGAATTGGAAATAGACAGATTCCCCCAGTTTGCAACATTGTCAGAGTACAGCATGACTAGGGAAGCATTTAACGTACCTTTCACTGAGCAGTAAGTGGTTCAGGAAAACAGGCCCAGAGCTACATTATCAGCAGCTGTACACGGAGCTTGCTCTGAAAGCCAGAGCGCCAGGAAGATACCTTAGGTCCTCTTCTGATTAAGGAGCAGGAGAAGACTGTCCCGGATTGGTTTGGTCCTCACCCCATAGATGATGGGGTGTAGCATTGGGGGCATGAGGAGGTACAGGTTGGCAATGAGAATGTGCAAGTGCAGGGGCACACTGTGACCAAACCGGTGGGTGAGGACGGAGAAGAGAGCTGGGATGTAAGAGGCTGAAAAGACACAGAGGTGGGAACCACAGGTCCAAAACGTTTTCAGGCGAGTGTCCTTTCCAGGGAGTACAAAGATGGCTCTGAGGATCTGGATGTAGGACACAGTAATAAAAAACACATCCAGACCAATGACATAAAATGCCAAAGCGAGGCTGTAGTAATTACTGACTTGGGTGTCAGCACAGGCCAGCTTCACCACAGCAATATGCTCACAGTACGAGTGGGGAATGATGTTAGATCTGCAATATGACCACTGTATTGCCAGGAGGGGATGGGGCAGCATGAGCACACTGCCTCGCAAAATAATGGCCAACCCAATCTTGGCCACTACATGGTTTGACAGGATGGTGGAATGTCTCAGGGGATCACAGATGGCCACGTAGCGATCAAAAGCCATGGCCACAAAGATCCCAGACTCCACCGTCGTGAAGCAGTGAATGAAGTACATCTGGGTGAGGCAGGAATGGAAATCGATCTCCCTGAAGTTGAACCAAAAGAGGCTCAGAGTTTTTGGCATGATGGTCGTAGACACGGCCAGGTCGCTGGCAGCCAGCATGCAGAGGAAATAGTACATAGGCTCATGAAGGCTCGTCTCCCTCTTCACGATGAACAGGATGGTGAAGTTGCCAAGGATGGCTATTATGTATATGGTGCAGAAGGGGATGGAGATCCAGACATGGGCCACCTCCAGGCCAGGAATCCCCAGCAGGATGAAGAAGGAGGGGTTGATGAAATGGGTTGTGTTGGAATCTGACATGGAGTATAACAGAAGGTCTCCTATTCTGCGGAACTATGATGTCTTTTTCATATAACATATATCCCCCGATGCTTAGTATGTGCCCAGACCTGAGGGTGATGGTCACAGTATGAATGCCTGAACGGAGAAACAATGTTAATATCACACTGTACTTGCACAGTGGTAAACTGTTCTCATGAAGGAAACAGATTAGCTGTTCTTCACACATTGAGAAAATATCATTAGTGAGAGAAAGGAACTATTAACAGCTCCCTTTACTGATGCCAAAGTCCATGTTTGATGGTGCTCCATGTGTCAATCATTCCCAATTAGTGCAGAGTTTGGAATACTATTAGGCACTAGCTGGAAATATGAGTGTGGTATTTATTAGTCATCATTGTGGCTTAATCAAATGAGCCCCAGTTCGAGATTACATCCTTAAGGGAGTTTCCTGTTCACCTAGTTGCTCAAAATCTGAGGGAAGGAAATATCCCAATTAGCACGCACCTCAGGGAAAAGACCTTGAGTCAATAAGATAATCTCAGTG
The DNA here is from genome assembly GCF_033958435.1 of Carettochelys insculpta. Taxonomy (NCBI): domain Eukaryota; kingdom Metazoa; phylum Chordata; order Testudines; family Carettochelyidae; genus Carettochelys; species Carettochelys insculpta. Next base: position 4,016,968 of record NC_134137.1, read on the forward strand.
GAAACACCTGATTTTCACAGTACTGGTCAAAGAGAGGCAATTTGTGCCTAATGAATGAGTTGGAAAAATAACCTGCCATGGATATGGACTTAGTTATAATCTCTCAGTCTGTCTGAAGGATGTAGCAGTTGCAAAGGGCATTTGGGGGACAGGCTAGGAGAATGAAGGAAGCTGCTATATTTACACAGACTAGGAAGTTAGGGAACACGTAGTTTAGAGGAGACACAAAGAAGAGGGCTTATGAGAGAGGAAAACAAAGTAAAGGATGGAACTGATTACATTCTAATCGGCAAACACAACAGTCCAACCAGTATTATCTAAAGACCCTTTGTGTTTCAAGAATGCTAATTCCCAAACACTGAACCTAATGATCATGAAAGGAGGTTTCAGAGAAACTATTTAATTGGGAATAAAGGTTGTGAGTTGTTGAAGAAGAGGTTATCATATCATCAAAAGTTCATGATCCCATCACCTAGAATGTGGATAACGCTGTCGAAACTGAAGTTCTGTTTGTAAAGTGAATGCAAAAATTAGGAGGAAAATAGAGTAACATAGAGCAAATAGGGGAAAGGAAAAACTAGATAGCAAGAAAAATAAATTGGAAGCTACAAACATTGGTAAGAGTTATTCAAGACAGTAGGAGACATTCCACTCTTGGAAGGGCTGTGTATCACATCAAATAAATTATTAAATATATTAAGAACAAAAGAAATGCAGAAAAATGACATGCCGGCTGTTCAAAGGAGATAGGAAATGTGTAGACAGTGAAGAAAGAATAGATGTGTTCAATTGATAGTTTGTTCTGCATTTGGAAAGAAGCAGTAGGAGATACAGATATCAACCAAACCAATGAAATCCAAAAAAAAAAAAAAAGGAAAAATAGAGCAGTTCAGTGTTACACAGAAATTATGTAAAAGAAAGAAACCATTTAAAAAGAATAAGAGCTGTCAAGGCTAGGAAACAATGGCGAAGGTGGTTTGGGATTAAATCAAAACATGGAATAAAGTTAATGTAAGTCACTCAGGATTCACAGGAAAGAGACCTTGTCAAATAACCCAATCTCATCCTTTATGGATAACAGACGTTCTGTCAGTCATGAACCCCATTTTGGTGCAATAGGCTTTACTATCCGATATTGCCAGAGCACATGTAAAATGAACTAAAAAGTGGCTGACAGAGCTGAGGGAGCAGGGGTCAATGGACCATTGTCAGTTAATTTGGCTTCTTCTAGGGGTGTTCTGAAAGGTCTGTTTTCAGCTTGGCACTTTTCACATTTTTCATCAAGAGTTTCGAAGCAAATAGAAAATCGATGCAGATATATTTCATACATGACCCAGAGAGTGGCACAGGGGTTACCAGGAGAAGGGAAGGGCAGGCATCCTGATTAATCTGGAGGTTTCAGTGCGGTGAGTGCATCTAAACAAACCACTTAAATGCAATCAAATGGTCCATTCTCACCCTGGGACTCACAGATTCTATGGTGCAAAATCCGAGTGGGGACCAGGGTTTTGTCAGACACAAGTCACTGGGATCAGCACTGGGACTGTGGGGTGAAATTAATGGCCAGGAACTCAGAGTGAATGATGAAATAGCCTCTTTTGACCTGGAATCCTATGAATTAATCAATAAAGGAAGTCAATCCGGCGCTTCTGTTTCTTTTGTCTCACTGCACACATTCAAGGCAACATTGATTCCTCCGAAAATATCAATATACGACACTAAGAAACAAAACTTATTTTCCTTGTTTATAATTGTCCTGTGGAACTTCTTGCCACAGACATTATCGAAGCAAGAGCTTTGCTGAATAGGATTCTCAAATGGACTGTCACCACCAGATCTAGTGCAGACTGTCTGACACCTGGAATTAAGAGACATCTTATTCAGTTGCCTATAAATTCACCAGATTATAAGTGTTTATGTTGAAATACCCCATTCTGGTGTCTCCTTGTAACTCAAGGCTCCCCCCAGGTTCCCCGGCCCCGGCATAACTGTCCAGCCAACTTCTGGAACACAGTTCAGCCATCCTTTCCAGCAGATAAAATCAGTCAACTGCCTCCCCTTCCCATTAACAGCCACCAACCTGAAACGCAGGAAGGGGAGGTGACAATCTCTGTGTTTTCACACACAGCTGAGGCATTGATTCAGTCCTTTTGCCTTAGCAGGGCCTGAGCAAAGTACAGGCCACAGCCTCAGGTTTTGGACTTGTATTTTATGTTGACTCAAATTCAATCAATTTGGGGCTGAAGGCCTTCTGGTGTGGTGGGCAAAGGTGCACACGGAGGAGTGAAATTTTGGTCCCTGATACTGGAAGAGACATTGAGCCTGTCACGTTTGATGCCTGTTCACTGCAGAATGGAAAACAAGTGAATTCTCTATCCCATACCACCTGCAGTGCAGAACTGCACAGGATTTTTGAGCAACAAGCTAGTGTACCTTGCAACGGTGAGATGAGAATCCATCCCCTTGCAATCACCCTCAGGCAGCCATGTCCCACACATCTTTCATTCCACCATCTGCAGCAGCATCCAACTGCAAGCACCAGTACAGTGGTTCACATCATTTATAACATAACTCTGCAATTCCACTGAGTTCAATTGGCCTCCCTTGGAAAGAAGAGCACCTGAGCGAAAATCAGCTGGAGGCCAGCCTCTCTGCCCTTCTGTGCCCTTTATCCACTTTTAGAAGCAAACAGCAATTAAGGGAACTTCCCAAAAGGAGATGACAACTCTAGGGATCTGTGCTGAGTCAGCGAGAAACTGGCTGCTCTGTGTGTTTGTGTGTTTAAAACTTATAGTTGACTCGTGAGAACACTAGGGATACAGACTAGGTCCCCACAGGGTTTGATAAATGCCCAGGGTGGATGGGTAGATACTAGACCAGGGGTCTACAGCCTGTGGCTCAGGAGCTTCATGTAGCTTGTTAAGGACTTCTTAGTGGCCCCTGACACAAAATAAAAAATAAAAAAACCCTCTCTTATTTTCAATAAATGTCGAACATCTAAAAACCCAACAATGAACAACTCATATCTAAATAGCAACCAATATGTGATATCAGCACATTGGAAAACTGCCTCCAGCATCCACCAGCGGGACAGAAAGGTCAGGAGAGGAGGTCAGGAAAAGAGTGGTACAAACTCACACGTGGAAAGTGTGAGGAGATGGAATAGGTGACAGGTTTGTGACTGTACTGCAGTAAACATGTGTCACGTTCTACATCATTGTATTTGCCGGTTCTTAAAATGCGGTGACAAAAAGCACGGTCTGACATTATTTATTAAGGACAGTCTCGTATTGCCATGCATTGCCTCTCTTGCATTATTGAGGTTTTAACTGAACTGGAAAAAATTGCTCTTCTGGCTTTTTTTTGGTTACCAACCCTGCGCTAGGCAGATCCAGAGAGAAGAAGAAGTGAACACTACCTGCAGAGACACAGGTCTCTCTCTAAAGGATCTGAGATCAGTAATTCTCATCTGTAACTCTCATAATGTGTAGCGCCTTTCACCGAAGGATCTGGAAAACAGATTTCAAATTAAAGTCACTACGAACCTATCCCCATTACACAGATAGGCAACCTGAGGCACAGGACGATGTGAACTGGCAGGGTCACACAGAGAATGGCGTGGTGCTGTCTTCCCTGCTGTAGCCGTGTTCTGTTGGTCGGTAAATGAGCACAGGACACAAAAGGGAAGTAATCCGATTTAACAGGGCCTGTCCATTGGGTGCATGTAACTGAATTCCCTGCCATGTCACCTGGAACTGGGGTACAGTGCTGCCCCCTCACATGCCAATCTGGGCCCCTTCTTACACGGTGAATCTACAGGAAGCCCCGGTCCTCTCGAAGGCTGGCACCCGCACAGCCAGACACGGACAAGGACACGCACAGCTGCACTGGCACAGATCACTTCCCAGCCACTCATGAACCAAGCATGGAGTCAGCTAACAGTTCTCTATAGCTGCAACCACTTCCCTACAGTTCCCTGCCCAGGACCCAATAGCTGAACCTTCTTGCCCTTGTCAGAAGCCTGACCAGTATCAGTTTATTACCCAGTCTGCCCTTTCCTCAGTGTGCCAAGATCAATGCACCAGTGCCCCTGTTGCCAAAGACATTTCCCCTTTACTTTTCTAATAACACCATGGGTTAGGTAAAAAACACCCACTTATCAATGGCAGAAAGATATTTTTTAAAATTAAAAAAGGTTACCTAAGAAATAAATAAAATGTCAATCTAAATTCTATGCACTAGACAGTATTTGAAAGAAACAGTTTCTCACCCTGTTGATACCAACAGCACCACTCCCCTCCGAGAGCTGAGATAGAGTCCAGGAATCCTGATGGAAGGAGGTTGTCTGTCTGTCTGTCTGTCTTCAGCTATAGTAACAGACTAAGAGCACATACTAAACAAGCCAGCCTAACCAGCCCCTTAAGTGACTTGCCAGAACATGTTAGTATTAGAGATGAGTGGTTCTAATTTTCATTTACTTTTCCCTTGTTTACATGAGAATTAGATGCAGACTTCCTGTCAGCAAATTGCTAAGGTCGGTGTATAAACAAATGCCTAGATTGTTCAAGAGCCTAAGTTGTCTGTGGAGTCATGAATAAAGATGCCACTTCTTCCAAAATCTCTTTTGGTTCCCTTGTGGATGCAGAGGATGAGGGACATGGACGTGATTCAGCAGCGATTTTGGATTTGGTTCTCTCTATATATTCTGACTAGTATAGTTACCAGCATTGCTCTGGTCCTGACCAATGATAAGGAACATGTGTAAGCTTTAGTTCAATGACTGTATAGAGTAAGAAGTGGGATGGGGCTGGGGGCTCAGGGCAAGGAGTGGATGGCGCTGGAGTCAGAGAACCGGGTTCGATGGTATGGAATGGCGCAAGGTAGGGGGTGGGGGTGCAGGAGTCTCAGAAGGGAAGTGGAAGGTGTGGGGTGTCCTGTTCGACATAGTTATAAATGATCTGGAGAAAAAGGTAAACAAAAATGTGAAAAAAATTCAGATGATACTGAACTGCTCCAGATAGTTATGAGAAATACAGATTGTGAAGAGCTGCAAAAAGATAATTAATATCACCAAACTTGGTGATTGGGCAACAAAACGGCGTATGCATTTTAATGTATATAAGTGCAAAGTAACGCACATTGGAAAAATAATGTCAACTATACATATCTCTCAAGAGGGCTATCTTGGAGTTACAGTGGATCATTCTCTGAAAACATCCACTCAATGTGCAGCAGCAGCATAAAAAGCAAACATAGAATCATAGAATCCTAGCGCTGGAAGGGACCTCAGGAAGTCATTGAGTCCAGCCCCCTGCCTAAAGCAGAATTAATCACAACTAAATCATCCCAGACGTGACTATGTCAAGCTGGGATTTAAAAACCTCCATGGATAGAGATTCCACCACCTCTCAGTAATGCATTCCAATGCTTCACCTCCCTCCTGGTGAAATAGTTTTTCCTAATATCCAACGTACACCCTCCCTCTGTGACTATTAAGTTAAATTACTTGACTGATATCTCTAAGAATATCAAAGATGGGGAAGCTCTCTTTGTGATGCATGAGGTAATTGCTATCTCTATTGACGATAAATTAATAAATAACCTTGGTAGGCTTTAAAGTGCTACATGTCTCCTTCTTTGTTTTGTTAAGATACAGGCTAACGTAGCTACCTCTCTGTTATTATTCATCAGAAGGACTGCAGAAAAGGATCTAGTATTCATAGTGGACCCCGAGATAAATATGAACCAACACTGTAACACCATTGCAAAGAAAGTAACTATTATCTGGGGACGTATTTGCAGAAGTGTTTTAAGCAAGAAATGAGAAGTAATTTTTCTGCTCTACTCAGTGATTATTAGGCCTCACCTGGAGTATTGTGTCCATTTATGGGAACCACTTTTCAGGAAAGTTGTGAATAAATGGGAAAATGTCCAGAGAACAGCAGCAAAAAGATTTTCTGGTCTAGAGAACATGACATATCAGGGAAGAGTTGAAAACTTGGGGATGTTTAGTCTTGGAAAGAGAAGTCTTAGAGAGGACATGATAACAAATTTCAAACACATAGAAGGTTATTACAAGCAGGAGGGTGAAAATTATTCCCCTTAACCCCTGGGGGTAGAAGAAGAAATGTATTTATATTACAAGAAGGGAAGTTTTAGTTTCAGCGTTAGGAAAAAAAATCTTAACTCACAGAGTTGTTAAACACTGGAATAAATTACCTGGGGAGGGTGTGGGATCTCCCTTCTTGGAGGTTTTTAAGAGCAGGTTAGACAAAGACCTGACAGGGATGATCAAGATGGTGCTTAGTATTTCCATGTGCTCCAGTAGTGCAGGGGAGAGGTAGCTCAGTGGTTTGAGCATTAGCCTGCTAAACCCAGGATTAGGCATTCAGTCCCTGAGGGGGCCACTTACGCTGTGTCTACATGGGCACAAATCTTCAAAATAGCTGTATTTCAAAGATTACTAATGAGGTGCTGAAGTGAATATTCAGTGCCTCATTAGGATGCTTTGAAAACACGCAGCTACCTGGGGCTCCTTTTCAAAAGGACCCTCACCTTTCAAAATCCCCTTATTCCGATCAGTGATCAGGATAAAGGGATTTCGAAAGGTGCAGGCTCCTTTCGAAAAGGAGCCCGTGTAGCCACGCTGAGCTGTGCGCTTTTGAAAGCGCCATGGCCGGAAGTGTCCCAATATAAATGAGGCACTGAATATTCAATTCAGCACCTCATTAGTAATCTTCAAAATACAGCTATTAGGGTATTTGACACAGCCTTAGGGATTGGGGCAAACAGATGTCAGGGCTGTGCTTGGTCCTGCCAACAGGGGAGGAAGAAAAGCTTCTCAAGGCACAAGAAGTCATTCTTCTGCCCTACTCTGAGCTGCTTAGGCCTCAGCTGGAGTACTGTGTCCAGTTCTAGGTGCCACATTTCAAGAAAGGCTTGCAGAAGTTTGAAAAGGTGCAAAAAAGTGCAACCAGAATGATCAAAGGTCGAGAGAACATGACCTATGAAGAAAGGCTGAAAGAGCTGGGCTTATTTAGTTTGGAAAAAAGAAGATTAACGGGGGACTTCATGGCTACGTCTACACGTGAAGCCTACATCAAAATAGCTTATTTTGATGTGGCAACATCAAAATAGTCTATTTCGATGAGTAACATCTACACGTCCTCCAGGGCTTTCAACGTCGATGTTCAACTTCGACGTTGTGCGGCATCACATCGAAATAGGCGCTGCGAGGGAACGTCTACACGCCAAAGTAGCACACATTGAAATAGGGATGCCAGGCACAGGTGCAGACAGGGTCACAGGGCGGACTCAACAGCAAGCCGCTCCCTTAAAGGGCCCCTCCCAGACACAGTTGCACTAAACAACACAGGATACACAGAGCCGACAACTGGTTGCAGACCCTGTGCCTGCAGCATGGATCCCCAGCTGCAGCAGCAGCAGCCAGAAGCCCTGGGCTAAGGGCTGCTGCCCACGGTGACCATAGAGCCCCGCAGGGACTCGAGAGACAGCGTCTCTCAACCCCTCAGCTGATGGCCGCCATGGCGGACCCCGCTATTTCGAAGTTGCGGGACGCGCAACAACTACACGGTCCCTACTTCGACGTTCAACGTCAAAGTAGGGCGCTATTCCTATCCCCTTATGGGGTTAGCGACTTCGACGTCTCGCCGCCTAACGTTGAAGTTAACTTCGAAATAGCGCCCAACACGTGTAGCCGTGACGGGCACTATTTCGAAGTTAGTTCCGCTACTTCGAAGAAGCGTGCACGTGTAGACACAGCTGATAGCAGTTTTCAAGTATCTAAAAGGATGTCATAAGGAGGAGGGAGAAAACTTATTCTTCTTGGCCTCTGAGGATAGAAGAAGAAGCAATGGACTTAAACTGCAGCAAGGGAGGTTTAGGTTGGACATTAGGAAAAAGTTCCTAACTGTCAGGGTGGTCAAACAGTGGAATAAATTGCCTAGGGAAGTTGTGGAATCTCCATTTCTGGAGATATTTAAGAACAGGTTAGACAAACGTCTGTCAAGGATTGTCTAGACAGTAGTTGGTCCTGCCATGAGGGCAGGGGGCTGGATCTCATCCAGGCCTAGCATTCCGTGATTCTTTGTTTGCATCTCATGGTGTCTGCTCACCTGAAACTCTATGAATCTATCCCACAAATAAAGTAGACCAGGCATTTTTATTTACTCACACAACACATGAACAGGGAGCACTGCATTCCACTGAACTGCGGACAGAAAACTGTTCACATAATCCATATTTGTCCAGTGGAATTCCGAGCCAGAGACATTATTGGATTGAAGTGCTTAGCTGACTGGGATTCATTGACAGATGGTAACGAAGGGTCCCGTGGCACCTTATAGACTGACAGAAATGTTTTGAGCATGAGGTTTAGTGAGCACAGACTCACTTCATGAGATGCTGGTCTTGGAAATCTTGAGATTTCCAAGACCAGCGTCTGATGAAGTGAGTCTGTGCTCACAAAAGCTCATGCTCAAAACTTTTCTCTTAGTCTATAAGGTGCCACAGGACCCTTTGTTGCTGTTACAGATCTAGACTAACACGGCTACCCCTCCGATAATTGACAGATTGGTCATTGTATGTGGCACTTGTGAGACCAATGTTAGTTTTTCCATGTGTGGTTTCTGCTTCTGTCTGAACTCTTTGCTTTGTTTTCTTTTGTTTGTTATGTTTTGTTTTGTTTTTCCCAAAGTCTCCCACATAACACTGCTCCAATGAAGTTATGAGAGGAATGTGTCTTGCCCATGTTGCTCCCATAAGAAGCCTGCCATCTCCATGATTTCCAGCAGATGAAGTCAAGTAATAGGCACCCACCTTGCTGCTCTTACCAGGAGGAGGTGGTGGCGGTCTTTGTGTATTGACACACAGGTGGTTTCTCCAGAGTTCACTTAATTTTTACTTCAAGGGGAGTTTGCTTCAGTGTGGTCTGATGAAACCATGGACCAGGGCCTCAGAATCTGAACTTGCATTTTACATCTACTAACGCCTTTCTTCTGGAAAGACCCACTGTGCCACTGAACTAGAGCCATCAACGCAAGGCTGGGGGCATCACCTGGGCTGAGCACAGGTGCACAGCAAAGAGCGACTTTTGGCCCAGTGGTATTGAGCAAACTCATCCTCTGTGGCAAGAGCTCTGAGATGGTCACAAGTTCTGCAAAGCAGAAAGTACAACAGACTTACACTCAGTCTCCTGTTGCCCACGTTGCAGTGGGTTTGACAAGCAGGAAAGCTCCCCAGGAAGAGATCGTTACCTGTCTATTCTGAGCGGAAAGTGTCTTCACGGGCAGGCACCCTGAGGTAGCTGCATCCTAAGCTCTCACTGCAGCAGGACAGAGGTGAGGTTTTGGGATTCCCGGTGATTACACAGACAACACTTTTAGCAGCACTTATGGTTTGTTTATTGGAGTAGTACAAAGGTATTAAACCGCTGTCGAACAGACACAAACTGAAGATGTTCAATACAGTTAATATCTTAACAACGTTCTAACAGCGAATGCAACTTACTTAACCAACTGCACTTAGGGTTCAACTTCTGCTATACAAGCAAGCTGGTAGCAGACGTGGAGGTTATCCTCTCCTTTGGACTATATCAGTAAAGCCGAGAGGGGGACACTGGTGTCTGGGCAGCCCAGAGTCTCCATAACAAATTCCCAGGCTCGCGCCCGGAGAGGTACTCCGGCATCGCTGAACAGCGTTGCATCAACACGGGAGGCAACAGTTACCGGTTATAAGCTCTTGCTCGATTGGCGTAGAGAACGAGCGCCAGGGGTTGCCTTCGACGGTGGGAGGGATCCTCGCATCTCAATGGACAGTCACCGCCTGCCTCAAGCTGGGCAGCCCCCAGCCAATAGGAGACTGTCCCGCTACAGTTCACCTGCCTCGATGGGTGCATGAGGCTTAAGGTTACTGAACCTGAAAAGTGACTGAAATTTGGGCACCAGGCAAGCCAATAAGAAAATAAACAAGAAATGAGAAACATCAACAATTCAAGCTTGCTTGCTGGAATGTGCGGACCATGCTGACCGGCTTGACTGAAGATCTTCAGGCCATCAGTGACACCCGCAAGACCGCTGTCATCAATGAGGAACTGAAAAGGCTCCGAGTTGATATTGCTGCACTGCAAGAGAGCCGACTTGCAGATTCGGGATCTCTAAAGGAAAAGGACTACACCTTTTCTGGCAGGGTAAAGCCCAAGAAGAACCCAGAGAGCATGGGGTTGGCTTCGCTGTCAGAAACACCCTTCTACAAATGGTTGATTTAGTCATGGGCGGATCAGAAAGACTACTTCAGATCACGCTTCAAACGTGCCCCGGTCCTGTCCACCTGATCAGCGCTTACGCCCCAACCCTGTACGCCACACCAGAAGTAACAGACAAGTTCTATGACGTGCTTAGTGCTGCTGTAGCGCAAACACCTGCTCGTGAACAACTGTACATCTTGCGTGACTTCAAAGCAAGAGTTGGAGCTGATTGGGCCTCATGGCCTTCCTGCTTAGGACACTTCGGTGTGGGAAAAATCAATGACAATGGACAGCGTCTCCTTGAACTGTGCACGTACCACAATCTGTGCATCACAAACACATTCTTCCAAACGAAGCCAGAGCACAGAGTGTTGTGGAGACACCCACGCTCGAAGCACTGGCATCAACTAGACGTGGACATCACTAGGTTTAATAACCTCAAAAACGTCTTTCTGACACGCAGCTGTCATAGTTTTGACTGCGATACAGATCACTCGCTAGTTTGCTCCAAGTTCAAGCAGAGACCCAAGAAGCTGTACCGCTATAAACCTGCTGGAAGGCCCCACATTGATGCCAGAAAGACGGCAAACTCGGAGAAAGTTGAAAAGTTCAGAGAGACCCTCCAGGAAAATCTGCGCAGCGGCCATGGGGGCGTCGATGCGACATCCAAATGGCAACATCTGAGGGATACAGTTTACAACACGGCCTTGTCGGTGTTTGCAAGAAGAGCTAGAAACACGAACGACTGGTTCGAAGCTAACTCTGATGAGATGATTCCAGTCATTGAAAAGAAGCGCGCTGCACTCCTGGAGTACAAACGCTCACCGATCCAGAGTACCCAGCAAGCACTTAGAGAGGCCAGAAGAACAGTACAGCAGACAGCCAGGCACTGTGCCAACAACCACTGGCTCCAGTTATGCAGCAGCATCCAGACCTGTGCCGACTTTGGTAATCTCAGAGGAATGTACGAGGGTATGAAGAAGGCATTAGGACCCACCCAGAACAAGATGGCACCTCTGAAATCCAAATCTGGTGAAGTCATCGCTGACAAAGGCAAACAGATGGAGCGCTGGGTTGAGCACTACTCCGAGCTGTACTCACACGAGAATGTTGTGGTTGACGCAGCCCTCGATGCCCTCGAGCTCCTACCAGTCATGGACGAACTGGTTCAAGAACCGACTGTGGCAGAACTGAAGGCAGACATCGACAGCATTGCAGCAGGAAAGGCCCCTGGTCAGGATGGTACCACCAGAGGTAATCAAGTGTGTTGCGGACACACTCCTGGAACCCCTGCATGAGCTGCTGTGCCTGTGCTGGAAAGAGGGTGAGATTCCACAGGATATGCATGACGCTAACATTGTAACGTTGTATAAGAACAAAGGAGACAGAAGCGACTGCAACAACTACCGTGGAATCTCCCTCCTAAGTGTCACTGGTAAACTGTTGGCTCGCGTCATCCTCGGCAGACTCGAGAAGATTGCTGAGAGGGTGTACCCCGAATCGCAGTGCGGATTCCATGCAGAGAGGTCTACCGTTGACATGGTTTTCTCTCTAAGGCAGCTGCAGGAGAAGTGCAGGGAGCAGAGAAAGCCACTCTACATAGCCTTCATCGACCTGACCAAGGCCTTTGACTTGGTCAGCAGGGATGGTCTGTTCAAACTACTCCACAAGATAGGCTTTCCTCCACGGTTACTCAAGATGATCCAGTCGTTCCACGAAAATATGAGAGGAACCATCCAATGTGATGGCGCATTATCGGATGCTTTCAGAATCAGGAGCGGCGTCAAACAAGGATGCGTGCTTGCTCCGACATTGTTCGGGATCTTCTTCCCACTCCTCCTGAAGCATGCCTTTGGATCTTCAGCAGAGGGCATCTTCCTGCACACAAGATCCGATGGGAAACTGTTTAACCTTGCAAGGCTGAGAGCTAAGACTAAGGTGCGAGAAGTCCTCATCAGAGACATGCTGTTCGCAGACAATGCTGCTGTAGTGTCTCACACAGAAGACCAGCTTCAAAAACTGCTGGATCGGTTCTGCAAAGCGTGCAAGGACTTTGGGCTTACCATCAGCCTAAAGAAGACACACGTACTTGGTCAAGATGTTGCTGAATCCCCATCAATCACCATTGACAACTATACGTTAGAGGTTGTCCACAAGTACGTTTACCTCGGGTGCACCATCACTGACACCCTGTCGTTGGACGCTGAGCTAATCAGGAGGATCGGAAAAGCGGCCACATCTCTGTCCAGACTCAGCAAGAGAGTGTGGAATAACAACAAGCTGTACACTCACACCAAAATGCAAGTCTACATAGCCTGCATCTTCAGCACCCTCCTTTATGGCAGTGAGTCTTGGACCCTGTATGCCCGTCAGGGAAAGAGGCTGAACGTCTTCCACTTGCGCTGCCTCAGGCGCATGCTTGGAATATCATGGAAGGACAGAGTTTCCAACACAGCCGTCCTCGAGCAAGGTGGAATCCCAACCATGCACACCCTCCTCAGGCAGCGTCGACTCCGCTGCCTTGGCCACGTCCACAGGATGAACGATGGAAGGATTCCAAAAGACATCATGTATGGTGAGCTAGCCTCTGGCAAAAGACCCCCCGGACGCCCCCAGTTGCGTTACAAAGATGTTTGCAAGAGAGACCTCAGAGAGGTAGACATCGAGCTTGGCAACTGGGAAGAACTAGCAGACGACCGCGGCAGATGGAGGCAGGGGTTACACAAGGGCCTTCAGAAGGGCGAGTTGAAGATCAGACAGCTAGCAGAGGAGAAGCAAGTGCACAGAAAGCACACTGAGGACTTGCCAGATACCCACTACATCTGCAAGAGATGCAGCAAGGACTGTCACTCTCGTGTGGGTCTTTATAGTCACAATAGATGCTGTAAATGAAGTCTTCAATTGAAACTTTAAAGGGCGCGATCCATAGTCTGTGCAGACTGAAGGATGCCTACCACTACTATTATACAAGCAAGGTACAATACTCTCTGACTCCTCTGAGCTGCTCAGAAGCTGAGGCCTGCTCGCTTCAACGGTTGAGGAAGGTGTTATTGCTGTGGCTAGAATACAAGGCAAACTGTGTGAAAACAAAAGCTCTTCTAAGAGTAGAGGTAGCGAAGACAACAGAGATAGCAGAGACAGTAGAGAGAGAGTGGTGCTCCGAGGAGGCGACAAACACTCTTCAGATGCAGATTCTGTCTAGAACCTCTTCCCCTTGCAGCAAGGGATTCTTATACCCACTTCACCTCATAGTGCTCAAATACTGGTACTGAGTTAAGTTCTGATTTCTTAGAATCCCCAAAATACTCAAGTTCCCTGACGACCTCGATTTGGGGTTGTCCTCTCTGATTGTATCCTGTGTGTCAGTCTCTCAAGGGCAACGTCTGGTCAAAGGTCGGGAGAAACACCATTATGTGACTTTTACTCAAATTCGAGTGAGGCCAGCACAGCTTTCCAATCAGGGGTACGAGGGGAAAGCTTGAACACCAGTTGACATCAGAAAGTGACTCAGGTAGCGGAGATTGATGTAAATGACTTAAGATTCCTAGTATGACCGTAACATTTCCTATAAATGGGGAAAAAGAAAAATATTTTGCAAAAGCTCCTCATGCCGGGTCTTACCAGCAGGCTGCTTGGGTTACTGCTGACAGGAAAGATAGGCCTCCCCTGGGCCAAGTTAGCTGTAGTATGATGTTTTCTTGATATGTGCTGTATATAAAAGCAAAGCTTCAATCAAATTGCAATCATCATACAATTAAGCTGGAAAAGGCTCCATCCTCCATCCCATGCAGGTCATCCATGAGATCAACACAATGATGCGCCGCAGAGTCCTCGGCACTGGGACCTCGACGCAGCCCTCAGGGGATTCGCAGCACTTGGCTTCCCAAACTGCTTTGGTGCCCTGGATGGAACACACATCCACATCCGTGCTCCAGCGCACAGCACTGGCCACTACACCGACAGAAAGGGCAACCTCTCGGTGGTCCTGCAGACCCTGACGGATCCAAAAGGCTGGTTCATGGTGGTGTACATGGGCTGGGTGGGCCAGACACACAATGCCCACATGTTCTGGAATTCTGGCCTGTGCAGTTGCTTGGAGTCTGGGATCTACACCCCCCAGCGGTAGTTCCTGGTCCGCAAAATCATCATGCACTCTGCATGGTGGCAGATGCTGTCTACCCGCTGCAGCCGTGGCTCACATGGCCCTATAGAGGACACCTTGACCCCACCCAGGACGCCTTCAACACCTGACTCAATCAGGTGTGCCATGTGGTTGAGCTGGCCTTTGGGCACCTGAAGTGGCGGTGACTCCTCTCATGCCTGGAGGCTGGTGTGTGGAATGTGTCACAGGGGGTGAGTGCTTACTGCGCCCTCCACAACATTGCAGAGAGAATGGGAGATGCCTTCGTCCAGGGGTGGGTGCACGAGTTTAGTCCCAGCTATAAGCAGCTGGCCACCGCCCCTAATCACCAGGCCAACCGTGATGGGGTCCGCATCAGAGAGGCCCTCCATGAGAGCTTCACTCACACCCCATTGATACCCACCCACAGCCATCCTTCACCACCACCCCTGGAATCCATCCCTCGCCACACGCACCACCAGCACAGCCACACACCCACACCCACCTTCCCCGCACCAAGCACATGGGGCACAAGGATCTATGGAAAATAAAACTTTTACTTTACACTACTATGTTTGATTTATTACACAACTAACTCAAAAACTCTGTACAATGGGGAGGGGGGCAAATTGTGCACATTAAGGGGCTGGGAGAGACCTGAACCTGGAGGCGGGAAGGGGAGATCACTCAGGGGTGGGGTGAAAGGTTGAGAGGACTGTTGGGCCTGGGATCCGCTCTCTCCCTGGGTTTGGAGTCCTCAGCAGGGCTGGGATGGGTGGGAAGCAGAGGCACGTAGGGATGTGGGACGGATTTGGCAGAGTCAGGTTTGGTTGCGGGAAAGCAGGGGGCTCGATGTGGGGATGGCAGGGGTCTTGGCAGGAGGTTGTTGGGCGTAGCATGGGGGGGCCAGGAAGCAGTCTACATTGGCCACAGCATCCCACTAATGTCCTCAACATTGGGCAGTAACCAGCCCCAGGTTCCCCTCCCCCAGAACATGTTGGCCTCCTCCAGCTGGAAGCATCGCTCCACCACTTTGGCCTGGCAGAGGATGGCAGTGTCATCCCCTGACCACCACCTTGGTCTCTGGCTGCAGGCCTGATGTGGTGGTGCTGGGAGGTGACTGGGCCCTCTCCACTGCCTTTGGGGGGCTCTCCTGGCTCTCAGATGCCACAGCTAAAAGGAGAGAAGGATGGTGTTTCATTCCCTGATCGTGGCCTTGGGGCTGTGCCCCTGGGGACAATCCCCCCAGGGCAATACCCACCCCCATTGGGATCAATACTCTCTCTGGGGGCAACACCCCCCCCCGTCCTCAGGCACAGTGGCTGTGGGGTACTGTGGGCATGTAGAGATTCCCTGCCCATGTAGGACAGTTCCCAGATGTGGTCTGGCCTTGCCTACTTCTCACCACACATCTGGCTCATGGCATTGTCCTTGGGGCAGGTGCTGGCTATTGCCAGCAGGTGTCATCTTGTGCCGAGAGCCATGGCCAGCCAGGGTGTGTCTGGGTTGGGACTACTAGGCATGTGTATATCCCACTGACAGCAGTGTCACCTTCTCCCTCCCAGCCTGGTTGGGGGACCCTCAGGGGACTTACCAGAGGGCCCCTTGCTGAAAACCAGGGATACACAGCTCCTGTTTGCCCAGCTGGATGACTGGGAGGGCACATTGATTACAAGGTCCCCCTCAATGCTTGACCATTCCATGGGGGTCCTGGTTCCTGGCTCCCTGCCCCTGGCTCCTCCTGTGACTCCGGCCACGGCTCGTTCCCAGCTATGTCCAGGACAGCAGGTGGGTGATCCAGAGCTCCCAGTAGCACAGGCGGGTGGAGGGACCTTCCCCTGAGTGTTCGGCCACATCCCAGAATCAGGCATAGCTCTGCCAGAGCTCCATCACCTTATTCTGGATTTAAAACAGGGTTTGCTGGGGTGTCCCCTGGTGTTGAGGCCATGGGAGAGGTGGCCGAGGATTGTGGCTTAACTCCACTTTACCCCCAGGAGTTCTCTCTGTTCTGGTTCTGTCCAGGACGGAGACTCTTACTTTAACCCCTGGTGATGGCTCCTGGGAGCCCTGTCAGGGCTCTGAGGGGGTCCTAGAGCAGCTTGCCATTGGGATTTTTTCAATTTGCATTGGGAGCGAGGGAATGCTGACAGCAACTCGTGGCTCCGCTGCTAACATGTTCTCAGCTTCCTGCCATGGTGGTTCTGGGTCTGTACAGCTGTTAAAGTGCCTGGGCTCATACATAGGTCATAGAGCCTCACTGCTGTGAGATAAGGAGTCTCCACGCTCCAGCTGGCCACTGCCATGGCAGACTCCTCTTTCAAAACAGGGGGCTATGGAGTGTCTACGTGTCTTCTTTTGAAAGAAAATTCTGAAAGGGGACACTCTTCCTAAGACGGGACTGGGGGAGGTATGTTGAAATCTGCACCGGATTCCTCCAAGTTCCTTTCAAAAAAACACATTGTACATTGAAAGAGGGCTGGAAATGTTGAATTTATTTACATGTGGAGACACAGCTTTACAGCCCCCAGCTGTATCTGACCCCCCCCTGGAACCCTCGAGACCTCACTCCCTTTCCAGAGCTAAACTGGAACCCAGGAGTTCTGAGTCAGTCTATCACCACAGATTTAATAGCAAGGAAAGAACATATATTAAATTTTTAAAAGTAACCAGTGTTCCTTAAGTGACTTACCACAAGATGTCAGGACATGTTAGTATTAGAGCTGAGTGGCTTAAATATTTCTTCAAATGTCTAGCTTGTATGTAACAATTAGATACAGGCCTCCTGTCCGATAATTGTGATATTATCGTCCAAAGCAATGTAGTGCTTTCTTGAGACTATGTAGACACTGGAATCATAATTCACTCCTCTCCCCCCACCCCACAACCCTCGAAAACCTGGAATGGCTCCCTTGGAGCTTTGGGGGTTGGTGGGGAACGCAGAGACCATCCAGCACATGACAGTAGGAGGGGAGGAGAGGAGTGAGGGACAGTGAGGTTTCTGTGGGAAGAGGCAGATGAGTGAGGAGGCCTTTGTAGAAGAGGGTGGCAAATGGTGGAGCCCTGGTGGTCCACCTACAAGCAGTAGGAAAGCTGTCAACGGCGTGATCCATACACACACTGATTCCCCGGTTTGTCATGCTGACATCATGCAGGTAGGTCAGAAAAAGGGTGTAGGCTGCGAAAAGAGTTTGTAACGGTCTCATGAGAGCAGATCGACCCCTCTGTGAATCCTCAGGAGAATCTAAATAGACCAGTCTGTGCAAGGTGAAAGCTGCAAAACTAACTGCCATGGGAACAGCTGCAGAACAAGCCGCGGTTGCCAAGATTTCAAGGCTACGCTGGCAGTAGGGCACAAGAGACAGTGATAAGAAATGCAAAGGCAATTTTAGGCAATCTTATGTTAATGAGCTCAGCTTTATCAGCTAGTGTTAGGAGGCCTGTTACAGAGCCTCTCCCCGAGCGAAGCTCCAACGCGTCAGGTTTTCCCCCACGGGTGACTGCGGCATCTCCGGGGCTCCTGCCACAGGTGTCACGCGCTTTCAATAAACCAAATATAGCACTCGCCTTCCGGGTGCAGCCTCGTCTCTGGGGAACCCGAGCCTGGTTGGCTACAATTGGTGCAGCGAGAAGGGTTCTCCTGGTACAATGCCTTTTTGGTCGAAAGTGGAGGAGGCAGGGAAGCCAGCGCTGTCCCTGCAGCGCATACCAGGATAGCCCTTGACGGAGCGATGGGGGCCGGTAGCGCGGATGGTTGCCTGTTGGGCGGCCCCAGCAGACTGTGCGGAGTTGCAGGAGGTGGCAGGCATGACACCGGTACAGCTACCTTCAACCCAGATGACAACATGGCACCTCAACTCCTTTTCATCTTCCTGACTACCTCGCTGACCTCTGCCACACCTAAGCATTCCCTCAGGAACGCCATCCAGTAAATCGTCTCCACCACTGGTGCCATGGATTGCTGGATGTGTACCCTGCTGAACTCCCCTACCGGATTGGGAATTGAGTTTGTCTCTCTGAACCTGAATGCTTGGTGGGACAAGAGCAACATCTTCCAGTGGGGACCAGCCTGGTTTGATGACAGCAACGTCCACTCCTACCTTCGCCGCGGCCCCTGGGGTTCATGCTGCAATAGGGTGAACTCCTACTTGGATAAGGAATCTGGAAGTTCTGGTTCTGGTTTTGTTATGGTACCCTGTAATGGGATGAGGCTTGCTGGGATTTGAGTCCCTGACAACCTTGTTGTCCTGGGTGCTGGGAGGGTGGAACTGAGTGTCTTGCTTGTAATTCCTCGGGGTGGAAACCATCGCGTGCGAGGAAGCTCCAAGGTTAGGCTGGGCCCTTCTGTCCCATCCTCCCAGCCAAGCTGGTGCGGGTAGAGGTAACCAGCTGAAACTTTCTGGATTAGACCATAATTCCCATCTGCCTTCCTGTCTAATTGTTCTTTGTCTGAGTGTCAGCAAGGGATGGGGTGGGTCACGGATACCTCTGAGCGTGCACATACGGGGGTGGCCCAAGCAGCTACCCACTTCAAGTGGAAACACTACTTACAGCAGCCCATGCACTTGGGAGCCCCCACACTGACTGTTCCACACACCCTTCTCGTGGGAACCATTACTTTTAACTTTGCTTTCACTGCTCTCATATGCTGTTGTCAAGTCTGTTCCACAGGTGCACACTGTGTTGCCAGAAGAGCATCAACCACATCACTTGATTCCTACTAGCCTCGGCGTTCACAAAGGGGTCACGGGGAGGAGTGTAGGGTGCGAGAAGAGTTTGTAACGGTCTCATGAGAGCAGATCGACCCCTCTGTGAATCCTCAGGAGAATCTAAACAGACCAGTCTGTGCAAGGTAAAAGCTGCAAACTAACTGCCATGGGAACAGCTGCAGAACAAGCCGCGCTTGCCAAGATTTCAAGGCTATGCTGGCAGTAGGCCACAAGAGATAGTGATAAGAAATGCATAGGCAATTTTAGGCAATCTTATGTTAATGAGCTCAGCTTTATCAGCTAGTGTTAGGAGGCCCGTTACAGAGCCTCTCCCCGAGCGAAGCTCCAACGCGTCGGGTTTTCCCCCACGGGTGACTGCGGCGTCTCCAGGGCTCCTGCCGCGGGTGTCACGTGCTTGCAATAAACCTAATATAGCACTCGCCTTCCGGGTGCAGCCTTTTCTCTGGGGAACCAGAGCCTGGTTGGCTACAAAGGGATTAATATCTTTCTGACTGTGCAGCAATTCATTGAAGGAGGTCCCAGGACCCTGACACCAGCCCACTTTTCACATAACACGATCCGAGACTCTGAGTACCAGAAGAAAACTTGATGTCATTTGATGAGTAACCTGTTCCATATGTATTTGGTCCTTGCCGTGCATATGATGGGATGCCATAAGGAGCATCTTAATCCAAAGGATCTAAACAGGAATTTCTCTTCATTATGTGCATCCCATCCCTTCCTAGAAATGCTTCTTCCTGGATCTAACTGCACAGACATGTGCTTACCACAACATTTCTATGGTCCTATGTGGACCTTCTTCTTCAGTAGGGAAGATGGACAAGAACATGACTAGCAGCTCACATTCTTGAATTCCTTTTCCCAGAAGGATAAAGGATTGTGAGGTTATTACTGTATCGATGGATGTTCCTTAAAAAACAGCTAACTTTCTCATGGTGAACAGACTAGCTCTTTGATCTGGAAGCCTGTACTGTTAGAGAAATACTAAAACAATGGTTACCTACTGTTGCGATAGCTGTAGATTAAACATTCAAAAGTTACACTCTCACAAACTCCCATGTCTTTAATAGCTCCCAGCACAAAAGTAGATTTTGCCACCCACATAAATGGGAAACCAGCCATTTCCCAGCTCCCCAGCCTTGCATCCCTTCTGGAGTATAAACCCTGAATTACACCGTCTTGTGATGCATAGAGATCTTAAGAGAGCAGGCTCACTAAGTAATCCTTTTCCCCCTACACCCTCTTCCCTGCAATCCTGATGTAGGGAAACAATTCACCTGCCTTTATTAAAAGAGTTTATATTAAAAAAAAAAGAACTTGGCTCATAAACTCACTGATTATGGTGCAAGATAAAATGGCTATTAGTTTCAGAATAATAGATTGTCAGTGATAATAAGTGATAGCAAACATATCAAAGCACGCTACCTGTGAAATGAGAGGAAATAACCATCTAACACTTACACCAAATACATAGGATTGGAATCACCATTAAAGAACTGTGATGATACAACCAGGCTTACTGATTCCTGAGGAACAGGCTGCATTATGTTGCTGCCTGGGAACTCCAACCCACTTCAAAGTCCTTTCTCATCTTGAGCCTCTTTCACTCATTGAGTTCTGTGGGAGCGAAGACAAGTGATGATGTCACTTGCTGTCAGAAAGCCTGGCCCTGTGAAGTTGGGGATCTAGCCCCGGTGGTCAAACATTCTCACTGGTTTTCATGTGCCCTCTGGGGAGGCTTCCTTCTGTAGACTTCCACAGTTAGAGGATTCTTCCCTGGAGGAGCATTGAGGATAGCACTCAACACCCAATGACTACTCCATTGTTGCCCCTGAAAGCCCATTCTGGGGCGTTTCCAGACTCACATCGTACCGCAGTAACTCACACATTGCGAGATTTCATAACTTAATGTACTATGAAGTACTTAAAATAAGGATAAGACTTTTAAAAGGATACATCACAAAGCATACTGTGCCCAGAAACATTACAACTACATCACACTCATAAACAGGGGATACTTTGGGGTCTAGCATCTCAGAGATACACTCTTGGGCCTGACATCGGGAGTGGAAGATATGAGCAATTAATTGTGTTACAGTCCTCAGAGAAAGAGATAGAGAAGGGGAGGGGCTTGATGTCAGAACTGGGTGGGAGGGCAGCAGCAGCCCACAGACCAGCAATTGGAACAATAGCAGCCGAATGAATTGGAAATAGACAGATTCCCCCAGTTTGCAACATTGTCAGAGTACAGCATGACTAGGGAAGCATTTAACGTACCTTTCACTGAGCAGTAAGTGGTTCAGGAAAACAGGCCCAGAGCTACATTATCAGCAGCTGTACACGGAGCTTGCTCTGAAAGCCAGAGCGCCAGGAAGATACCTTAGGTCCTCTTCTGATTAAGGAGCAGGAGAAGACTGTCCCGGATTGGTTTGGTCCTCACCCCATAGATGATGGGGTGTAGCATTGGGGGCATGAGGAGGTACAGGTTGGCAATGAGAATGTGCAAGTGCAGGGGCACACTGTGACCAAACCGGTGGGTGAGGACGGAGAAGAGAGCTGGGATGTAAGAGGCTGAAAAGACACAGAGGTGGGAACCACAGGTCCAAAACGTTTTCAGGCGAGTGTCCTTTCCAGGGAGTACAAAGATGGCTCTGAGGATCTGGATGTAGGACACAGTAATAAAAAACACATCCAGACCAATGACATAAAATGCCAAAGCGAGGCTGTAGTAATTACTGACTTGGGTGTCAGCACAGGCCAGCTTCACCACAGCAATATGCTCACAGTACGAGTGGGGAATGATGTTAGATCTGCAATATGACCACTGTATTGCCAGGAGGGGATGGGGCAGCATGAGCACACTGCCTCGCAAAATAATGGCCAACCCAATCTTGGCCACTACATGGTTTGACAGGATGGTGGAATGTCTCAGGGGATCACAGATGGCCACGTAGCGATCAAAAGCCATGGCCACAAAGATCCCAGACTCCACCGTCGTGAAGCAGTGAATGAAGTACATCTGGGTGAGGCAGGAATGGAAATCGATCTCCCTGAAGTTGAACCAAAAGAGGCTCAGAGTTTTTGGCATGATGGTCGTAGACACGGCCAGGTCGCTGGCAGCCAGCATGCAGAGGAAATAGTACATAGGCTCATGAAGGCTCGTCTCCCTCTTCACGATGAACAGGATGGTGAAGTTGCCAAGGATGGCTATTATGTATATGGTGCAGAAGGGGATGGAGATCCAGACATGGGCCACCTCCAGGCCAGGAATCCCCAGCAGGATGAAGAAGGAGGGGTTGATGAAATGGGTTGTGTTGGAATCTGACATGGAGTATAACAGAAGGTCTCCTATTCTGCGGAACTATGATGTCTTTTTCATATAACATATATCCCCCGATGCTTAGTATGTGCCCAGACCTGAGGGTGATGGTCACAGTATGAATGCCTGAACGGAGAAACAATGTTAATATCACACTGTACTTGCACAGTGGTAAACTGTTCTCATGAAGGAAACAGATTAGCTGTTCTTCACACATTGAGAAAATATCATTAGTGAGAGAAAGGAACTATTAACAGCTCCCTTTACTGATGCCAAAGTCCATGTTTGATGGTGCTCCATGTGTCAATCATTCCCAATTAGTGCAGAGTTTGGAATACTATTAGGCACTAGCTGGAAATATGAGTGTGGTATTTATTAGTCATCATTGTGGCTTAATCAAATGAGCCCCAGTTCGAGATTACATCCTTAAGGGAGTTTCCTGTTCACCTAGTTGCTCAAAATCTGAGGGAAGGAAATATCCCAATTAGCACGCACCTCAGGGAAAAGACCTTGAGTCAATAAGATAATCTCAGTGGAAACACCTGATTTTCACAGTACTGGTCAAAGAGAGGCAATTTGTGCCTAATGAATGAGTTGGAAAAATAACCTGCCATGGATATGGACTTAGTTATAATCTCTCAGTCTGTCTGAAGGATGTAGCAGTTGCAAAGGGCATTTGGGGGACAGGCTAGGAGAATGAAGGAAGCTGCTATATTTACACAGACTAGGAAGTTAGGGAACACGTAGTTTAGAGGAGACACAAAGAAGAGGGCTTATGAGAGAGGAAAACAAAGTAAAGGATGGAACTGATTACATTCTAATCGGCAAACACAACAGTCCAACCAGTATTATCTAAAGACCCTTTGTGTTTCAAGAATGCTAATTCCCAAACACTGAACCTAATGATCATGAAAGGAGGTTTCAGAGAAACTATTTAATTGGGAATAAAGGTTGTGAGTTGTTGAAGAAGAGGTTATCATATCATCAAAAGTTCATGATCCCATCACCTAGAATGTGGATAACGCTGTCGAAACTGAAGTTCTGTTTGTAAAGTGAATGCAAAAATTAGGAGGAAAATAGAGTAACATAGAGCAAATAGGGGAAAGGAAAAACTAGATAGCAAGAAAAATAAATTGGAAGCTACAAACATTGGTAAGAGTTATTCAAGACAGTAGGAGACATTCCACTCTTGGAAGGGCTGTGTATCACATCAAATAAATTATTAAATATATTAAGAACAAAAGAAATGCAGAAAAATGACATGCCGGCTGTTCAAAGGAGATAGGAAATGTGTAGACAGTGAAGAAAGAATAGATGTGTTCAATTGATAGTTTGTTCTGCATTTGGAAAGAAGCAGTAGGAGATACAGATATCAACCAAACCAATGAAATCCAAAAAAAAAAAAAAAGGAAAAATAGAGCAGTTCAGTGTTACACAGAAATTATGTAAAAGAAAGAAACCATTTAAAAAGAATAAGAGCTGTCAAGGCTAGGAAACAATGGCGAAGGTGGTTTGGGATTAAATCAAAACATGGAATAAAGTTAATGTAAGTCACTCAGGATTCACAGGAAAGAGACCTTGTCAAATAACCCAATCTCATCCTTTATGGATAACAGACGTTCTGTCAGTCATGAACCCCATTTTGGTGCAATAGGCTTTACTATCCGATATTGCCAGAGCACATGTAAAATGAACTAAAAAGTGGCTGACAGAGCTGAGGGAGCAGGGGTCAATGGACCATTGTCAGTTAATTTGGCTTCTTCTAGGGGTGTTCTGAAAGGTCTGTTTTCAGCTTGGCACTTTTCACATTTTTCATCAAGAGTTTCGAAGCAAATAGAAAATCGATGCAGATATATTTCATACATGACCCAGAGAGTGGCACAGGGGTTACCAGGAGAAGGGAAGGGCAGGCATCCTGATTAATCTGGAGGTTTCAGTGCGGTGAGTGCATCTAAACAAACCACTTAAATGCAATCAAATGGTCCATTCTCACCCTGGGACTCACAGATTCTATGGTGCAAAATCCGAGTGGGGACCAGGGTTTTGTCAGACACAAGTCACTGGGATCAGCACTGGGACTGTGGGGTGAAATTAATGGCCAGGAACTCAGAGTGAATGATGAAATAGCCTCTTTTGACCTGGAATCCTATGAATTAATCAATAAAGGAAGTCAATCCGGCGCTTCTGTTTCTTTTGTCTCACTGCACACATTCAAGGCAACATTGATTCCTCCGAAAATATCAATATACGACACTAAGAAACAAAACTTATTTTCCTTGTTTATAATTGTCCTGTGGAACTTCTTGCCACAGACATTATCGAAGCAAGAGCTTTGCTGAATAGGATTCTCAAATGGACTGTCACCACCAGATCTAGTGCAGACTGTCTGACACCTGGAATTAAGAGACATCTTATTCAGTTGCCTATAAATTCACCAGATTATAAGTGTTTATGTTGAAATACCCCATTCTGGTGTCTCCTTGTAACTCAAGGCTCCCCCCAGGTTCCCCGGCCCCGGCATAACTGTCCAGCCAACTTCTGGAACACAGTTCAGCCATCCTTTCCAGCAGATAAAATCAGTCAACTGCCTCCCCTTCCCATTAACAGCCACCAACCTGAAACGCAGGAAGGGGAGGTGACAATCTCTGTGTTTTCACACACAGCTGAGGCATTGATTCAGTCCTTTTGCCTTAGCAGGGCCTGAGCAAAGTACAGGCCACAGCCTCAGGTTTTGGACTTGTATTTTATGTTGACTCAAATTCAATCAATTTGGGGCTGAAGGCCTTCTGGTGTGGTGGGCAAAGGTGCACACGGAGGAGTGAAATTTTGGTCCCTGATACTGGAAGAGACATTGAGCCTGTCACGTTTGATGCCTGTTCACTGCAGAATGGAAAACAAGTGAATTCTCTATCCCATACCACCTGCAGTGCAGAACTGCACAGGATTTTTGAGCAACAAGCTAGTGTACCTTGCAACGGTGAGATGAGAATCCATCCCCTTGCAATCACCCTCAGGCAGCCATGTCCCACACATCTTTCATTCCACCATCTGCAGCAGCATCCAACTGCAAGCACCAGTACAGTGGTTCACATCATTTATAACATAACTCTGCAATTCCACTGAGTTCAATTGGCCTCCCTTGGAAAGAAGAGCACCTGAGCGAAAATCAGCTGGAGGCCAGCCTCTCTGCCCTTCTGTGCCCTTTATCCACTTTTAGAAGCAAACAGCAATTAAGGGAACTTCCCAAAAGGAGATGACAACTCTAGGGATCTGTGCTGAGTCAGCGAGAAACTGGCTGCTCTGTGTGTTTGTGTGTTTAAAACTTATAGTTGACTCGTGAGAACACTAGGGATACAGACTAGGTCCCCACAGGGTTTGATAAATGCCCAGGGTGGATGGGTAGATACTAGACCAGGGGTCTACAGCCTGTGGCTCAGGAGCTTCATGTAGCTTGTTAAGGACTTCTTAGTGGCCCCTGACACAAAATAAAAAATAAAAAAACCCTCTCTTATTTTCAATAAATGTCGAACATCTAAAAACCCAACAATGAACAACTCATATCTAAATAGCAACCAATATGTGATATCAGCACATTGGAAAACTGCCTCCAGCATCCACCAGCGGGACAGAAAGGTCAGGAGAGGAGGTCAGGAAAAGAGTGGTACAAACTCACACGTGGAAAGTGTGAGGAGATGGAATAGGTGACAGGTTTGTGACTGTACTGCAGTAAACATGTGTCACGTTCTACATCATTGTATTTGCCGGTTCTTAAAATGCGGTGACAAAAAGCACGGTCTGACATTATTTATTAAGGACAGTCTCGTATTGCCATGCATTGCCTCTCTTGCATTATTGAGGTTTTAACTGAACTGGAAAAAATTGCTCTTCTGGCTTTTTTTTGGTTACCAACCCTGCGCTAGGCAGATCCAGAGAGAAGAAGAAGTGAACACTACCTGCAGAGACACAGGTCTCTCTCTAAAGGATCTGAGATCAGTAATTCTCATCTGTAACTCTCATAATGTGTAGCGCCTTTCACCGAAGGATCTGGAAAACAGATTTCAAATTAAAGTCACTACGAACCTATCCCCATTACACAGATAGGCAACCTGAGGCACAGGACGATGTGAACTGGCAGGGTCACACAGAGAATGGCGTGGTGCTGTCTTCCCTGCTGTAGCCGTGTTCTGTTGGTCGGTAAATGAGCACAGGACACAAAAGGGAAGTAATCCGATTTAACAGGGCCTGTCCATTGGGTGCATGTAACTGAATTCCCTGCCATGTCACCTGGAACTGGGGTACAGTGCTGCCCCCTCACATGCCAATCTGGGCCCCTTCTTACACGGTGAATCTACAGGAAGCCCCGGTCCTCTCGAAGGCTGGCACCCGCACAGCCAGACACGGACAAGGACACGCACAGCTGCACTGGCACAGATCACTTCCCAGCCACTCATGAACCAAGCATGGAGTCAGCTAACAGTTCTCTATAGCTGCAACCACTTCCCTACAGTTCCCTGCCCAGGACCCAATAGCTGAACCTTCTTGCCCTTGTCAGAAGCCTGACCAGTATCAGTTTATTACCCAGTCTGCCCTTTCCTCAGTGTGCCAAGATCAATGCACCAGTGCCCCTGTTGCCAAAGACATTTCCCCTTTACTTTTCTAATAACACCATGGGTTAGGTAAAAAACACCCACTTATCAATGGCAGAAAGATATTTTTTAAAATTAAAAAAGGTTACCTAAGAAATAAATAAAATGTCAATCTAAATTCTATGCACTAGACAGTATTTGAAAGAAACAGTTTCTCACCCTGTTGATACCAACAGCACCACTCCCCTCCGAGAGCTGAGATAGAGTCCAGGAATCCTGATGGAAGGAGGTTGTCTGTCTGTCTGTCTGTCTTCAGCTATAGTAACAGACTAAGAGCACATACTAAACAAGCCAGCCTAACCAGCCCCTTAAGTGACTTGCCAGAACATGTTAGTATTAGAGATGAGTGGTTCTAATTTTCATTTACTTTTCCCTTGTTTACATGAGAATTAGATGCAGACTTCCTGTCAGCAAATTGCTAAGGTCGGTGTATAAACAAATGCCTAGATTGTTCAAGAGCCTAAGTTGTCTGTGGAGTCATGAATAAAGATGCCACTTCTTCCAAAATCTCTTTTGGTTCCCTTGTGGATGCAGAGGATGAGGGACATGGACGTGATTCAGCAGCGATTTTGGATTTGGTTCTCTCTATATATTCTGACTAGTATAGTTACCAGCATTGCTCTGGTCCTGACCAATGATAAGGAACATGTGTAAGCTTTAGTTCAATGACTGTATAGAGTAAGAAGTGGGATGGGGCTGGGGGCTCAGGGCAAGGAGTGGATGGCGCTGGAGTCAGAGAACCGGGTTCGATGGTATGGAATGGCGCAAGGTAGGGGGTGGGGGTGCAGGAGTCTCAGAAGGGAAGTGGAAGGTGTGGGGTGTCCTGTTCGACATAGTTATAAATGATCTGGAGAAAAAGGTAAACAAAAATGTGAAAAAAATTCAGATGATACTGAACTGCTCCAGATAGTTATGAGAAATACAGATTGTGAAGAGCTGCAAAAAGATAATTAATATCACCAAACTTGGTGATTGGGCAACAAAACGGCGTATGCATTTTAATGTATATAAGTGCAAAGTAACGCACATTGGAAAAATAATGTCAACTATACATATCTCTCAAGAGGGCTATCTTGGAGTTACAGTGGATCATTCTCTGAAAACATCCACTCAATGTGCAGCAGCAGCATAAAAAGCAAACATAGAATCATAGAATCCTAGCGCTGGAAGGGACCTCAGGAAGTCATTGAGTCCAGCCCCCTGCCTAAAGCAGAATTAATCACAACTAAATCATCCCAGACGTGACTATGTCAAGCTGGGATTTAAAAACCTCCATGGATAGAGATTCCACCACCTCTCAGTAATGCATTCCAATGCTTCACCTCCCTCCTGGTGAAATAGTTTTTCCTAATATCCAACGTACACCCTCCCTCTGTGACTATTAAGTTAAATTACTTGACTGATATCTCTAAGAATATCAAAGATGGGGAAGCTCTCTTTGTGATGCATGAGGTAATTGCTATCTCTATTGACGATAAATTAATAAATAACCTTGGTAGGCTTTAAAGTGCTACATGTCTCCTTCTTTGTTTTGTTAAGATACAGGCTAACGTAGCTACCTCTCTGTTATTATTCATCAGAAGGACTGCAGAAAAGGATCTAGTATTCATAGTGGACCCCGAGATAAATATGAACCAACACTGTAACACCATTGCAAAGAAAGTAACTATTATCTGGGGACGTATTTGCAGAAGTGTTTTAAGCAAGAAATGAGAAGTAATTTTTCTGCTCTACTCAGTGATTATTAGGCCTCACCTGGAGTATTGTGTCCATTTATGGGAACCACTTTTCAGGAAAGTTGTGAATAAATGGGAAAATGTCCAGAGAACAGCAGCAAAAAGATTTTCTGGTCTAGAGAACATGACATATCAGGGAAGAGTTGAAAACTTGGGGATGTTTAGTCTTGGAAAGAGAAGTCTTAGAGAGGACATGATAACAAATTTCAAACACATAGAAGGTTATTACAAGCAGGAGGGTGAAAATTATTCCCCTTAACCCCTGGGGGTAGAAGAAGAAATGTATTTATATTACAAGAAGGGAAGTTTTAGTTTCAGCGTTAGGAAAAAAAATCTTAACTCACAGAGTTGTTAAACACTGGAATAAATTACCTGGGGAGGGTGTGGGATCTCCCTTCTTGGAGGTTTTTAAGAGCAGGTTAGACAAAGACCTGACAGGGATGATCAAGATGGTGCTTAGTATTTCCATGTGCTCCAGTAGTGCAGGGGAGAGGTAGCTCAGTGGTTTGAGCATTAGCCTGCTAAACCCAGGATTAGGCATTCAGTCCCTGAGGGGGCCACTTACGCTGTGTCTACATGGGCACAAATCTTCAAAATAGCTGTATTTCAAAGATTACTAATGAGGTGCTGAAGTGAATATTCAGTGCCTCATTAGGATGCTTTGAAAACACGCAGCTACCTGGGGCTCCTTTTCAAAAGGACCCTCACCTTTCAAAATCCCCTTATTCCGATCAGTGATCAGGATAAAGGGATTTCGAAAGGTGCAGGCTCCTTTCGAAAAGGAGCCCGTGTAGCCACGCTGAGCTGTGCGCTTTTGAAAGCGCCATGGCCGGAAGTGTCCCAATATAAATGAGGCACTGAATATTCAATTCAGCACCTCATTAGTAATCTTCAAAATACAGCTATTAGGGTATTTGACACAGCCTTAGGGATTGGGGCAAACAGATGTCAGGGCTGTGCTTGGTCCTGCCAACAGGGGAGGAAGAAAAGCTTCTCAAGGCACAAGAAGTCATTCTTCTGCCCTACTCTGAGCTGCTTAGGCCTCAGCTGGAGTACTGTGTCCAGTTCTAGGTGCCACATTTCAAGAAAGGCTTGCAGAAGTTTGAAAAGGTGCAAAAAAGTGCAACCAGAATGATCAAAGGTCGAGAGAACATGACCTATGAAGAAAGGCTGAAAGAGCTGGGCTTATTTAGTTTGGAAAAAAGAAGATTAACGGGGGACTTCATGGCTACGTCTACACGTGAAGCCTACATCAAAATAGCTTATTTTGATGTGGCAACATCAAAATAGTCTATTTCGATGAGTAACATCTACACGTCCTCCAGGGCTTTCAACGTCGATGTTCAACTTCGACGTTGTGCGGCATCACATCGAAATAGGCGCTGCGAGGGAACGTCTACACGCCAAAGTAGCACACATTGAAATAGGGATGCCAGGCACAGGTGCAGACAGGGTCACAGGGCGGACTCAACAGCAAGCCGCTCCCTTAAAGGGCCCCTCCCAGACACAGTTGCACTAAACAACACAGGATACACAGAGCCGACAACTGGTTGCAGACCCTGTGCCTGCAGCATGGATCCCCAGCTGCAGCAGCAGCAGCCAGAAGCCCTGGGCTAAGGGCTGCTGCCCACGGTGACCATAGAGCCCCGCAGGGACTCGAGAGACAGCGTCTCTCAACCCCTCAGCTGATGGCCGCCATGGCGGACCCCGCTATTTCGAAGTTGCGGGACGCGCAACAACTACACGGTCCCTACTTCGACGTTCAACGTCAAAGTAGGGCGCTATTCCTATCCCCTTATGGGGTTAGCGACTTCGACGTCTCGCCGCCTAACGTTGAAGTTAACTTCGAAATAGCGCCCAACACGTGTAGCCGTGACGGGCACTATTTCGAAGTTAGTTCCGCTACTTCGAAGAAGCGTGCACGTGTAGACACAGCTGATAGCAGTTTTCAAGTATCTAAAAGGATGTCATAAGGAGGAGGGAGAAAACTTATTCTTCTTGGCCTCTGAGGATAGAAGAAGAAGCAATGGACTTAAACTGCAGCAAGGGAGGTTTAGGTTGGACATTAGGAAAAAGTTCCTAACTGTCAGGGTGGTCAAACAGTGGAATAAATTGCCTAGGGAAGTTGTGGAATCTCCATTTCTGGAGATATTTAAGAACAGGTTAGACAAACGTCTGTCAAGGATTGTCTAGACAGTAGTTGGTCCTGCCATGAGGGCAGGGGGCTGGATCTCATCCAGGCCTAGCATTCCGTGATTCTTTGTTTGCATCTCATGGTGTCTGCTCACCTGAAACTCTATGAATCTATCCCACAAATAAAGTAGACCAGGCATTTTTATTTACTCACACAACACATGAACAGGGAGCACTGCATTCCACTGAACTGCGGACAGAAAACTGTTCACATAATCCATATTTGTCCAGTGGAATTCCGAGCCAGAGACATTATTGGATTGAAGTGCTTAGCTGACTGGGATTCATTGACAGATGGTAACGAAGGGTCCCGTGGCACCTTATAGACTGACAGAAATGTTTTGAGCATGAGGTTTAGTGAGCACAGACTCACTTCATGAGATGCTGGTCTTGGAAATCTTGAGATTTCCAAGACCAGCGTCTGATGAAGTGAGTCTGTGCTCACAAAAGCTCATGCTCAAAACTTTTCTCTTAGTCTATAAGGTGCCACAGGACCCTTTGTTGCTGTTACAGATCTAGACTAACACGGCTACCCCTCCGATAATTGACAGATTGGTCATTGTATGTGGCACTTGTGAGACCAATGTTAGTTTTTCCATGTGTGGTTTCTGCTTCTGTCTGAACTCTTTGCTTTGTTTTCTTTTGTTTGTTATGTTTTGTTTTGTTTTTCCCAAAGTCTCCCACATAACACTGCTCCAATGAAGTTATGAGAGGAATGTGTCTTGCCCATGTTGCTCCCATAAGAAGCCTGCCATCTCCATGATTTCCAGCAGATGAAGTCAAGTAATAGGCACCCACCTTGCTGCTCTTACCAGGAGGAGGTGGTGGCGGTCTTTGTGTATTGACACACAGGTGGTTTCTCCAGAGTTCACTTAATTTTTACTTCAAGGGGAGTTTGCTTCAGTGTGGTCTGATGAAACCATGGACCAGGGCCTCAGAATCTGAACTTGCATTTTACATCTACTAACGCCTTTCTTCTGGAAAGACCCACTGTGCCACTGAACTAGAGCCATCAACGCAAGGCTGGGGGCATCACCTGGGCTGAGCACAGGTGCACAGCAAAGAGCGACTTTTGGCCCAGTGGTATTGAGCAAACTCATCCTCTGTGGCAAGAGCTCTGAGATGGTCACAAGTTCTGCAAAGCAGAAAGTACAACAGACTTACACTCAGTCTCCTGTTGCCCACGTTGCAGTGGGTTTGACAAGCAGGAAAGCTCCCCAGGAAGAGATCGTTACCTGTCTATTCTGAGCGGAAAGTGTCTTCACGGGCAGGCACCCTGAGGTAGCTGCATCCTAAGCTCTCACTGCAGCAGGACAGAGGTGAGGTTTTGGGATTCCCGGTGATTACACAGACAACACTTTTAGCAGCACTTATGGTTTGTTTATTGGAGTAGTACAAAGGTATTAAACCGCTGTCGAACAGACACAAACTGAAGATGTTCAATACAGTTAATATCTTAACAACGTTCTAACAGCGAATGCAACTTACTTAACCAACTGCACTTAGGGTTCAACTTCTGCTATACAAGCAAGCTGGTAGCAGACGTGGAGGTTATCCTCTCCTTTGGACTATATCAGTAAAGCCGAGAGGGGGACACTGGTGTCTGGGCAGCCCAGAGTCTCCATAACAAATTCCCAGGCTCGCGCCCGGAGAGGTACTCCGGCATCGCTGAACAGCGTTGCATCAACACGGGAGGCAACAGTTACCGGTTATAAGCTCTTGCTCGATTGGCGTAGAGAACGAGCGCCAGGGGTTGCCTTCGACGGTGGGAGGGATCCTCGCATCTCAATGGACAGTCACCGCCTGCCTCAAGCTGGGCAGCCCCCAGCCAATAGGAGACTGTCCCGCTACAGTTCACCTGCCTCGATGGGTGCATGAGGCTTAAGGTTACTGAACCTGAAAAGTGACTGAAATTTGGGCACCAGGCAAGCCAATAAGAAAATAAACAAGAAATGAGAAACATCAACAATTCAAGCTTGCTTGCTGGAATGTGCGGACCATGCTGACCGGCTTGACTGAAGATCTTCAGGCCATCAGTGACACCCGCAAGACCGCTGTCATCAATGAGGAACTGAAAAGGCTCCGAGTTGATATTGCTGCACTGCAAGAGAGCCGACTTGCAGATTCGGGATCTCTAAAGGAAAAGGACTACACCTTTTCTGGCAGGGTAAAGCCCAAGAAGAACCCAGAGAGCATGGGGTTGGCTTCGCTGTCAGAAACACCCTTCTACAAATGGTTGATTTAGTCATGGGCGGATCAGAAAGACTACTTCAGATCACGCTTCAAACGTGCCCCGGTCCTGTCCACCTGATCAGCGCTTACGCCCCAACCCTGTACGCCACACCAGAAGTAACAGACAAGTTCTATGACGTGCTTAGTGCTGCTGTAGCGCAAACACCTGCTCGTGAACAACTGTACATCTTGCGTGACTTCAAAGCAAGAGTTGGAGCTGATTGGGCCTCATGGCCTTCCTGCTTAGGACACTTCGGTGTGGGAAAAATCAATGACAATGGACAGCGTCTCCTTGAACTGTGCACGTACCACAATCTGTGCATCACAAACACATTCTTCCAAACGAAGCCAGAGCACAGAGTGTTGTGGAGACACCCACGCTCGAAGCACTGGCATCAACTAGACGTGGACATCACTAGGTTTAATAACCTCAAAAACGTCTTTCTGACACGCAGCTGTCATAGTTTTGACTGCGATACAGATCACTCGCTAGTTTGCTCCAAGTTCAAGCAGAGACCCAAGAAGCTGTACCGCTATAAACCTGCTGGAAGGCCCCACATTGATGCCAGAAAGACGGCAAACTCGGAGAAAGTTGAAAAGTTCAGAGAGACCCTCCAGGAAAATCTGCGCAGCGGCCATGGGGACGTCGATGCGACATCCAAATGGCAACATCTGAGGGATACAGTTTACAACACGGCCTTGTCGGTGTTTGCAAGAAGAGCTAGAAACACGAACGACTGGTTCGAAGCTAACTCTGATGAGATGATTCCAGTCATTGAAAAGAAGCGCGCTGCACTCCTGGAGTACAAACGCTCACCGATCCAGAGTACCCAGCAAGCACTTAGAGAGGCCAGAAGAACAGTACAGCAGACAGCCAGGCGCTGTGCCAACAACCACTGGCTCCAGTTATGCAGCAGCATCCAGACTTGTGCCGACTTTGGTAATCTCAGAGGAATGTACGAGGGTATGAAGAAGGCATTAGGACCCACCCAGAACAAGATGGCACCTCTGAAATCCAAATCTGGTGAAGTCATCGCTGACAAAGGCAAACAGATGGAGCGCTGGGTTGAGCACTACTCCGAGCTGTACTCACACGAGAATGTTGTGGTTGACGCAGCCCTCGATGCCCTCGAGCTCCTACCAGTCATGGACGAACTGGTTCAAGAACCGACTGTGGCAGAACTGAAGGCAGACATCGACAGCATTGCAGCAGGAAAGGCCCCTGGTCAGGATGGTACCACCAGAGGTAATCAAGTGTGTTGCGGACACACTCCTGGAACCCCTGCATGAGCTGCTGTGCCTGTGCTGGAAAGAGGGTGAGATTCCACAGGATATGCATGACGCTAACATTGTAACGTTGTATAAGAACAAAGGAGACAGAAGCGACTGCAACAACTACCGTGGAATCTCCCTCCTAAGTGTCACTGGTAAACTGTTGGCTCGCGTCATCCTCGGCAGACTCGAGAAGATTGCTGAGAGGGTGTACCCTGAATCGCAGTGCGGATTCCATGCAGAGAGGTCTACCGTTGACATGGTTTTCTCTCTAAGGCAGCTGCAGGAGAAGTGCAGGGAGCAGAGAAAGCCACTCTACATAGCCTTCATCGACCTGACCAAGGCCTTTGACTTGGTCAGCAGGGATGGTCTGTTCAAACTACTCCACAAGATAGGCTTTCCTCCACGGTTACTCAAGATGATCCAGTCGTTCCACGAAAATATGAGAGGAACCATCCAATATGATGGCGCATTATCGGATGCTTTCAGAATCAGGAGCGGCGTCAAACAAGGATGCGTGCTTGCTCCGACATTGTTCGGGATCTTCTTCCCACTCCTCCTGAAGCATGCCTTTGGATCTTCAGCAGAGGGCATCTTCCTGCACACAAGATCCGATGGGAAACTGTTTAACCTTGCAAGGCTGAGAGCTAAGACTAAGGTGCGAGAAGTCCTCATCAGAGACATGCTGTTCGCAGACAATGCTGCTGTAGTGTCTCACACAGAAGACCAGCTTCAAAAACTGCTGGATCGGTTCTGCAAAGCGTGCAAGGACTTTGGGCTTACCATCAGCCTAAAGAAGACACACGTACTTGGTCAAGATGTTGCTGAATCCCCATCAATCAGGACTGACAACTATACGTTAGAGGTTGTCCACGAGTACGTTTACCTCGGGTGCACCATCACTGACACCCTGTCGTTGGACGCTGAGCTAATCAGGAGGATCGGAAAAGCGGCCACATCTCTGTCCAGACTCAGCAAGAGAGTGTGGAATAACAACAAGCTGTACACTCACACCAAAATGCAAGTCTACATAGCCTGCATCTTCAGCACCCTCCTTTATGGCAGTGAGTCTTGGACCCTGTATGCCCGTCAGGGAAAGAGGCTGAACGTCTTCCACTTGCGCTGCCTCAGGCGCATGCTTGGAATATCATGGAAGGACAGAGTTTCCAACACAGCCGTCCTCGAGCAAGGTGGAATCCCAACCATGCACACCCTCCTCAGGCAGCGTCGACTCCGCTGCCTTGGCCACGTCCACAGGATGAACAATGGAAGGATTCCAAAAGACATCATGTATGGTGAGCTAGCCTCTGGCAAAAGACCCCCCGGACGCCCCCAGTTGCGTTACAAAGATGTTTGCAAGAGAGACCTCAGAGAGGTAGACATCGAGCTTGGCAACTGGGAAGAACTAGCAGACGACCGCGGCAGATGGAGGCAGGGGTTACACAAGGGCCTTCAGAAGGGCGAGTTGAAGATCAGACAGCTAGCAGAGGAGAAGCAAGTGCACAGAAAGCACACTGAGGACTTGCCAGATACCCACTACATCTGCAAGAGATGCAGCAAGGACTGTCACTCTCGTGTGGGTCTTTATAGTCACAATAGATGCTGTAAATGAAGTCTTCAATTGAAACTTTAAAGGGCGCGATCCATAGTCTGTGCAGACTGAAGGATGCCTACCACTACTATTATACAAGCAAGGTACAATACTCTCTGACTCCTCTGAGCTGCTCAGAAGCTGAGGCCTGCTCGCTTCAACGGTTGAGGAAGGTGTTATTGCTGTGGCTAGAATACAAGGCAAACTGTGTGAAAACAAAAGCTCTTCTAAGAGTAGAGGTAGCGAAGACAACAGAGATAGCAGAGACAGTAGAGAGAGAGTGGTGCTCCGAGGAGGCGACAAACACTCTTCAGATGCAGATTCTGTCTAGAACCTCTTCCCCTTGCAGCAAGGGATTCTTATACCCACTTCACCTCATAGTGCTCAAATACTGGTACTGAGTTAAGTTCTGATTTCTTAGAATCCCCAAAATACTCAAGTTCCCTGACGACCTCGATTTGGGGTTGTCCTCTCTGATTGTATCCTGTGTGTCAGTCTCTCAAGGGCAACGTCTGGTCAAAGGTCGGGAGAAACACCATTATGTAACTTTTACTCAAATTCGAGTGAGGCCAGCACAGCTTTCCAATCAGGGGTACGAGGGGAAAGCTTGAACACCAGTTGACATCAGAAAGTGACTCAGGTGCGGAGATTGATGTAAATGACTTAAGATTCCTAGTATGACCGTAACATTTCCTATAAATGGGGAAAAAGAAAAATATTTTGCAAAAGCTCCTCATGCCGGGTCTTACCAGCAGGCTGCTTGGGTTACTGCTGACAGGAAAGATAGGCCTCCCCTGGGCCAAGTTAGCTGTAGTATGATGTTTTCTTGATATGTGCTGTATATAAAAGCAAAGCTTCAATCAAATTGCAATCATCATACAATTAAGCTGGAAAAGGCTCCATCCTCCATCCCATGCAGGTCATCCATGAGATCAACACAATGATGCTCCGCAGAGTCCTCGGCACTGGGACCTCGACGCAGCCCTCAGGGGATTCGCAGCACTTGGCTTCCCAAACTGCTTTGGTGCCCTGGATGGAACACACATCCCCATCCGTGCTCCAGCGCACAGCACTGGCCACTACACCGACCGAAAGGGCAACCTCTCGGTGGTCCTGCAGACCCTGACGGATCCAAAAGGCTGGTTCATGTTGGTGTACATGGGCTGGGTGGGCCAGACACACAATGCCCACATGTTCTGGAATTCTGGCCTGTGCAGTTGCTTGGAGTCTGGGATCTACATCCCCCAGCGGTAGTTCCTGGTCCGCAAAATCATCATGCACTCTGCATGGTGGCAGATGCTGTCTACCCGCTGCAGCCGTGGCTCACATGGCCCTATAGAGGACACCTTGACCCCACCCAGGACGCCTTCAACACCTGACTCAATCAGGTGTGCCATGTGGTTGAGCTGGCCTTTGGGCACCTGAAGTGGCGGTGCCTCCTCTCATGCCTGGAGGCTGGTGTGTGGAATGTGTCACAGGGGGTGAGTGCTTACTGCGCCCTCCACAACATTGCAGAGAGAATGGGAGATGCCTTCGTCCAGGGGTGGGTGCACGAGTTTAGTCCCAGCTATAAGCAGCTGGCCACCGCCCCTAATCACCAGGCCAACCGTGATGGGGTCCGCATCAGAGAGGCCCTCCATGAGAGCTTCACTCACACCCCATTGATACCCACCCACAGCCATCCTTCACCACCACCCCTGGAATCCATCCCTCGCCACACGCACCACCAGCACAGCCACATACCCACACCCACCTTCCCCTCACCAAGCACATGGGGCACAAGGATCTATGGAAAATAAATCTTTTACTTTACACTACTATGTTTGATTTATTACACAACTAACTCAAAAACTCTGTACAATGGGGAGGGGGGCAAATTGTGCACATTAAGGGGCTGGGAGAGACCTGAACCTGGAGGCGGGAAGGGGAGATCACTCAGGGGTGGGGTGAAAGGTTGAGAGGACTGTTGGGCCTGGGATCCGCTCTCTCCCTGGGTTTGGAGTCCTCAGCAGGGCTGGGATGGGTGGGAAGCAGAGGCACGTAGGGATGTGGGACGGATTTGGCAGAGTCAGGTTTGGTTGCGGGAAAGCAGGGGGCTCGATGTGGGGATGGCAGGGGTCTTGGCAGGAGGTTGTTGGGCGTAGCATGGGGGGGGCAGGAAGCAGTCTACATTGGCCACAGCATCCCACTAATGTCCTCAACATTGGGCAGTAACCAGCCCCAGGTTCCCCTCCCCCAGAACATGTTGGCCTCCTCCAGCTGGAAGCATCGCTCCACCACTTTGGCCTGGCAGAGGATGGCAGTGTCATCCCCTGACCACCACCTTGGTCTCTGGCTGCAGGCCTGATGTGGTGGTGCTGGGAGGTGACTGGGACCTCTCCACTGCCTTTGGGGGGCTCTCCTGGCTCTCAGATGCCACAGCTAAAAGGAGAGAAGGATGGTGTTTCATTCCCTGATCGTGGCCTTGGGGCTGTGCCCCTGGGGACAATCCCCCCAGGGCAATACCCACCCCCACTGGGATCAATACTCTCTCTGGGGGCAACACCCCCCCCCGTCCACAGGCACAGTGGCTGTGGGGTACTGTGGGCATGTAGAGATTCCCTGCCCATGTAGGACAGTTCCCAGATGTGGTCTGGCCTTGCCTACTTCTCACCACACATCTGGCTCATGGCATTGTCCTTGGGGCAGGTGCTGGCTATTGCCAGCAGGTGTCATCTTGTGCCGAGAGCCATGGCCAGCCAGGGTGTGTCTGGGTTGGGACTACTAGGCATGTGTATATCCCACTGACAGCAGTGTCACCTTCTCCCTCCCAGCCTGGTTGGGGGACCCTCAGGGGACTTACCAGAGGGCCCCTTGCTGAAAACCAGGGATACACAGCTCCTGTTTGCCCAGCTGGATGACTGGGAGGGCACATTGATTACAAGGTCCCCCTCAATGCTTGACCATTCCATGGGGGTCCTGGTTCCTGGCTCCCTGCCCCTGGCTCCTCCTGTGACTCCGGCCACGGCTCGTTCCCAGCTATGTCCAGGACAGCAGGTGGGTGATCCAGAGCTTCCAGTAGCACAGGCGGGTGGAGCTACCTTCCCCTGAGTGTTCGGCCACATCCCAGAATCAGGCATAGCTCTGCCAGAGCTCCATCACCTTATTCTGGATTTAAAACAGGGTTTGCTGGGGTGTCCCCTGGTGTTGAGGCCATGGGAGAGGTGGCCGAGGATTGTGGCTTAACTCCACTTTACCCCCAGGAGTTCTCTCTGTTCTGGTTCTGTCCAGGACGGAGACTCTTACTTTAACCCCTGGTGATGGCTCCTGGGAGCCCTGTCAGGGCTCTGAGGGGGTCCTAGAGCAGCTTGCCATTGGGATTTTTTCAATTTGCATTGGGAGGGAGGGAATGCTGACAGCAACTCGTGGCTCCGCTGCTAACATGTTCTCAGCTTCCTGCCATGGTGGTTCTGGGTCTGTACAGCTGTTAAAGTGCCTGGGCTCATACATAGGTCATAGAGCCTCACTGCTGTGAGATAAGGAGTCTCCACGCTCCAGCTGGCCACTGCCATGGCAGACTCCTCTTTCAAAACAGGGGGCTATGGAGTGTCTACGTGTCTTCTTTTGAAAGAAAATTCTGAAAGGGGACACTCTTCCTAATACGGGACTGGGGGAGGTATGTTGAAATCTGCACCGGATTCCTCCAAGTTCCTTTCAAAAAAACACATTGTACATTGAAAGAGGGCTGGAAATGTTGAATTTATTTACATGTGGAGACACAGCTTTACAGCCCCCAGCTGTATCTGACCCCCCACTGGAACCCTCGAGACCTCACTCCCTTTCCAGAGCTAAACTGGAACCCAGGAGTTCTGAGTCAGTCTATCACCACAGATTTAATAGCAAGGAAAGAACATATATTAAATTTTTAAAAGTAACCAGTGTTCCTTAAGTGACTTTCCACAAGATGTCAGGACATGTTAGTATTAGAGCTGAGTGGCTTAAATATTTCTTCAAATGTCTAGCTTGTATGTAACAATTAGATACAGGCCTCCTGTCCGATAATTGTGATATTATCGTCCAAAGCAATGTAGTGCTTTCTTGAGACTATGTAGACACTGGAATCATAATTCACTCCTCTCCCCCCACCCCACAACCCTCGAAAACCTGGAATGGCTCCCTTGGAGCTTTGGGGGTTGGTGGGGAACGCAGAGACCATCCAGCACATGACAGTAGGAGGGGAGGAGAGGAGTGAGGGACAGTGAGGTTTCTGTGGGAAGAGGCAGATGAGTGAGGAGGCCTTTGTAGAAGAGGGTGGCAAATGGTGGAGCCCTGGTGGTCCACCTACAAGCAGTAGGAAAGCTGTCAACGGCGTGATCCATACACACACTGATTCCCCGGTTTGTCATGCTGACATCATGCAGGTAGGTCAGAAAAAGGGTGTAGGCTGCGAAAAGAGTTTGTAACGGTCTCATGAGAGCAGATCGACCCCTCTGTGAATCCTCAGGAGAATCTAAATAGACCAGTCTGTGCAAGGTGAAAGCTGCAAAACTAACTGCCATGGGAACAGCTGCAGAACAAGCCGCGGTTGCCAAGATTTCAAGGCTACGCTGGCAGTAGGGCACAAGAGACAGTGATAAGAAATGCAAAGGCAATTTTAGGCAATCTTATGTTAATGAGCTCAGCTTTATCAGCTAGTGTTAGGAGGCCTGTTACAGAGCCTCTCCCCGAGCGAAGCTCCAACGCGTCAGGTTTTCCCCCACGGGTGACTGCGGCATCTCCGGGGCTCCTGCCACAGGTGTCACGCGCTTTCAATAAACCAAATATAGCACTCGCCTTCCGGGTGCAGCCTCGTCTCTGGGGAACCCGAGCCTGGTTGGCTACAATTGGTGCAGCGAGAAGGGTTCTCCTGGTACAATGCCTTTTTGGTCGAAAGTGGAGGAGGCAGGGAAGCCAGCGCTGTCCCTGCAGCGCATACCAGGATAGCCCTCGATGGAGCGATGGGGGCCGGTAGCGCGGATGGTTGCCTGTTGGGCGGCCCCAGCAGACTGTGCGGAGTTGCAGGAGGTGGCAGGCATGACACCGGTCCAGCTACCTTCAACCCAGATGACAACATGGCACCTCAACTCCTTTTCATCTTCCTGACTACCTCGCTGACCTCTGCCACACCTAAGCATCCCCTCAGGAACGCCATCCAGTAAATCGTCTCCACCACTGGTGCCATGGATTGCTGGATGTGTACCCTGCTGAACTCCCCTACCAGATTGGGAATTGAGTTTGTCTCTCTGAACCTGAATGATTGGTGGGACAAGAGCAACATCTTCCAGTGGGGACCAGCCTGGTTTGATGACAGCAACGTCCACTCCTACCTTCGCCGCGGCCCCTGGGGTTCATGCTGCAATAGGGTGAACTCCTACTTGGATAAGGAATCTGGAAGTTCTGGTTCTGGTTTTGTTATGGTACCCTGTAATGGGATGAGGCTTGCTGGGATTTGAGTCCCTGACAACCTTGTTGTCCTGGGTGCTGGGAGGGTGGAACTGAGTGTCTTGCTTGTAATTCCTCGGGGTGGAAGCCATCGCGTGCGAGGAAGCTCCAAGGTTAGGCTGGGCCCTTCTGTCCCATCCTCCCAGCCAAGCTGGTGCGGGTAGAGGTAACCAGCTGAAACTTTCTGGATTAGACCATAATTCCCATCTGCCTTCCTGTCTAATTGTTCTTTGTCTGAGTGTCAGCAAGGGATGGGGTGGGTCACGGATACCTCTGAGCGTGCACATACGGGCGTGGCCCAAGCAGCTACCCACTTCAAGTGGAAACACTACTTACAGCAGCGCATGCACTTGGGAGCCCCCACACTGACTGTTCCACACACCCTTCTCGTGGGAACCATTACTTTTAACTTTGCTTTCACTGCTCTCATATGCTGTTGTCAAGTCTGTTCCACAGGTGCACACTGTGTTGCCAGAAGAGCATCAACCACATCACTTGATTCCTACTAGCCTCGGCGTTCACAAAGGGGTCACGGGGAGGAGTGTAGGGTGCGAGAAGAGTTTGTAACGGTCTCATGAGAGCAGATCGACCCCTCTGTGAATCCTCAGGAGAATCTAAACAGACCAGTCTGTGCAAGGTAAAAGCTGCAAACTAACTGCCATGGGAACAGCTGCAGAACAAGCCGCGCTTGCCAAGATTTCAAGGCTATGCTGGCAGTAGGCCACAAGAGATAGTGATAAGAAATGCATAGGCAATTTTAGGCAATCTTATGTTAATGAGCTCAGCTTTATCAGCTAGTGTTAGGAGGCCCGTTACAGAGCCTCTCCCCGAGCGAAGCTCCAACGCGTCGGGTTTTCCCCCACGGGTGACTGCGGCGTCTCCAGGGCTCCTGCCGCGGGTGTCACGTGCTTGCAATAAACCTAATATAGCACTCGCCTTCCGGGTGCAGCCTCTTCTCTGGGGAACCAGAGCCTGGTTGGCTACAAAGGGATTAATATCTTTCTGACTGTGCAGCAATTCATTGAAGGAGGTCCCAGGACCCTGACACCAGCCCACTTTTCACATAACACGATCCGAGACTCTGAGTACCAGAAGAAAACTTGATGTCATTTGATGAGTAACCTGTTCCATATGTATTTGGTCCTTGCCGTGCATATGATGGGATGCCATAAGGAGCGTCTTAATCCAAAGGATCTAAACAGGAATTTCTCTTCATTATGTGCATCCCATCCCTTCCTAGAAATGCTTCTTCCTGGATCTAACTGCACAGACATGTGCTTACCACAACATTTCTATGGTCCTATGTGGACCTTCTTCTTCAATAGGGAAGATGGACAAGAACATGACTAGCAGCTCACATTCTTGAATTCCTTTTCCCAGAAGGATAAAGGATTGTGAGGTTATTACTGTATCGATGGATGTTCCTTAAAAAACAGCTAACTTTCTCATGGTGAACAGACTAGCTCTTTGATCTGGAAGCCTGTACTGTTAGAGAAATACTAAAACAATGGTTACCTACTGTTGCGATAGCTGTAGATTAAACATTCAAAAGTTACACTCTCACAAACTCCCATGTCTTTAATAGCTCCCAGCACAAAAGTAGATTTTGCCACCCACCCAAATGGGAAACCAGCCATTTCCCAGCTCCCCAGCCTTGCATCCCTTCTGGAGTATAAACCCTGAATTACACCGTCTTGTGATGCATAGAGATCTTAAGAGAGCAGGCTCACTAGGTAATCCTTTTCCCCCTACA
Organism: Carettochelys insculpta; assembly: GCF_033958435.1. NCBI lineage: Eukaryota > Metazoa > Chordata > Testudines > Carettochelyidae > Carettochelys > Carettochelys insculpta. The sequence continues at coordinate 4,060,281 of NC_134137.1, forward strand.
CCCTCTTCCCTGCAATCCTGATGTAGGGAAACAATTCACCTGCCTTTATTAAAAGAGTTTATATTAAAAAAAAAAGAACTTGGCTCATAAACTCACTGATTATGGTGCAAGATAAAATGGCTATTAGTTTCAGAATAATAGATTGTCAGTGATAATAAGTGATAGCAAACATATCAAAGCACGCTACCTGTGAAATGAGAGGAAATAACCATCTAACACTTACACCAAATACATAGGATTGGAATCACCATTAAAGAACTGTGATGATACAACCAGGCTTACTGATTCCTGAGGAACAGGCTGCATTATGTTGCTGCCTGGGAACTCCAACCCACTTCAAAGTCCTTTCTCATCTTGAGCCTCTTTCACTCATTGAGTTCTGTGGGAGCGAAGACAAGTGATGATGTCACTTGCTGTCAGAAAGCCTGGCCCTGTGAAGTTGGGGATCTAGCCCCGGTGGTCAAACATTCTCACTGGTTTTCATGTGCCCTCTGGGGAGGCTTCCTTCTGTAGACTTCCACAGTTAGAGGATTCTTCCCTGGAGGAGCATTGAGGACAGCACTCAACACCCAATGACTACTCCATTGTTGCCCCTGAAAGCCCATTCTGGGGCGTTTCCAGACTCACATCGTACCGCAGTAACTCACACATTGCGAGATTTCATAACTTAATGTACTATGAAGTACTTAAAATAAGGATAAGACTTTTAAAATGATACATCACAAAGCATACTGTGCCCAGAAACATTACAACTACATCACACTCATAAACAGGGGATACTTTGGGGTCTAGCATCTCAGAGACACACCCTTGGCGCCTGACATCGGGAGGGGAAGATATGAGCAATTAATTGTGTTACAGTCCTCAGAGAAAGAGATAGAGAAGGGGAGGGGCTTGATGTCAGAACTGGGTGGGAGGGCAGCAGCAGTCCAGAGACCAGCAATTGGAACAATAGCTGCCGAATGAATTGGAAATAGACAGATTCCCCCAGTTTGCAACACTGACGGAGTACAGCATGACTAGGGAAGCATTTAACGTATCTTTCACTGAGCAGTAAGTGGTTCAGGAAAACAGGCCCAGAGCTACATTATCAGCAGCTGTACATGGAGCTTGCTCTGAAAGCCAGAGAGCCAGGAAGATACCTTAGGTCCTCTTCTGATTAAGGAGCAGGAGAAGGCTGTCCCGGATTGGTTTGGTCCTCACCCCATAGATGACGGGGTGTAGCACTGGGGGCATGAGGAGGTACAGGTTGGCAATGAGAATGTGCAAGTGCAGGGGCACACTGTGGCCAAACCGGTGGGTGAGGAAGGAGAAGAGAGCTGGGATGTAAGAGGCTGAAAAGACACAGAGGTGGGAACCACAGGTCCAAAACGTTTTCAGGCGAGTGTCCTTTCCAGGGAGTACAAAGATGGCCCTGAGGATCTGGATGTAGGACACAGTAATAAAAAACACATCCAGACCAATGACATAAAATGCCAAAGCGAGGCTGTAGTAATTACTGACTTGGGTGTCAGCACAGGCCAGCTTCACCACAGCCATGTGCTCACAGTACGAGTGGGGAATGATGTTAGATCTGCAATATGACCACTGTATTGCCAGGAGGGGATGGGGCAGCATGAGCACACTGCCACGCAAAATAATGGCCAGGCCAATCTTGGCCACTACATGGTTTGACAGGATGGTGGAATGTCTCAGGGGATCACAGATGGCCACGTAGCGATCAAAAGCCATGGCCACAAAGATCCCAGACTCCACTGTCGTGAAGCAGTGAATGAAGTACATTTGGGTAAGACAGGACCCGAATTCGATCTCCCTGGAATTGAAAAAGAAGATGCTTAGAGTTTTTGGCATGATGGTCGTAGATAGGGCTAGGTCACTGGCAGCCAGCATGCAAAGGAAATAGTACATAGGCTCATGGAGGCTCGTCTCCCTCTTCACGATGAACAGGATGGTGATGTTGCCAAAGATGGCTATTATGTATATGGTGCAGAAGGGGATGGAGATCCAGACATGAGCTGCCTCCAGGCCAGGAATCCCCAGCAGGATGAAGAAGGGGGGGTTGATGAATTCGGTTGTGTTATAATCTGACATGGAGTATAACAGAAGGACTCCTATTCTGAGGAATTATGATGTCTCCTTTATGTAACATATATTCCCCGATCCTCTGTATGTGCCCCGAATCTACGGTGATGGTCACAGTATTAATGCCTGGATGAAGAAACAATGTTAATATGACACAGTATTTTCACTATGGGAAGCTGGTCACATCGCTGAAATAGAATATTTGTTCTTCACACATTGAGAAAATGTCATTAGTCAGAGAAAGGAACTATGAATAACCCACTTCACTTATGCCAAATCCATGTTTTGTGGTGCTCCATGTGTCAATCATTTACATTTGGTGCAGCGTTCAGAATATTAACAGGCACTAGCTGGAAACTTGAGTGTGGTATTTATTAGCCATCATTGTGGATTAATCAAATGAGGTCCAAGCTCAAGATTACATCATTAAGGGAGTTTCCTATTCACCTAGTTGCTCAAAATTTGAGGGAAGGGGACATGCTCATTAGAGCACACCTCAGGGAAAAGACCTTGAGTCATTGACAGAATCTCAGTGGAAACACCTGATTTTCACAATGTTGGTCAAACAAAGGTGATTTTTGTATGCTTAATGAATGATTTGGAAAATAACCTGTCATGGATGTGGACCTAGTTTTGATCTCTCAATCTCTGTGAAGGATGTAGCAGATGGAAAAGAGGTTATGAATACTGGCTAGGAGAATGGAGGAGGTTCCATATTCAGATAGTCAGAGAAGTTTGGTAATGATCAGTTTAGAGAAGAAAAAAAGAAGAGGGCATATGATTGAGGAAAACAAAGTAAAGGGTGGGGCCTGATTACGTTCCAATGAACAAAGACCAGAGAGGTTGTGGAATCTCCATCTCTGGAGATATTTAAGAATGGGTTAGATAGATGTCTATCAGGGATGGTTTAGATAGTACTTGGTCCTGCCATTGGGGCAGTGGGCTGGACTTGGTGGCCTCTCGAGGTCCCTTCCGGTCCTAGTATTCTATGATTCTAAGGAAGACAACATTTCCCTCCCAGTATTATATATAGACACTTTTTGCCTCAATAAATGCTAATTCCCCAACAGTGAGCCTAATTATCAGGAAAGGTCTTCTGGAAGAAAACATCCAGACAGAAAAATGGGAATAAAGGCGGTGAATTTTTGAAGAAGAGGTTATCGTATAACAAAAGCGTTTGATACAGTCTCCGACAACATTCTCACACATAATTTAAGGAAGTATGGATTGGATACATGGACTGTAAGACAGATAGAAAACAGGCTTGATGAACATGCCCAATGGGTAATGATCAGTGCCTCAGTGTCTGGCTGGTGGCCGGTTTCAAGAGGGGTGCCCCAAGGATCAGTTCTAGGGCCAGTACTGTTCAACATATTTATTAATGACCTGCAGGTAACATTAAGGTTGAGGGTCAGGTAGATACACTGTAGTGTACGGATAGGGTCCAGAGTGACCTAGACAACTTGGAGGATTGGGCCAAAGGAAATTTGATGAGGTTCAACCAGGACCAGTTCAGAGCTCTGCACTTGGGGAAGAAGAATCCCAAATGTTGTTATAGGTTTCGGACTGATTGGCTGAGTGGCATTGCATCAGAAAAGGACCTGGGGATTACAGTGTATGAGAGGCTGGATATGAGTCAACAATGTGACCTTGTAGCCAAGAAGGCTAATGGCATATTGGGGTGCATTAGAAGAAGCATTTCCAGAAATTCTAGAGAAGTTATCATTCCCCTTTACTCAGCAGTGGTGAGGCCACATCTGGAGTATTGAGGGCAGCTCTGGGCTCCCCCATTATAGAAAGGACATGGATGAACTGGAGAGGGCACGGTGTGGGACAACAAAAATGATGAGGTGGCTGGAGCACGTGACCTATGAGGAAAGGCTGAGAGATTTAGGCTTTTTTAGTTTCCAGCAGGTAAGACTGAGGTGTGATTTGTTAACAGTCTTCAATGTTGTGAAAGGGGGCTCTAAAGAGGACGGAGAGAGAAAAGAACAAGGAGCAGAGGGCTGAAGTTACAACAGAAGTGGTGAAGGTTGAATATTAGGAAAAACTATTTTACTAGGAGGTTGCTAAAGGACTGGAATGTGTTGTCAGGATAGTTGGCAGAATCTCCACTCCTAGAGGTTTTTAAGTCCCGGCTTGACATAGTCCTGGCTGGGATGATTTAATTGGTGTTGATCCTGCTTTGGGCAAGGGACTGGACAAGATGGCCCTCTGAGGTCCTTTCCGGCCCTAGAATTCTATGCCTCTATGCAAAAGTTCATGATTCCACCACCAGAATGTGGACAACTTTGTCAAAAATTTAGTTGAGTTGGAAAGTAAATGTAAAAATGAGGAGGAAAATAGAGTAACTTAGAAAAAATGGGGAAAAGGAAAAATTAGAAATCAGGGAAACAAATTGGAAATTAACAAAATTGGTAAGAGATATTCAAGACATTAAGAAAAATTCTATGCATGGTAGGGCCATGTATCACATGAAGTAGGTTATTGAATATATTAAGAACAAAGTAAGTACAGGGAAATGGTGTGCCAATCGTTAGAATGAGAAGGGGAACTTCTAAATGGTGCAGAAAGGATAGACGTGTTCAAATGGTAGTTTTGTTCTGTGTTTGGAAAGGAGCAGTATTAGGTATTGATATCACATGTGGTAAAAAAGTACTTTCCAATATAATAACAGCCAAGGAGGATGTGAAAAAGAATTTGCAATAGAACTTTGGAGTGACAAATGCCAGAATTATAAGGTGGCTAATCAGCCACAGGTCTCATTCAGAACCAGAATAATTCAATCAAACATCAACAGAGGGGAAAAAATTAAAATACAGAGCAGTTCAGTGTTGCACATGAATTATTAAAAATAAAAATAATATTTTAAAAATAGCAGTCACCAAGGGTATGAAGCAATGGCTAACACGGTATGGGTTTAGTTGAAAACATGGAATAAAGGTAACATCAGTCAGTCAGCACTCACAGAAAAGAGATCCTGTCAAATAAACTCAGTTTCATCCTTTAAGGAGAGTAAAGTTCTGTCAGTCACGGGAACTGTTCTGGGGTAATAGACTTTACTATTCAGTATCAGTAGAGAAGATTTAAAATGAGCTAAAAAGTGGCCAAGTGACAGAGCTGAGGAAGCAGGGGTCAATGGACCATTGCCAGTGAACTTGGCTGCTTCTCATGCTGCTCTGCAAGAACCGTTCTCAGCCTGGTTCTTTTCAATATTTCCGTCAAGAGTCTGGAAACAAGTAGAAAATTGGTTCAGATAAAGTTTGCCTTTGACCCAGACAGTGGCAGAGGGGTTATAAGGGGGAGCGCAGGGCAGGCACCTTGATTCAGCTGGAGAGTTTGGAGAGTTGAGTCTGTGCAAACAAAATACTCAAATGCAATCAGATGGTCCATTCTCACTCTGTGGCTCAAGGATTCAATGGTGTAAAATTCTAGTGTGGACCGGGTCTTAGTCAGACACAAGTCACTAAGATCAGCACTGTGATCGCCTGGTGAAACTAATGGTCAGGAGGTCAGAATGGATGACCTCATAGCTCCTTGAACCCTATTATTCAATTGATAAAGAAAGTCGATCAAACACTTATCTTTCCTTTGTCGGGCTGCACACATTCAAGGGAACATTAATTCCATGAAAATCTCAACATATAACACTGAGAAATGATTTTTTTTCTTGTTTATAGTTGTCCTGTGGAGCTCCTGGCCACACACTTTACTGAAGCAAAAAGCTTTGCTGAATTGGATTCACAAGTGGATTGTCCATTACAAATGGTTTTGGTGCCACCACTTTTAGTAAAGATTATCTGACACTGTGAATTAAGAGCCCTCTTTTCAGTTACTTATAAGTTTACCAGACTTTAAATATTTATGTTGAAATATCCCATACTGATGTCCCCTTGCGGCTCAAGGATTTTTTTTTTTCCTTTCGGCATAACAGTTTGGCCATCTTCTGGAATAAAGATGTTTTGCCCATATTTAAAATTAATTAGAATTATCACTGTGAGGAGCCATAACCCCTCCATCCTTTTCAGCAGATAAAATCAGGTAACTGTTGTCCCTTTGCATGAAATGCCAGCACCCTTAAATGCACGAAGAGGAGGTGACAGTCTATATATTTTCACAGAGAATAAACTCCTGAGGAGTTTATTGAGTACTTTTGCTGTAGCAGGGCCTGAGTAAAGTACAGGTCATAGCCTCAGGTTTTGGACTTGTATTTTATGTTGACTGAAATCCAGTCAATTTGGGGCTGGAGGCCTTCAGCTGTGGTGGGCGGAGGTGCACAGAGAGGAGTGACATTTTGGTCTATGACACTGGAAGAGACTCGGAGCCTGTCATGTTTGATGCCTGTGCGCTGCAGAATGGCAAACAAGTGAACTCTCTGTCCCATCCCACCTGCTTTGCACAGGTTTTTTGAGGAACAAGCTAGCGTACCTTGCAATGATCAGATGAGAATCCATCCCCTCGGAATCCCCCTCAGGCAGCCATGTCCCACACACATCTCTCATCCCAGCATGTGCCACAGCGGTCACCTCCGAGCACCAGTACAGAGATGCACATCATTTATAACACAGTTCTTTGCAATTCCAATGGGTTCAATCGGCCTTTAGTGGAAAGAAGAGCATCTGAGTGAAAACCGGCTGGAGACAAGCCTGCCTGCCCTTCCGAGCTCTTCAGCCAGCTTTAGGAGGAAACAGCAATTAAGGGGACTTCGCTAGGGGAGATGACAACTCTAGGGATCTGTGCTGAGTCAGCGAGGAACTGACTGCTCTGTGTGTTTTTTTGGGTTTAAAAATTACAGTTGATTAGTGAGAACACTCGGGATACAGACTAGGTCCCCACTGGGTCTAATAAACACCCAGGTTGGATTGGTTGATACTATACCAGGAGTCTGCAACCTACAGCTGTGGAGCTGCAAGAGGCGTATTCAGGACTTCTTTGTGGCTCCTGACACAAAGTAATACAAACAAACAAATAAACCAACAAACAAACAAAAAAAAAACCCTCCTGATTATTGTTGATAAATACTACACTTTTAAAATCCCAACACTGAATGACTCAGATCTAAATAGCAATCAATAGGTGATATCCAAACATTGGAAAACTCCCCCCAGCATCCGCCAGAGGGAGAGAAGGTTCTCAAGTGAAGGTCGGGAAGGCAGTGGTACTAACTCACATGTGTAAAGTGTGAGGAGGCAGAATAGGTAAAAGGTTTCTGAATGTCCTGCAGTAAACATGTATCACGGTGCACATCATTGTGTGTGGGCGGTTCCTAAAACGGTGACAAAAATCACGGTTTAACGATATTTATTAAGGATGGTCTCATATTCACATGCATTGCCACTCTTGCTTTATTGAGTTTTTAACTGTACTGGAAAAAAAATGGCTCCTCTTGCTATTTTGGTTGCCGACCCCTGTGCTACACAGATCCAGAGGGAGATGCCTGAGTGAGGAGTGAGCATGATCTGCAGCGATACAGGTCTCTCACTGACAGGTCAAAGACCAGTAATTCTCACGCGTAACTCTCAAAGGCTGCATCTACATGGGCACCCTCTGTAAACCGAAGAAACCTGTTGTTGACATAGCTAGCAGAGTGTCTACACGGCTGAAGCGCTCTGTGGACAGTTTGGTGACAAAACCCAGCTCTTCTGCAGCAGTGTTATGGCTCCCCCTGATTAGGCAGAATAACTGTGTCAATAGTAAACTGCCGTGTAGCCACTCAGGGCCCGTTCTGTCAACAGAGCAAGTCCTTAATGGAGCCGGCCAGCTGGCACCGAGAGGCACCCTTCCCCTCAGAGGCACAGCTGTATCATCCCTGCCTCTGGCCGCGTGTACAGGGGCCAGCAGGCGCCGGCAGGGAGCAAGATGCATGGTTACCGGCCTGCTGCACCTGGCTGCCAGCCACTCCTTGCAAGATAAAAAAATTGTGCCAGGCAACAGGAAACCATCCTGGGCCCTCCCAGAGCTCAAGGGAGGGATCATGGACCTCCAGAAGGGGCAGCAGGAGCAGGACCCCATACTGGTCCACCCTGGAAATGAAAGACCTGCTGTCCCTCTGGCTGAAGAGGAGCTGGTGCTAGACAACACTGCACAGCACAGAAATGCCTGAGGCAATGCACAGATGGCCTCAGTCCTGGCAGAGTGTAGCCACCCTGCCCATACCCTCGAGCAGGTGCAGGCAAAAGTGAAAGACCTCTGCCAGTGCTGTGTACAGGCCTGGGATGCATGGAGGCAGTTGAGGGCAGGGCCTGCCACTTTCCCATATTACAAGGAGCTGGACCATCTCTTCGGGGCCCACCAACTCACCAGAGGCATCCCAGGAGGCCCCGTCATACCTGGCATTGATCCAGGTCATGCTGGTCATTGCCCTGGACTCCACCACTCCCAGCACCGCCAGCTCCACTTAGGCATCCCCGGACCTGTGTGCAGGACCATTCAGTGAGTACCATGGCTGTCGGATCCCCCTGGGCTGACGAGTGGGGGGGTGGGTGGGGCATGGCATAGGGCCAGCCAGGATGGCTCAGTCAGTCAGGCGCCCTGAGGGCTCACCACGTGGGCCCACGCCCATGGCAGCGCATACCACCTGCACACAGCGGGCTGCCACTGGCCTGCTGCCAGCCCCATGCTGCCTCCCCGCTGACATCCTCGGTCATGGGGTGGGGGTCGGCCACACTGGCCAAGGCTATGTGCAGGGCAGCTGCCTGGCTGCGCCCCCAACCCCCAGCCCGCACCCCTGCATGGTGGTGTGAGCCATACACATGTGGTGGGGCCCCAGGAAGGGAAGAGCAACACTGCCTCCCCGCCATCCGTGCTGGGCTCCCCGTGGGTCACAGAGTGTGAGGAAATGGCCAGGCAATCCCCCCTCACACACACACACACACACACACACACACACACAACATTGCAGGCTGACTGTGCAGCAGGGCACACTGTGTGGCAGCACAGAGGGGCACACTCAAGCCAACTACATCCAACAGCAGTGTGGTGGGGGGCTGCCTACCCTGGGGGGCAGGGGCGGGCCTGCAGGTTGTGCTGTGGGAAGGACTCACACTCTTCCTGTCTCTCCCCACAGCTGCACCATCTGAAGGCTGGGCCAGCCGCACCGTGCACCCAGGCAGCACCGGGAAGCGAGCAGATGTGGTGCCCCTGACAGCCAGCAGCCCATCACCACCAGCACGTGGCTGCATCCAGAGGACACACCACTGGCCAGCTGATGACACCCTGCAGTCCTACCCTGCGGCCCTCTGGCACCAGAATGATCTGATGGAGGAACTTATGCGCTGGGAGGATGAGTGGCACTGGGACTGGGCGCAGGTGTCCGAGCAGTGGCTGGCCAAGTGGACTGGCTGCTGGATGTTGTGGAGGCCTGGGTAGCCCAGGCCATCCAACCTGATGAGCCTGCCACGCCTGGCCCCGTTGCAGCCAGTGGCCCCGCTCCCAGCCCTGCTCCCCAGAGCCTATATTCTATGTAATGCTCCGTGCCCTGGGTTGGGTGATGGATGTGGCTGGGGTCCATCTGCCACAAGGCCCTCCCACTGCCCCAGCATCCCTCCCAACCCCACAGCTCCTCCTGCCTCCCCACTGAGCTGGAGGTAGTAGTGGCCCCCCATTGCCCCCTTCCTTCCCATTGTCCTGGCCCCAACCCAGCTCTGCGAGGCAGCCTGGCTATAGGGATCAAGGGGCTCCTGCAGCTCACATGGGTCATGCTCCCCAACTCCCACCTCTGATTGACCCCCTCCCCCATTTCAGGGTCCCAATCTCCCCAAGTTTAGGGTCCCCACTCCTCCCTTTGTAAATAGCTAAGGCACCTTATAGCTACAGGGTTGTATGATTATTTTTGAACTAAAGTTTCAATTGTATATAAAAGATTATATTTTTTTGCACAGCCCCTGTGTCCCTCCTTGGGGGAAGGTGGTCTGGGGCTGAGAAGGTGCAATAGGAGAGGAGCATGGCAGGACTGGAGCTCTGGGTGGAGTCATTGATGGCCGTGGGCAAAAGACTCCTGCAGGGTCTCACGAATGCGTACTCCATCTGTGTGTGCCTGCTGGCTGTGGGTTGTCCTGGGCTGCTCCCTCTGGGTTGCTCTCCCTCCTTCCTCTGGCACCCAGCCCTGTAGGAACTCCTTCTCCTTCCTCTCCACCAAGTGTGGAGGGCACAACAGGCGGCTATGACTGTATATATGGACTCTTCTCCCACATCTTACTGCATAAGGTGGCAGAAAAACCTATTCAGGCAACTGTAGGCCATCTCAGTGGTGTTCCTTGCCTGGGTGAGGCAGCCACTGAACAGCTCCTGGGTGTGTTACTGGTGGCTGGTATAGGGCCTCATGAGCCATGGGAGTAGTGGGTACGATGCATCCTCCATGATGCACAGGGGTATCTGTGTGTAACCAATGGCCAGGTCCTGTTGGGGGACTCAAGTGCCCACCTCCATCCTCCAGAACAGGCTCAAATCCGGAAGACCTGGGCATCATGCATGCAGGAGCCCAACTGCCCAACATACTAGTCAAGACTCTGGCCTTGGTGGTCCACAAGGGCCTGCATGGCCACTGAGTGGTACCTCTTCTGATTTAATGCAGCATCTGGTGCTGTATTCTTGGGCCCGGATAGGAATATGTGTGCCACCCAGTGCCCCAAAACAACTGGGGAAGCCCAGGTTGTTGAAGCCGGCTACCAGGGTATTCATGTCGGTGATGAGGAAGAGCCTCTGGAGCAGGATGTCATTGATGGTGTGCACCACCTGCAGGGACAGGAGACCAGACACAGCCAGGAATCATTGGGGGAATGGCACCCCTGGGCCCCGGTGAGCTCCACACCCCCCTAACCTCTCCTGCCCTGTCCTCACTCCCCTTCCCTTGTCCCCTAATCCCCCAGTCCCCTCTTCTCTTCTCCCTATCTCTCTCTTCCCCCATGCAGCCCGAGTCTGCCTTATTTGCACCAGCACAGCTCCAACAGTGGACTTCCTGACCCTGAATTGGTGTCGCATGGAGCAGTAGCTGTATGAGGTAGCCATATTCCACAAAGCTATGGCCACTTGCTTCTCAAGGGTAAGGGTGAGCCACGTGTTTGTGTCCTGTCTGTGCCTGACGAGAGGGGACTGATTGCACACCTGGAGGAAGGTGGCTTTCCACATTCAAAAGCTGTGGAAGTCTATGAAATCACATCAGGTGTGGAGAAAGCTTATACTGATACTCATAATTCTGCAGAGGCAGTGAAGATGGAAGTTGTTCAATTTTTAATTTTTTATACAAATGTGCCAAATCTTTCTTTGGAACATAAGCCTGAAGAAAACTTGTTTTATTCACTCAAGGTGAACCTCAGCGACCCAGTGTCATTCTGGATAACAGTCCACTAGATGTGGTTCAACAATTCTGTTACCTTGGATCTACTGTCACCACAAGCTTATCCATGGACAAAGAACTGAAGATGAGAATCAGGAAGGCAGCTATGAGTGCTGGCAGACTTGAAAAATGAGCATGGAACAATTTTGAGTTGACAGTGAAAACAAAGATATCAATCTACCAAGCATGTGTATTGAGTATCTTGCTATATGCTTCTGAGGCAAGGACCACTCACTCAAACCAGGAAAAAAGAATAAATAAAGAGAAAGCTAATAAGGAAAAGTTTATTTATTTGATCCCATAACATAAGAACCAGAGGTCAAAAAATTAAATTCATAAGTAGCATGTTTAAAACTGTGACAGGAGGGTGACATCATCAGCAAAATCAATGTCCTCTAGCTGTCCACTGATGGTCATCTGTTGTCCTGCTCATTATCCAGTCCATTGTGATCAAGAACAGGAGAGGTGACAATAGACACCCTTGTCACGCTCCTGACAGTATGCTGAAGGGGTCTCTCAAGACACCACTGTGAACAACTTGGTGTGTCAAGCGTTTGTACACTGAATGGATCAAGTTAATAACTTTAGAAGGGATGCCATGGTGTTACGGTAGTTTCCACAAAGTGCCTCTATCAATTCTGTTGAAGGCTTTTTTCGAAGTCTCTGAAGTACATGGGGGGTTCCACTCAAGTGACTGTTCTAAGATCACTCTGAGAGTTGATGTTAGGTCAGTACAAGATCTCTTGCTATGGAAGCTGGCTTATTCTTCCCTGAGCTATTGGTTTCTGTCTTCACTCTCTCCAAAAGAATTCTATTGAACACTTTCCTTGGAATAGACTTTAATACAATTCCCCTCTAGTTCTTGCATTGCTTCAGGTTGCCTTTCTCTTGAAGTTTGATAAGGTAGCCATGTTTCTGGTCTTGTGGGATTTCCTCAGTGTCCCAAATAGTTTATACATCACATAGAATGATGTCTCACTACCTGCCTTGATTGCTTCTGTGGGGATGTTGTCAGACCAGCTGGTTTTCCACTTTTCAGATGGGCAACGGCTTTTCTGATTTCTTCTTTTGTGTATCTGTTGCTGCTAATTTCCAGTGATATATTTGCCGGTGTTCACTCAGGAGGTTCCATGTGGGCAGGGCGGTTCAGTAGCTCTTCAAAGTATCCTTCCATCTACAGAGCTGATCACTTTGATTTATTAGCACGCGCCCCTCCTTTTCCTGTGCTAGCTGATCCACCGTACACCATGACCCAGCTAGCATCCATGTGATGTTACAGAGCTCTTTCATTTCTCGGTCCTGCCACTTGTTTGGCTTGTGCAAAGTTTTCCCCGGAGTTCTTCATGACCCATTCTACTTCTTTTTAACTTCTTTGTTGGCTTTTCAATACAGTCTCTGAGCTTCTGCCTTGGCTGCTCTTGTTCTGCTGTTGTTGATTGATGTTTTTCTGTCCTTTCATTCCTTCACTTTTCTCAGTTTCAGCTGTGATCCATTCTTTGTGATGCCTCCTCCTCTTTCCCAATGTTTTATTGCAGGTTACTTTTCAGGTTGGTTTATTGTGTTTCTAAGTTTTTTCCACGGTAGCATCTTTCAGGATGAGATTTATCAGAAGTGTGTATCTGTTGGACAGCTCCACTTTGAAACTGGCCCTTGTTTCTATATCCTTCATCTCTTCTATTTTGAATCACAATCCTGGCTTGCTCACTTTTGTGGTGTACCTCTTGAGTTTGAACTTGAGTTTCACTGTGATCAAATAGTGGTCTGAACCTGCATCTGCTCCTCTTCCAGTATGGATGTCCTTCATTGATCTTCTGAATGAACTGCAAATCTGGTTTTCTGACCAATTGTCCAGTGATACCCAATTGACCTTATGGATCCTTTTGTGTGGAAAAAACACTACCATCGCTCACCAATGCTTTGACGGAAAAAAAGTCACTGACGCACTCACCATCTTCATTTAGATTGCCTCGGCCTTCTTTTCCCATGGTCTGTTCTTTGTTTGTATTCATACTTCCAAATTTTGTGTTGAAGTCACCTATCAAAATCAACATATACTTCTTTGCTTTCTGGTTCACCACACTTTGTATTTCTCACTGAAGTCTGTTTTACATTCCTCAGATACTTAGTTGGTAGGTGCATAACACTGCACATTCAGTACCTTCTGCACTTTGGTGTAGAATTTGGCTGTGATGATGTGTGATATTGCTGTCCACTCCATTAAAGTACCAGATGTCTCTCTTGATAACATTAAGCCCACACCTTCTGTGTGTGATTCACCCTCTTCTTCATGTCCTGAGTAGATGAGGGTTTCACCTGTTGCCAGGCATAGCTGCCCAGATTAAGTCCATTTTGTCTCACATAAGACCAAAATTCCAAGCTTGTACTGTTTCATCTCTGCTCTGCTGTCTTCCCAGCTGGATACATGGTCAAAATGCTCTGTGTACCAAAGGGGGTGTTTTTCCTGGGTGACAGAAGGGTCATCAATATAGACGGTGCCTTTGGCACAACAGAGGTAGAAACGGCAATGTCTGTGAGAGCCAGCATGCAGGACACTAAGTACACCGGCTTGTGCAGGGTCTGCTCTTTGCCTACAATGAAGAGAATTGTGAAATTTCCCAACAGGCTAAAAATGTAGCATGGGGCGAAAGGGATGGAAATCCACACAAGGGAAGCTTCCAGACTCTGGGGTGCCCATAAGCATGAATGTTCATGTGTCAAAAGGGATGAGGCTGAGGGCTGCCATGAGGTGGCCAATGCATCGACAAGGCTTAGAAATGTTCAAGATGCCTGTGAAGAGAGAAAAGTACAGCAATGAGTGTTACGTGCTTTGTAACAAAGAATTATGATAAATGTTTATTGTTATTACCAATCTGAAATGGGGATTGTGCAGTGAGATGCCAATGTTTACAGATAACACCCGATCATTTGAATCAGAACAAAGTCCAGAGAAGTCCTCAGAGGGAGCTAAACCAGCCAGGTGAACGGATTCAAATGTAACAGTATGAGCTCAGGGCAATAACCTGGATGTTATTGAGCACAGCTGTGTGAAACCTGTTCCCAGTTCAAGGACTGAAAAAAAACTTAACAAAACACTGGGAGCCAGAAGGAGAGGGAAGGAGAATCATACAGAAAACACATCCTGAGACCAGTAACTCAACGCTTCACCCTCTTCTGGACTCCTGTGTTCTACTGGCATTCTTCTCACACTGGGTATTGCAGAAGTGGGGGTGGGGTGCTCAGGGAGGGACAATGAGAATCATCAAGTATCCATGGACACTCTAGTGAGAGAGTTTGGAAAGACCGAGATTGTTACCATACAGCGGAGTTGATAACATATGAGAAGTCTGTAAAAATACGCTGGTACAGAGGAAATAGGGAATGTGTTCTCCCTGTCTCATGACACAAGATCAAAAGAACATTCAACTGAGCTGAAACACAGCTAATTCAAAATGGACATATAAAGAATGTTTTCTTCACTTCTTTGACGAAGGAACTCTTTTCCACAAGAGGTAATTGAGGCCAAACAAGAATCAGGAAGGGTTTAGACTTTCACACTGAGAGTGAAACTATCCAAATACAATAGTTACAGCTCAATAAATATTTGGAAAGCCTACATACACATATGTAAGGACTCAAGCCAAAGTCTCTCTCTCTTAGGCATCTGGGTGATATCCTCAGGTGAGTCAAATCACCGTTATCCTTCTAATTTCTTACGCATTTTGTCTGTAGCATCATGTGCTGTCACTGTCAGAGAGAGGATGCTTGGCTAGGTGGCATATATGTCTCATCCATGAGGCACTTCATACATACATTGGAAAGGAGCCAAGATTCTTTCAGTGGGAACAGACATGAACATGCTGACTCTGACTTTGTGCTCAGTAGAGAGGCCATGAAAGGTGCAAGAGTCTTGGTATTCATTACTAACAGTTGAACCTCTGTTGTTTCCCCTATTTCTGTTTACACGAAACTTTCATGCAGGCTCCCAGCTTCATCTGAGACTTAAGCTAGGGTCATAAAGGCCAAGTGGAAGCAGAGACACATATCAGCAATCAGCTGCTAATGCTTGTCATGCATCAACATTGACTAATTTTGCAGATGACACAATAATTGGTGACTAAATAATGAAAAAGAGAAGTTGCTGACTCAGAGCACCCTGAACTGATTGTTCAACTGGGTCACAATGTGTGTTCTAATAAACTTGTGTAGATGTCTATAGATAGGAACAAAGAATGTATCTGCATCTTACAGGATGCGTGACTATCATGAGATGTACAGTGACTCTGAACTAAATTTGGAAGCACGATGGGATAATTACATAAATGTGAGCTCCTAGTGTATCCCTGCAGCCAAAGGAACCAATGTGTCCCTTGCATGAGAACTAGGGGAATCTCAAGGAGAGGTAGATGAAAGATGGATGTTGAATCATTGGAGAGTTTCCAAGAGAGTCATAGTGGTATCAGGGAAATCTGAGTCTTGCTGAGCGTTCAGCCTTGCATTTGTGTATGGCTCCCTCTTCTGTGTACAGTGCTTTGCCACCTGCACACATATGTGAATGCTACCACAAGATACGGAACCAGAGACCATTTTTAAATGACCAGAGCAGCGTAATGCTGCATACAGCCCTTACACATGAACTTTACACTCCATTAGTCTCCAAAATTCAAATCCGTCCTATGGGCCCAAATGTTGTGATCCTGAACGAATGAAAGCTGAAAGCTGATAGGCTTTCTTCTCCCAGTTTTCTAGCATCAAAGGCATTTTTCAGTACCCCTTGGAAAGGTCAAAAATAGGTATCTATCTGG
This sequence comes from Carettochelys insculpta, assembly GCF_033958435.1. Classification (NCBI taxonomy): domain Eukaryota; kingdom Metazoa; phylum Chordata; order Testudines; family Carettochelyidae; genus Carettochelys; species Carettochelys insculpta. Next base: position 4,076,499 of record NC_134137.1, read on the forward strand.
CAGCTCTCAGCTCTTCTGATAGTTCATCTCCTCTTTTCCGCGTTAGGGAAACATCAAATTTCAACGCGTTGGAAATCAGAGAACAGATGAGCTGTGCTTTCCTGCCTCAGAACTAGTCCCCAGGGACATCCCCTCTCACAGGGATTCTGTTCACCTCTCCCAGAGCCAAAATATGCTGGAGTTCATCTCTCATTGTATCCCCCATTTTATGAGGGAACAGAGATGGGGTAATGAACATTGCTGGAACTGAGGGGTCAAAACCCTAACCCAGTGCCTGATGTGTTGCTCTGGGGCCATTTCTGCAGAGTAGCAGTTAAGGAAGCTGTGCCCTTCCCTCTTTTTCATACCCTGTGTAGAGGAGGGTTCTAAACAAAGTTGGAGTGAACTGAGCCCCAATGCCTCCTGCTGCAAGCTTGTGGCTTTGCCACACCCCATCCCAGGAAAACAGCAGGAGAGACGTCCTCCAGGTGGGCTAGAATGGCTGCAGCAGAAGTAGCCAATCCGGGCCCAGCAAGTGAGTATAAACAAGCAGCTGGGCCAGGGCTCGTTAGTTCCGATTTAGAGCTCAGTCTAAGAAGTCTGAGGGAATTGAGCAGCAGTACCTTGGACAGCTCAGAGACTGCGGACAGGGCTGAAGCCCAGGGTGTGACTGATGGGAAGCATTGCAGAAACCTGGAGAGAGTGATATGGTGGATTTTGAGACAAAGCCCTGAGGAGAAGCTAAGGAGAGTACAAACCCCATGGGAGGTATTGTGCCTCAGTTTCCCCTTCCACATGGCAATTCAGTCCTATTACATTTTTCTGACTGTATCAAGCTCTGTGTCTTGTCTTCAGGCAGTAGCTTAGAAGCTGCATGCTTATTGGATGCCTTCACTTGGGTCCCTAGCATGCAAAAAAGCTTTTCTCCAAAATCATGTATGTCACACGCTTGCAAGGTTTTTGCCAGGAGTATGAATTAATTTGTGCTGATCCAGAAGTGTTGCAGGAAAAGACATAAGTTCATCAGCCTACCAAAGACAGAGCAGTATTTCCAAGTCTGAGTTTCATCCTATGCCCTCTGTGTGAACCACTTGTGCTGCGTAGCATTCTTCATCACCTTAGCACCCTTAGTGAACCAAAATGCATATTCAGCTACAAGACATTCTCCTTCAACAGTGAAGAATTTCAGTTCCAGTACTCCTCTCAGGTGGGATTCCTTAGCTCCTTCTCTGCTGGGTTGGCCGTATGCCCACCTGTGTTCCCACCCACCCTGTGGTCTCTACCTTCCTGTTCCAAAGAGACAGTGCCACCTCTGTCAGGTGATGCCAAATCAGCATCTGACTCTAGTGTGATTTGACTTAGTGGGGTTCCCACTGAACCCCCCTCCAGTTCTGCTCCCAAGAGGGTAATAGCAGAGTCACCCCCCACTGGGTGTCCAGACTCACCACTCCCACTTGAGCCCCTAGTGAGAGGTGGGCAGTCTGGTTTTACAGGTACCATCCTGTACTCAGCTCCCAACCTCTCCTGCCAGAAACAGAACTGCACTCTTGCATCCCCTTTTCCTGGGTCACCTGTCCAGCTGCAGGCTCACAGCTCCCAGCTGTGACAGATCCTCCCCTGAACAGCTCTGCATTCTTTCCTCTCTGCTGATGGGGAAATCTCAGCCAACAAGCATCTTGGTCCCTTCACTTCCCCAGCAGCAACTAGGACCCCAGACCCTGCCTGAAGGCTTTCCTCTAAGACACGACCCTCTGCACATCCCTGGGCTGTGCCAGCCCCTGGCTGTTCCTCTGCCCCTGCTGGACATCTCACAGCTTGGACTGTTAGATCATCAGTTCTGACCCCTGCCTATATCAGACCTCCTGTATATCACAGTAGCTAGGTTTAGATCCAAGCACACACCAAAAAGGCACCTAGTCTTCACTGGAAGATATCAAGAAATGGAGAATCCATCCCTTGCTTTTGCTGGATGGTTCCACTGGTGAAGAATCCCCACTCCAAAATATTTGTCATATGAAAAAGGCTATTTTCAACTTCCAGCCGCTGGGGCTTGTTTTGCCTTTCTCTCTGACGTTAAACGGCCCTTTAATAGTCGACATCTTCTCTGCAGGAAGGCTCTTAGACACTTCAGGAAAGTCACCTCTCTGCCTCCTTCTGTAGAAGCTAAGCAGATGAAACTCCTTTCACTAGCTCACTAAAAGGCACCTTTCTCACCCTTAAAACAACTTGTTCTTTGTTACCCCTCCAGTTTGTCAACATCATTTAAAAATGTCGACTCTAAAACTAGTTGCTGTATTCCAGTCTCAGTCCCCTGCTGCTGTGTGACCTCCATACCCTACTCACTTCTCTGCTCAGTGTCTAGGGATGACTTTAGCCCTGTTCACAACAGCATTCCCCCTATGACTTCTAAGTCATTTTCAGAGTCATTTCTTGCCTGGGTGCAGTCCCCCATTCCAGGGGTGTGGCCTGCATGCTTTGGGGCCAGGACCTGGTCCTTGCATATGGCTCTGGGAAAACCTGTCTTGTTTACATGGGTCCAGCTTCATAGGGGATTCAGATCACTCTTAATCAATACCCTAGTTCAGCCTTATTTACCTATCTGGTAATCATTTGTCAGTGATTTGATATTTTTCCAGTTCAAATATTTTAAAAAGTAATTCTTCAGAGCTCGCCAGACAGAATATTCAGTGACTAGGCAGAGCATGGATTCATGTAGTAGCACTACGGAAGGACTAGTTTGGAAATTATGAGAAACCAGTTCACTAGGGAGGGTGGTGAAGAACTGGAAGGGGCTGCCTAGGGAGGTGGTGGAATCTCTGTGCTTAGAGGTTTTTAAGGCAGGGCAAGGCAAAGCTCTGGTTGGGATGATTTAGCTTGGAGCAGGGGGTTGGATTAGATGACCTCCTCAAGCCTCTTCCAAACCTACTCTTCTAAGAATCTTCCTGCAGAGTGAAGATACTTGATGAATGCTGCTTAGTGCCAGTAAATGTCAATGAGCACTTGCATAGCCTACTTCTAGGACAAACACGCATTATGGGCTCCAGAAAGCTAACATGCTGACCGATGTCATGGTATAACCCTCTAGTGCAGACATAGCCTAAGTGATGCAGCCAAGACCGATTCCTTTAGGAAACTTGGTCCTTCTCCAGGGCTGGAAAGTGATTTGGGAATGGTGACAGGAGCCACGAGTTCCCTGTACTACAGATTCCAGCCCAAGGACCCTGTGACAGCAGCTGTCTGCAATGTCTCCAGTACCAGCTGTATGACAGCTACAGTTTCCCACCCCACACCCTCCACAGCACCCTCCTTACTCACAGGCTCTTCCTCCTGGTACCTGCTTGTGCTCGTCTCTTTCTTAACTTCCAGGGCACCTTCCTTCTCCAGCGCCTCACGCACAGTGAGCTTATGTGACCCAAACACCTAGGTGTGGTCACTGTCCCATGGAGTGGCACCTAGACCACTTACACAGAGAGAGAATGACTCTCCCCTACAGCCTGAGCTGAGTGCCAGCTGGCTTTATAACTCAGGCTGTAAAGACTCCTACTCTAAACTCCAGAGATCTCGTGTTCCAAACTGCCTGGGACAGTGAAACTAAGAACAGCATATCTCTTTCCAGGTGGTTCTGCATTGGCTTCGCATGTGCTGATTAGCCTGGCTCACTGGCTTCTGGAAATCTCCTGACTGGCTCCAGCTGTTATAATTTCCCTGATTGACTCTGGCAATATTTGGCTGGTTTTGGATTAGTCCTTGTTAGATTATCCTGGAAACAGGGAGGTAATCAGTCTAGGGCTAATATACTTCCCTTCAGCTAATCTCCTGTTGCCTTCTGGCCTGACCCTGTCACATCACTTATGATATTGGATTCTGAAATGAACATGCAAAACATTGTTGCAACCACTACTATATGTTTGCACCAAATCTTTTGCAAATTGGGCCCAGTGAGATGCTGAGTCTCTGATTCTATTTATACGGAGCATATGCACCTATAATTTTGTTCTTGAAGCTGAGTTTTGTCTGTGCACTTGTATTTCAGATGATTACTTTTCATAGCTGTCCACAGGAACGTTCTGCTGGTGTTGCTTTTCCTGAGTCAGTGTTCCCAGGGTGATCTCAGGGACTGTAATGCACTGGCAGGGTTCAGAGTGGATTGTAAGTGGAATTCTGGTGTCCACGCCTTACAGAATCTGGCAGCTCCGAAACTCCAGCTGGTTCTGAAAGCATCTGGTTCACCTGGAGAGGACAGTGAAGGCTCAGATTCCCTCTACCATCTGTTCCTCTGCATCCCTCCCAACGAACAGGCCCTGCCAAGGCGGAGGTCCATTTCCCTTTTGATATGACAGAGAGGCCCATGGTTTTGTCAAGGCAGTCAGGAATACTGGATTCTATTGTTTATCCTGACACCCATTCTGTGTGGGCAACCGTGGCCAATTCATGTTACCCAGTGCCTCAGTTTACCCACAAGTATGATGGGGATATGGACATAGCGACATTCCTTTGCTAGGTTTTTTGACAATGCTTCAGTAAAAGGTATTGCATAGTATGATAGTAGTTACTGAGGAGAATTACTAGGATCTGATCCCTTAGCAACAGCACTGTGTGTTTGTGGAAAGTGTTTGTATTTATTCTCAGTCATTTTTCTCTAGATCTATCTGTCTCCTGTTCACTTAGCCATCCTAACATCAGGTCCTATGAAGATCTCAATGTTATCCCTATTTTTCTTTCTAATCAATTATATTTTTCAAAATTGCACAAATACACAGGACAGCCAGTTGCTCCCTGTCTCACCTCAGAGGTCTCATCTCCCTCTGGGAAAGTTCCTTAATTGTTGTTTACTCCTCAGGATTGATAAAGAATATCACAGACAGGCTTGTCTCCAGCCTGTTTACATTCACAGGCCAGCTTATGCACTACAGATTGAAGACATCCCCCTGGGACTGCACAGAGCTGCATTATAAATGGTACTCACACCTCAGCTCTCAGTATGAAATGGTGCTGTAGGTGCTGGAGTGAGAGAGGTGAGGGACACAGCTATCTGAGGGGCACCACCGGGGAACACTCCAATCCCAGAATTCACAGGTACGCTTCTGTAGTGCAAGAACTCATCTGGTCAACAAATCGTCCTAGCAACACAAGTACGGTGCGGATATGATGAGGAAGTAGGTCCGTTCTCCTTTCTCCTCTGCACAGCCACTGAACACGCAGGGACCCTTTGCCACAGGTGGTGAGTTTGTTCCAGTGTTTCTAGCCATAATGCCACTCTTTTCTGTCTCCCTCCCGCCTCCAGCTGATTGCCTGCAGCCGTAATCTGTGAGCTCAGGGGATCTTTGAAATGTTCTACTATAGGTACTGGACAAGGTCAAATTCTGAGGTGATTGATTGTACTTTGCTCAGTCCCCGCTGAGGCAAAACTCTCTCTGGAGTGAGAATTGACTAAAGACATCAGGAGATAGTGTGGGTTAATGCAGAGATACTGTCAGATACTCTTATCACCTTTCAGGGCTCTGGCTGTTAGCAAAGAGGCTAGGGCACTATATGACTTTTATGTGCTGGAAACTGTGGAGGAGCTAGGACTCCTCACTGGAACAACCACAAGAATTTTTTCTACATGGGTCTGGCCTCTTCTCTCCTACCTCCATTCAAGAAATTGTCCAAACTGTAATGCCTGGCCCTTTGAAAGCACTGTTCATCTGGAAACTGATACCCGGGATGTGGAAATTCAGCCCAATAACATAAAGTTTGGCAAACTTATAAGCATCTGAAAATAAGGTCTCCAAATTGAAGGTGTCTGGGTATCTTAGCTGAGGGAGGTTCCACCAGCACCACCTACAATAGCCAATCTATTTGTTAATCTCATGGAGCTGAACTCTTTGCTCTAATAAAATGACTATAGCAAGGTGTTACAATGGCCAAATATGAACTACGTAAACTGGTTTCTTTCATTGTTATATCTTCAGACTATCAATGGAGTTGAATGTTCCCTTCTTTGTGTGTGATGAGAAAGAGTAAATATAAATGCCTGATCTACTAGCTTTTTCTATAGATCCATAGCATTTAAAGTGAGAAGGGAAAATTAGATCACCCCATCTGTCCAGTATTACACAGGCCATTAAAGTCCACCCAATTACCCCTGTACTGAGCCCCTTGACTTGTGTGTGACTAAGACCTACTCATCTGTAGAATTTTACATCAAGGAGTCATGAATCCACAGAGTAAGAAGGGTTGTCAGTGGTCATCCAGCCTAGTCCCTGCCAAGATACAGGATATGTTGTGTCAGGAACATCCAGGACAGATAGCTGTCCATCCCCCTTTGGAAATCCTTCACTGAAGGAGCTTCTACAACCTCCTGAGGCATTGGTTCCATTGTTCTGGTGTTCTTACAATTAGGATTTTTTTTCTGTCCATTAATCTAAACCTATTGTGCTGTCATTTGGATCGATTGAACCTTGCCCCACTTCCTGTGGTAAAAGGAAGCATAATTTCTCCATCTTTTTCTGGCAGCCTTTCAGGAATCTGAAGATGGCTCTCATGTCCCTTCTCAATCTCATCCTTTCCAAGCTAAACATGCCCAGTTCCTTCTCATATAATGTCATCCCATTCCAGTGGTGACCTGGAGTGGGCACAGTGATCCAGCTGAGACCTAACCAGTGCTGAGTAGAGGAATACTATCACCTCCTGTGACTTGCACGCTCTTCCTCTGCTAATGAATGCAACATTTATTTGGCTTTTTTCTTTCCAGTAGCAAAAAAATTCACAAGCCAGAAAGATATAACTGTATCGATCTCAATCCAGGGTAAACAGCGTGAGGTCAGTGGAAGAATATTTCTGTTTACTTAGTTGCCGTTTCTCCTGGAGGTTGACTATGCATGCTGACAAGAGGAACCCTTTCATTGGTGTGAGCAGTATTGACTCATGTTCCACAGCAGCACTGCAGCTGTGGAAGTTTAGGTGTAGACAACCCCTCAAGCAGATCTTCCAGGAAGAAAAAAAATCCTGACTATATCTGCAGACAAGGGAGTTGGAGAATCCACCACTTCCCTTTGCCATGTGTTCCAATGACTAATCACCCTCAGTGCTAACATTTTGCCCTAATTTCCCTCTGAAATTTGTCTGGCTTCGGCTTTCAGTCATACAGCCAACCTCTGCCTTTCTCTGCTAGGTTATGAGATCCATTATTAATCCTGGTTCTCTCCCCATGAAGTCTCTGAGGAGATAAACAGATAAATCTCATTACATTTCTCAGCCTCTGATCATTTGTGCAGTCCTTTTCTGAACCCTCACCAGCTTTTGATTTTTTTTTTAAATATGGACCACAGTAGTGGAAGCCGTTGGTTTCCCAAATGCCATGGGCAGAGATAAACTCTTCCTCAGCTCCAGCTTACCATTCCCCTTCTTATATATTCTAGGATTGCATCACCTTTTCCCCCATGCCATCACACCGGGTGCTCACAGTGAGTTAGTTGTCTACAGTGATCCCTTAACACTTTTCATGGTCCTTGTGTTGCCTAATACAGTGGCCTAGGCTGTGGGTCAGGTCTTCATTCCCTGCTCTGAGAGGATTACTTTACATCTGACTGTATTCATTTATTTTGTTTTCATAAGCCCAAACTACAAATGCTCCAGCTCAACTGGTGTGCCCACCCAGGCCTCATCACCTTCACCGCATGATCAATCTTCTGTAACAAATACCGTCACCCGTGATTTTCTTTCATTCTAGAAATTATTGAATAGCTGGAGGCCTAAAACTGATTCGTATAGAATGCCACTAAAACATCCCCATTCACTGACAATGGCTCTTTGACATCTGGTTTCTCACATATGTCGTTCAGCCAGATTTTAGTCCCGTTCACTTATGATCTACCGATGTTGTAGAAAGCTTTTTTCCTTTTTCTTTTTCTCTTTTTTTAAATCTGAATGTTTTTTTCCTACCAAAGCAAATGCCTCAGAGAAATCAAATTTATTGCTACTGTCTTGGTCCCTTGAGCATCTATACATGTAGTCTGACTTTTGCACATTTCTGGTTCTTCATGAGATGTGCAGTCACAGGCTGGTTCGCAATTCTGGTGTTGGACTGGAGATGCCGTTCTACACCCTTCTTGACAGCTAGTAGCCTGGGAGGTATCACAGCACCTCGTATGATATTGGTACCTCATCCCAAATGTGGAAAAATATTCCTTGAACCCAACAGTAACATTAATAAGTTTATTTTCTTCTTCTAGGTATTGGCCTAAACCTTTTCTAGGATCCCCCCACACCTATTGCTGCCTTCATTTTACCTCTGCACACCATGATTAGCCAAAGTTGTACACTTTCCTGGAATCACGGGACCGTGTCATTTTCATTATCTAATAAACTCTTCCTAAAAAAACTCGTTCTTTTTGTTCCCACTTTTCTCTCAAAATATTTCCCCATTGTGTTCATTTCCTTCCGCTTTGGTGAATTGGCCATGGTGAAGCACTAAGTGTTTATTGAGGTCGCTGGATGGGAACTGCACCCTTTTCTCCTGTTTAAATGCAATAGGTTCCATTCTTTACTTTCCTCTCCTCTATAGCTCCCGCTTCTTTGTCTCTTCTCTGTAATAAAAATTCCCAGAATGTTCAGTCTGTTGTCAGAAAACAGCCTCCACCATTCTCACAGCTTATCTCAGATCCCCCCTTTCTATCTGCTTCATCCTTTAGAGACACTTGGTGACCACAACAAAGCTCACATCCATAGCAGGATATTCTGTAACACATTCTTTAGGCATCAACATTTTGACTTTGTTTTCACCACTGCTGTGATGGAACAGGAGTTTACATTTAGCTACAGTTCTGAGTGGTGCCCAGGTCTTTCCCCTATGGTGTGTTCTTACGGGGATATTTTCCCTGGCACACCTTTTAGCAAGGCATTTGGGTCTCTTCCTCTCCCAGATTTTCAGCAAGAGGGTGAGTGGAGAATCCCTACAGCACGGACTCTCATTGCATTAGGTACCAATTAAGCATAATAGCCAGTATCTGCACTTGTGTTTCCAGCTGGTCCCTCTTAAAGTTTCTGACATCATGTCAAATAATTCCTGATCTATGGAGGGCCATGACTTATAGAATTGGTGGCAGGAGGGTCAGTTGTTCATAATTCTCTGTTTACTGAAAGAATCATGGTTCAGTGTGTGGAGAGTGATCAATCTGCAACAGCCTCCGGTAGGGTGTGTCTACACGGGCACAACTCTTCAAAATAGCCATGCTAATGGACATTTTAAAGATTACTAATGAGGCACTAAATTGAATATTCAGCGCCTCATTAGCATGAGGACACTCCCGGCTGCAGTGCTTCAAAAGCCCCTCTTTCGAAAGCGTGAGGCTGGTGAGGCTACACGGGGGTCCTTTTCGAAAGGACCTGCCCCTTTCAAAATCCCCTTATCCCGATCACTGATCAGAATAAGGCGATTTCGAAAGGGGCGGGTCCTTTCAAAAAGGACCCCCGTGTAGCCGTGCCGAGCCACGCACTTTCGAGAGCGGGGCTATCGAAGCGTCGTGGCCGGAAGCTTCCTAATGCTAAGGAGGCGTTGAATATTCAATTCAGTGCCTCATTAGTAATCTTCAAATGGCCATTAGCATGGCTATTTCGAAGAGTTGTGCCCGTGTAGACACAGCTGTAGTGAACATAATGTCTGTCTCATATTAACATTGTCTCTCCATACAGGCTCTTGCAAAGCCACCATCGCTTTAGACTGTGGGCACATACAGAACATCAGGGGAACGTACAAAACATACTGGCAGCTTTATTGTTCCTCACAGCTGGACACCTTCTCCCCAGCTCCATGTCAGATTCCAACACAACCGACTTCAGCAACCCTTCCACCTTCATCCTGCTGGGAATTCCTGGGCTGGAGGCAGTCTATGTCTGGATCTCCATCCCCTTCTGCGCCATGTACACCTTCGCCATCTTGGGGAACTTCACCGTCCTGTTCATTGTAAAGAGGGAGCTGACCCTGCATATCCCCATGTACTACTTCCTCTGCATGCTGGCTGTCACTGACATGGTTCTGTCTACAACCATCCTTCCCAAAACGTTGAGTATCTTCTGGTTCAATTCCAGAGAGATTAATTTCAATGCCTGCCTCACCCAGATGTATTGTATTCACTGCTTCTCACTGATGGAGTCTGGGATCTTTGTGGCTATGGCTTTTGATCGCTATGTGGCCATCTGTGACCCTCTGAGACATTCAGCCATCATGACAAACCCTGTGGTTGCCAAAATTGGCCTAGTAGTGATTCTGCGAGGTGGGACATTTGTACTACCCAGCACCCTCCTGGCACGGCAGTGGCCATATTGCAGAACAAACATCATCCACCACTCATACTGTGAGCACATAGCTGTTGTTAGACTGGCCTGCACTGACATCCGCGTCAGTAGTTATTACAGCCTCTCTATAAAACTCCTGGTGATCCTTCTGGACATGCTTTTTATCGTTATATCCTATGTCCAAATCCTCAGGACCATCTTCAATCTCCCCACTAAAGATGCTCAGATCAAGACATTTGGGACGTGCATCTCCCACCTCTGTGCATTCTCAACCTTTTACTTTCCGCACCTCTTCGCCTCCATCACACATCGGTTTGACAGCAACATGGCCCTGCACATCCGCATTCTCATGGCCAATGTGTATCTGCTGCTTCCCCCAATGCTACATCCCATCATCTATGGGGTTAGGACTAAACAGATTCAGGAGAGGCTGCTCCGGTTATTTACTCAGAAGGGAACCTAAGATTTTCTCCTGGTTCTTGGTTTTCACACTGAGCTCTGTGATGCTGATGTGGTGCTGGGCCCTCTTTCCTGAATCACTTTCTGGACAGTCAGCAAGACATTAAACCATTTTATGACCCCACTGTTCTGTGTCAGCATGACACAGTACTATTTCTCATTGGTGGTAACTGGACCCCCCAAAACCTTCCCTCGCCCCAATTCTTCTGCCAAGACTCAACCCCTGTTTTTCCTGTCCGAGCCCAAAGACCCACTGCTTTCACTAGCTCCTCTCTTGCACACCCCCTATTGCTTGCTGGATTTCTTCCACTTCTCTCTCCCGCACTTAGCTTCAGGGGAGCCATTTCAGGTTTTGTCATGAGGGCAACTTTAGCCATCATTCCAGACACTTCTGAGGCTCTAGAAAACAAGGTTTTTGGCAACAGCCCTGTATCTAATTCAGATATAAAAGTAAGAAAAATAAATAAATATTAGGAAACACCCCTCCCCACTTAGTCTTAATACTAATATATTCTAATCTGATGAGAAGTGAATTAAGGACACTGCTTAGATTTTTTTAAAATTATGTATATACTTTGTTATTACTGCTAAAGCTGAGTGACCACATCAGTACTCCTATCACAATTCTGGAATGAGAAATATTGGAGTCATGTACCCCAAAGAGAGAAACTGGAAACAGGCTGCACCCCGGGGGGGAGTTCTGGGAAGGTGGTGTGATGGATCCCCATGCTTTTTGAAAATTGGCTAACAAATATAAGTATGCATAACTTGTGGATGCTTTGGACAAAATGCCTCATGTAAGCAATCAATTTTAATATTGTGGTCTGCCGAATCTGTATCTTCTATTTTTACGCATGTATCATTCCTGTATATGAAGTTTTAAATATGGAGTGTATGTCTGTTTAGATGCCCCATCCCTAACGAATGGGCGAGCAAAATAATGACTTATAAACAGCCATGTTTGATCTCTAAATATAGAAAATTGTTGTTGCTAGAAAGACATGCAACCTTATTGTCTAGTATGAAAAGCCATCTTGATCCAGTGCTTTTCCATGGAATGATGGGTAATAGAGCAATGGCTTCCCCTCTGTGAAAAGATCTTTTTCATCAATGGGAAGCTATCAGGTTTCATTTTCTTCCTCCTTTGGAATCTGCCTGACATACCTTAAGAAGGAACAAAGAGCTATGAAAGGTTGTTGACCCAAATCAGAGAAAAGAACAGCTCTAGTCTGAAGCTTTTACTGGCATAAGAACAGCTTTTTAAGGTGAAAATCTGTATGCAACAAGTCTCTTAGGGAAGTTAGAACTAGCAATGTGTTACTTTTCCTTTCATTTGGGTACCTTACTATGATTTGTCTGTTTTCACTTATAACAACTTAAATCTGACTGTTCATGCTTAATAAAAACTCTTGTTTATGATCAAGACCAGCGTAAGTAATTATTACCAGGGCAAGGGCTTTCATCGATCCCATAGTCCCTCAATTTTAATGCTTTACATTGATAAAGGGGGTTTACCTGATAAGCCCTCTCAGTGAAAATCTTTTACACAGAGAGAGACAGATTATTTTGGGGTTTTGAACCCCTTGGGGGGTTGGTTTCCTGGGCGCTGTGTCCTAGAGCCACATCCTCCCCGAGATGAAATAAATCAGTGTTTATAGTGATCTCCCAGGAGACAGTTACCCCAACTCTGTGCCTTGGCTGGGGGAGACCAGAGAATCTTCTCTGGTAGGATAGGGTGATGGGCATCCCGAGAAAGCAAGAGGGCACATGTCAGCAGCATGCCCAGCACACTGGGGACCATGCCCAAGGGGTTTTCTGTGACAGCAGCCAGTCCAAGGGTGTGCTGCAGCAATTGGTGATTTTTGAGGAGCTGAGCAAAAACTCGTATCTCTTCATGCTTGGCGCACAGGTTAGCTGTACTTTGAGAGTGAGCCTAGAAACACAGAGCCAGAGGTGGGGCCTAGATGCTGATCCAAGTCAGAAGCATATGCTACAGTGTGGGGCATCCAACTGTAGCCACTTGGACGTTGTTCATCAGCAAGAGTGGGGCTGTGACAGAAAACTTGGAGCTGCTGCAAGGGTGTGAGAAGACTGGGAGGGGACTGGGAATTGGCCTGGGTGGGGAGATAGTCACACAATGTTCTCTTTGCCCAAACGTGTGTCCTCTGCCCTCGGTGTATCCCCAAGTGTGCTGGTTCTTGGACCAAGTCAGCTGGATTCCCCTGAAGGAAAAGTGTGCCCAACCAGGAAGTTCCAGTTTGGGGTCAGGGAGAGGATTGGTCGTCTCCCTTGGAAAGTGCACCCCAGAACAGCAGAGGCAGGGAGTCCCTGTTTTAGTGGGTTTCGTTCTCTCTCTCTCTTCTGTCTCACTTAATGCTTGGGTGTCCCTTTTGTTTGTAACCCACCCTTCCCTGCACACTTCCTTCTCTCTGCCACTTGTATTGCACATTTCACCTTGTCAGTGAAAAGGCTGAAGGGGCTCTTATTTCATTGATTCAGTGGCAATTGCCGGTGTAGGTCTTTGTATCATTACGTTTGAGACCCTACCTGGCTCGCCAGGCAGCAGGGCCCATTATTAATCCAGGTAAAACTTAATTTCTGGCCATTACCATCCACGCACCCCGCAGCTGCCAGCTGCAGCCAGGTGGGTATGATCCTGTCTGAAGGGATCTTGGGCCAGGTGGCAGGTTCATTCCCAGGTCTGGAGGCTGCTTAAGAAATACGGATGTTTGTAGTCCAGTGGCTGCTGCTCTGTTCCCCTTCACAGCTTTTGTGAGGATGTCATGGCACCACGGTTGTTTCAAAACTGCAGCTTGACAGACCCATCAGTATCCCTCCTCTGGTGGATGGGAGAGATGTGTTGGGAGGGCCAGAGGAGCTCTGGACTGATATTGTCAATGTTCCTAGGCTCCAGCAGTTGCTCCATATCAAGAAGATCGGGAATGAGGACATGTTGACCCCAGCAGCTGTGTCTGTTCCTGTAGTTTTCTGGTAGGAAGCACAATATGAAACTGAAAGACCAGCCAGTTCTCAAATGGGTTTGCCAGGGCAAGCCACTGAACAGCCAGATGGTAAGTGGGCAGCTAAAACTTTGGTGGCATGAAAAGGACTGACAGAGATGGCCATATACCTGATTTACACCACTCAGCATACCCAACCTGACCACTTTTTAAGCACCTTGCCATAACTTGAGCTGACCACCTTTCCTTTGGGATTTGCTGTGAAGATGATGCAGGGACAAATAGCTCCCCAGATACTTCAGAGAAAATTTCTGTGGCTCCAGTAAGGCATGTGTGGCTGAGGCCTGACACATAGAAAGTGCAGATGCTGCTCACTGAACAAGGAAAGTAAAAGGGACATTTTCAGAGGGTTCTGTGATGTGTTGCAGGGAAAACCCTCTCATTTTTCTTTGCTCTGTAGCATGCCTTGCTTTTCACCTACAGACCAGAATGCAATCTTTTCCAGGACGTGGATCTATGTCTTCCATAACAATACAAATTAGCTTTCAGAGAGCTCTCCTTAGATAGCTATATTGTAGTCAAAGGCTGAATTGTAAAGCTGAACCTTGGAAACCCACCTTGCCTCACATCTCCTATTAAATTGCAACAGATCTTGTACAAAATTTGTCATTTTCAAGGGTCAGTGTCACGTAACCAGTGAACACAATTGGTCATGGAAGTAATGCATCCCTACCTGATGGAGTTTCCTAAGGATGCTCTCATCACTAAAAATCTATCCTTCTGTACTTCATACGTCTGGTTTTTAATCTGAAACAATGCATTGTTTGAAGCCAAAAGGGAAATCTGATGAAGAACAGGGCCTGATACATTGCCCTGTGATCACTGAGGAAGGGGCAGACTGGATTATAAAGGTACATTGGTCAGGCTTCAAACAAAGGCAGCTCTGCAGCTGGGGGATCCAAGGCTGGGTAACTGGGGGAAGTTGCCTGGAGCCTTTCAATGGTGCATTTGTGAGTGGCTGGTAAATGCCTTCATGTAATTCAGCTGGGTGTGTCCCTGTCTGTGAATGTTTATGTGGAAGTCCAATTACATTAACCTAGTGATTTCTAAGCCTAGAATTCAGCTTGGTTCAGATGGCTCATACTGAACAGGTTCCAAACATAAACTAGGTTCTTACTTTTTATAAAGGGACCAAGAAATTGGTAGCATAGATAAAATTATGAATAAACAAGAGAGAGGGTGGTTAAATGTAATGCAAATCAGGGCTCCCATTTCACATCATTCCTCTAATCCCTAGTCCAACCTCTTGAAAAGCAGAAGCGCCCAGAAGGTGTTATTTGTAATTCCAATGATCACCTGAGGACTAAATTCCCCGTGCTTTGAGGAAACAGGTGATAGACAGGCCATGAGAATGCTCTTACCCTGAGGACAGAACCCCCTCAGCCACCTGCCATTTACAATATTGGGTTTGCAAAACTAGTTTCTTTAGAAAGGGGCAAGAAACATGTTAAGAAAGCAGCACTGATGGCAGGAAACTCCTTGGGTGTGAAGAAGCAGGGGCAGAAATCTATATAGTTTGATGTAGCATCAGGCAAGAAGGTGACAGACTTCCTCAAGAGCGCTCACAGCACATGTTAGCAGGAGGTTAAAAAGTCCCTGAGTCATTAGCTAAATAGTAACAGAGAGGTAGCTGTGTTAGTATGGATTCTAACAAAATAAGCCAGCTGTCATGGAGCACTATAAAAACGAACATATGGGTCTGTCAAACAAAAGCTCATCCCTTAATAAATCATTTTGTTAATCTTTAAAGTGCTACATGAGTCTTGTTTTCCGCCATTAGTTAAAGCTCACATAGAAACTGAATGTTTGGACTCTGTATTATCAACAGTATAATAGACAACAACCCTATCAATATGCTAGCTTGCAATGATTTCTTCCCCATAGCTCGGGACATTAATATGTCAGCCTCCAGCAAGGAGCATTCTGTCGGTAACCCCGCAGGGAAGGGAAAAGTCCCAGGAACTGCTTAGCTAATGGGAGAATGCCTTCTTGATTCCTCTAGTGCTGAAATGCTCTTTCTGTGAAGTTGATGGCAATGTCTTCTCAGAGAAGCTCATCCAGATCACGGTGAATATTAATGTATCATTTGCATGTGTTTAGAGTTGTCAACAGTGGTTTTCTTTTTTTTTTTGTGATAAATAATAAATAAAGAGGAGCTGATACTCAGCCAGCTCCCCACTTGGGCTGCCAACGTGTCAGTACTCAGTACCGGCAAGTACTGGCACAAAAAAAATCACTGGTCGAAAACAAGAAGACTTATGGGGATACTGTTCTCAGTAAACACATGTAAAGAGGGTCAAAAGCCTCTTATAGCAGAGAAACAAAAATAAACCTGGTCTGCTGCATGGAATGTGAAACTGAGACACACCACATCATAACACTGATGAATATCTCTATTGAGTTGTCACTAGCTGGAAAACATTTCACTCTGAACAGGTTTGTTAGCCATTGTCCTTAGCACCATAGACAGAACTTGGGCTACAATCACTGGTGGAAAGGATTCCTACTCCTTTTCTGGAAGATTAGTGGACTGTTTGTACCATGAGGATAGGACACTGATTGATTCAAACCCTCTCCAGTTTGTAGAACTTCCATTGCAATGAGTTTATTTCTTAAGTAACTAAATCATTTAATGATAGTCCCAAAAGCCAGCAGAAAATATTCATGCCTTCGCTTAATTTTCTGTCACCAGACCTTGTATGTCTGCTATCTCCCAGTCCACCCTAGCCATTTACTGAGTATCAGAACAGGTGAAGACCTAGATACTATGCCAAGTTTTCTCACTAATCAAACATAATTTGAAAATATGAACAAGTATACTGAGCAGCCAATGTTCCACTGGCTCAGCACAGAATCCCAGAGTTCTCACCTCCCTTTGGGAGGCCCCTTAATTAGTGTTTACACTTGAAGTGGGATAAACAGCACAGAAGCACAGAGGGCCTTGTATCAAGCCTGCTTACATTCAGATGACAATTCCTTCAGGGAGGGTATGTGAATCCTGCTGGGATTGCACAGAGATACATTATAAACATGGAACACTCCTGGGTTGTCTCACACGGTGGGATGCTGCTGCAGATGCTGGGCTGAGGGAGGCCTGGGACAAGGCTGCTGGAGAGGGATTCCCAAGGAGGTCACTTCCATTACAGAACACACAGGTACACATCTCTTGCTGAGGAGCTTAAAGATGCAAGAATCTCAGAGCAATATGAACATGATGGGTTAAAAAGGACCTCTCTGGTCCTTTCTGCTCCGATCAGCCTTTACACATTTCAGAGCTCATTGTAACGGCACGAGTTTTCTGTGGGGATACTGGTCAAAAGGTCTTTCCTGTTTACACTTGGCCACCAAGGCTGATGTCCCTGAGCCTGAGGTGGCTACTTTTCACTGGCACAACAGACACTTTAGGAGGAAAGATGTTAGTAGGTGTCACCTCCTACTCCTCCATTTCAGGGCTTTGTCTGTTAATGGTGGGGCATTCTGTTACCTGATTATATCTGTTGGAAAGCATGGAAGTGATAGGGGTCCTCACTGGAAAAAATATAGCAATTTTTCAGAATCTGAAGAAACAATTTGTTTCTTGGTTGCTTACTGAGGCCAGCTGAACGGTTGGAAACAAGGCTTTCAAAATAAAAATAAAACTGTTCAGCTGGAAGCAGCCAACCAACATAGGAAATTTCCATACAAGTGCTTAAACACTGACAAAATTACAAGCAACTGAAAAACACATCTTCAATATGAAGGTTTCAGACTGTTTAGTTAATGGAGGTGTCACTATCACCACCGCCACAGGCCAATCCATTAGTGAGCCCCAGTCAGCTTAGCTCTGCACTCCAGTAACATCAGTGGTTAGGAGCAGTGCAAGCTAAATATTGGTCAGGAGAACAGTGTTCTTGTCTCTGTGCTTTGTGGCCAGTAGATCAATGTCCTAGTTCCTCTATCACATGACTTTTCTCTGCCTTTTCTCTTCATTAAGTTGTATCCAACATTTCAGTCAGTCTGCAAACTGTCTATCTGCTCTGCTCTGTCTTTTAAAGAGATTGGGTGTTCAAAACTGACCACATGTCCCAAGCACGTTATTCTGGGGAAGGACAGCTCAGTGGTTAGGTTGTGGGCCTTGTAAACCCAGGGCTTTGAGCTCAGTCGTTGAGGGGCCTTTCAAGGATCTAGGGCAGCTGAGATTAAAAAAAGAAAAAAAAACAAAAAACTGTCAGAAATGGTGATAGCTCCTGCTGTGGGTGCAGGTGATTGGACTCAATGACCTCTCAATTTCCCTTCCAGCTCTAAGAGATCTGTCTGTCTCCATGTTACTAGATTCTGCATCCCCCCCTTGGGTGTACAATGAGCATTGTCTTTGCTTTGTCCATCGCAGAGAATCAGCAGGTGTTTCTGCGGAGCTGCTACCAAAGACACCCAAACATTTTCCCTGAGGTGTGTTCTTGGTGAGATGTTACCCCGGCACATATATCGGAAACACTTGAGCTATTTTTCCACTCACTGATTTTGAGGAACCAGGTGAATGGGGAAATCCTCATAATATGGACTCTGTCCCCTGCCATTTCTTGCACTAAGGAGCAATGAGCGTTTACTAAGGCTAAGATTTTGTCATGGATGTTTTTACCCTTGACTTGTCCCTGACTGTTACTGCCAATATCCATGGTAAAATGGGCATGGACTGGGAACCTGCCAGTTGGCTGGCAGTTCAACCCCCCTTCTATATAGGGAAGAAGCTGAGTTTCCTCATGCACCTTTCAGTGGCAGGGAGCTGCTAGGTTCTGCTATGAAGTGTGTGGCAACTGTGCAAATGTTGTTCCCCCATGCTGCCTGGGCTGACCAGAGAGGTGCATATCCTTTCATCTGTGGTGGTACCAATGAAACCTTGGAGATTCCCCTGCTACAGTCCCCTAATGTCCATGGCGGTCAGGGGATTCTAGTGTATGGGGGTTTCAGGAGGCTGTCATACCACCTGAGATGGCATGGATCTGTGGGATACCCCTTGCTTGCTGTTGCCTGGTAAAGTGCAGGGGGTCAGCCATGCCTCCAGTGGTAGCCAGAGAGATCGGGGTCTCCACTGAGGTCCATATTGGCTGATGAGCTGTGGATGACCCCACAAAAGTCAATGACATCTGGGGATCTGCAGGGATTACCCCATCCATCTGAGAGAGCTGATGATCTAAGAAGGTCCCTAATGCTTTCTGCAGTACCCAGAGAATGAAGGGCTCACCCTGCCACATGCAGGGCCCAGCCAGGTACTTGTGTTGTATTCAGTGGATGTGGAGTTGTGGGGTGCTCTCTGCTTTCTGTGACTGTGTACTTTGGCTTACTGCTGTCTTAGACAGTAGGTGTATATCACAGCTTTCTGATGCTGATGGAGGCTGTGGGACCGTGCAGCTCTGAGCCATGGGGTTTCAAGTCCTGGAGGTTTTTGGAAGTCCATGACTGCCATGACTAAAGTGGAGCCTTGGTGTAAACGAGCATCCATTCTCATATGTCCTGCTTGTGTCTGTTAGGAATTTCCACACCATAATATGTTATAATTATTGATTCCGGGGACACCATAAAACAGATATGTAAATATTAGGTTCAGTTATTCATAATTCGTTTATCTGAACAAAGAAAATGGCATTTCAGTGTGCAGAAAGTGACCAGTTTGCTTCACCCATGAGAACAGCCTCCAATAGTGCATGCAGTGTCTGATATTGACTTCATCTCTCCCTGCAGGCATTTTCACCGTGATCATCATCCTCGATCTTAGCACACATAGGACGTCGGGGAACACATAGAGTGCTTGAAGGAAACAACGTTTCACCTCAGAATTGGACACTTTCTGCCATACCCCATGTCTGAATCCAACATAACCAAATTCATCAACCCCTCTATTTTCATCCTTCTAGGACTTCCTGGCCTTGAGACGGCCCATGTGTGGATCTCCATCCCCTTCTGCACCATGTATGTCATAGCTGTCCTGGGCAACCTCACCATCCTGTTCATTGTGAAGAGGGAGCGGAGCCTCCATGTGCCCATGTACTATTTCCTCTGCATGCTGGCCGTCACCGACCTGGTCCTGGCCACATCCACCCTGCCCAAAATGTTGGCGATCTTCTGGTTCAACTCCAGGGAGATCGATTTTAGCGCCTGCCTCACCCAACTGTACTTCATTCACGGCTTCTCAGGGATAGAATCTGGGATCTTTGTGGCCATGGCTTTGGATCGCTACGTGGCCATCTGTGATCCCCTGAGACATTCCACCATCCTGACAAACCACGTAGTGGCCAGGATTGGCCTGGCCGTGCTGCTGCGTGGTGGTGTGCTTGCGCTGCCCTATCCCTTCCTGGCGAGGCGGTGGCCATATTGCAGGACCAACGTTATCCCCAACACACACTGTGAGCATATGGCTGTGGTGAAACTGGCCTGTGCCGACATCCGCATCAGTAGTTACTACGGCCTCTTTGCAATATTCTGTGTGATTGGTCTAGATGTGCTTTTTATCATCGTGTCCTATATCCAGATCCTCAGGGCCATCTTCAGCCTCCCCACAAAGGATGCCCGGCTCAAGACATTTGGGACCTGCATCTCCCACGTCTGTGCCATCTTGTCCTTTTACATCCCAGGTTTCTTTGCCTCTGCCATGTCCCGGTTTTTACAGAATTTGCCCCTGTATTCACATATTTTCATTATCAACTTGTACCTCCTTGTTCCTCCCATGTTAAACCCCATTATCTATGGGGTGAGGACCAAACAGATCTGGGATAGGCTGCTCCAGCTGTTTACTCATAAAGGGACC
Organism: Carettochelys insculpta; assembly: GCF_033958435.1. Taxonomy (NCBI): domain Eukaryota; kingdom Metazoa; phylum Chordata; order Testudines; family Carettochelyidae; genus Carettochelys; species Carettochelys insculpta. Next base: position 4,097,016 of record NC_134137.1, read on the forward strand.
TAAAGTTTATTCTTGCAACTCTGGTTGTCTTGTGAGCGGTGTCCAGTGACATCATATGGGGTCCTCTATTCTAAATCACTTACTGGACAGTCAGAGTCATTCCACCGTTTTCTGCCCTTAATGGCCTGTCTCAAAGTGAGTCACGTGGGAATAAGTCTTTCTAGAACTACTTGTCTCGGGGTTTCCAGCTTTCTAAATGCAGTTCTGATTGTAAGCAGGTATCTGCAGCCCTGCCCTTTGTCTTTCCCCAAGACTCTACTCTTCTGCACATCTTCCCTCCAGATCCCAGTCACTTCTGTGTCTTTTCCCACAAGGCCCTTCCCCCATTCCTCACTCTTCACCTTCCTCTCCTGTCACTCACCATGTCAATGCCACCCCATCTGAGCTCCCCCTTTTGCAGGGATGGGATGGGAGCTGCTGTAGCCTGACCAGGACCCTGCTGTGAGGGCACGGAAGACTCAGCGCTCACGCTGACAGGCCAGCCAGGAATGGAAAGGGAAGGAAGGAATGCAAATAATGCCAGTGAAGCTGTGACTTGTACAGTTGATGTGCCCTATAGCTCATCTGCAATGTACTGATGTCAGAGACCATTGTGTGGCTTATCTATTTAGCTTTCACCTTCCCTCCCATCTCCCGACTGGGGCCTGTAACTGGCAAGGTTCCTTCAATGGCTGTGGGATGGAAGCCCTGTGCTCTGAGCCTGGACTTGATGGCAGGGCAAGGTATCAGCTTGGATGCTAGGAAGCCAAGTGCTGGCAGAGGCAGGATGATAAACCCAGAATGGTTAGGTGAGAAGATCTGATGCTGGGCAGAGGGCAGGGTGGCCTCAGTACCTGACAGAGAGGGATATAAACGTTACGTGATACAGAATGCCGTCTGGCTGGCTCTCCGGGACCAAGTTAAAAAAATAACACTTCAGGAAAAAAAATAGGTCTTTAATGATGCCAATCATCCATCTTCCTGAGAAGTTTTCCTATGATGATGAAAACCACCTTAGACTTAAGAATATCAGAACACAGTAGCAGCCATGGAAGGTCAGATGAAAGATTCACTGAGCTCAGCACCCTGTCTTCCAGTGGTGGCCAATGCCAGGTGCCTCAGAGGAAATAACAACAAAGGTAATCATCTTGTCATCCTGTGATCCACCTGACATCACTTGCAACCCCTCAAACCCTACTTCTGGTACTCAGTCAAATCCCTCTTTGTTTGTTATCAACCCCAATGTAAATAATTGTTACCCAAGGAGTGGAGCAGGGACAATGGCTGTGCATCTTTCTCCTCTTCACACAACACACAGTCAACTTTTGCACTCTTTACCAGAGGATGCTGTGAAGATCAACACTTTAACAGGGCTTGAAAGAGAACCAGGTAAATTCATGGTGGATAGGTCCCTCAATGGCTATTAGCCAGGAAGGACAGGAACAGAGTCCTTACCATGTTTTGCCAGATGCTGGGAATGCATGACAGATGAGGATCATCTTTCTTGTTCACAAATAACAAGCAGTCTTGTGGCACCTTGGAGGCTAACAAATTCATTAGGTCAAGAGCTATGAATATTTTAATATATACATTGAGTATGCCATAAAAGGTATCAATGGAAAAAGTCAGACTTTTCTAAATATAACTACGCGATTCCAGTACATCTCTTGCTTTTCTAATTAAATTTTATGAATATTTTTGTATACCAATATTTATAATGTAATTGCAACAGGGTAAGAGCCACAAGACAGTCTATGTCCAGTCCAGCCAGCACAATGTGGCCAACTATTCAAGGTAGCAGTGAACTCATAAACACAGTACAGGAGGCCTTACAACATGAAGCTGCACCTCTCTAAACCAACTGGAAGGCCCCACATCGATGCCAGAAAGACGGCTAACTCAGAGATATCTGAAAAGTTCAGAGCGACCCTCGAGGAGAATCTGCGCAGCAATCCTGGGGGTGCCGATGTGACATCCAGATGGCAGCATCTGAAGGATACAATGTACAACACGGCCTTGTCGGTGTTTGGAAGAAGAGCTAGAAACACAAATGACTGGTTCAAAGCTAACTCCAATGAGATGATTCCAGCCATTGAAAAAAAGCGCGCTGCACTCCGAGTACAAACGTTCACCAAGCCAGAATACCCTGAAAGTGCTCACAGCAGCCAGAAAAACAGTACAGCAGACGGCCAGGCGCTGTGCCAACAACTACTGGCTCGAGCTATGCAGCAGCATCCAGACCAGTGCTGACTTTGGTAATCTCAGGGGAATGTACGAGAGCATCAAGAAGGCATTAGGACCCACCCAGAACAAGATGGCACCTCTGAAATCCACATCTGGTGAACTCATCACTGACAAAGCCAAACAGATGGAGCGCTGGGTCAAGCACTACTCCGAGCTGTACTCACGCGAGAACATTGTGGTCGACTCAGCCCTCGATGCCGTCGAGCTCCTACCAGTAATGGACGAACTGGATCAGGAACCAACTGTGGATGAACTGAAGAAAGCCATCGACAGCATTGCAGTAGAAAAGGCCCTGGGCCAGGATGGTATATCACCAGAGGCAATCAAGTGTGCCACAGACACTCTCCTGGAACCCCTACATGAGCTACTGTGCCTGTGCTGGAGAGAGGGAGAGGTTCCACAGGACATGCGCGAAGCTAACATCATAACCTTGTATAAGAACAAAGGAGACGAAGCGACTGCAACAACTACAGTGGAATCTCCCTCCTAAGCATCACTGGTAAACTGTTCGCTCGTGTCATCCTCGGCAGACTCCAGAAGATTGCTGAGAGGGTGTATCCTGAATCACAGTGCGGATTCCGCGCAGAGAAATCTACCATCGACATGATCTTCTCTCTGAGGCAGCTGCGGGAGAAATTCAGGGAGCAGAGGAAGCCGCTCTATATTGCCTTCATTGACCTAACCAAGGCCTTCATCTTGGTCAGGAGGGATGGACTATTCAAACTGCTCCACAAGATAGGATGTCTGCCACGGTTACTCAAGATGATTCGGTCTCTCATGAAGACATGAGAGGAACCGTCCAATATGATGGCATATTATCGGATGTTTTCAGCATCAGGAGCGGCGTTAAACAAGGATGCATCCTTGCTCCGACATTGTTCAGGATCTTCTTCACACTCCTCCTTAAACACGCCTTTGGATCTTCAACAGAGGGCATCTTTTTACACGCAAGATCTGACGGGGAACTGTTTAATCTTGCAAGGCTGAAAGCTAAATCTAAGGTGCGGGAAGTCCTCATCAGAGATATGATGTTCGCAGAAGACGCTGCTGTCGTGTCACAAACAGAAGACCAGCTTCAGATGCTGCTGGATCAGTTCTCCAAAGCATGCAAGGACTCTGGGCTCTCCATCAGCCTAAAGAAGACAAATGTACTTGCTCAGGACGTTGCTGTTTCTCCATCAATCAGCATTGCCAACTATACGTTGGAGGTCATTCACGAGTTCGCTTACCTCGGGTCCACCATCACTGACACCCTGTCCTTGGAGACTGAGCTAAATAGGAGGATCAGTGAAGCAGCCACAAATCTGTCCAGACTCAGCGAGAGAGTGTGGAATAACAACAATTTGTACACTCACACCACAATGCAAGTCTACAGAGCCTGCATCCTCAGCACCCTCCTTTACGGCAGCGAGACTTGGACCCTGTACTCCCGCCAGGAAAAGAGGCTGAATGTCTTCCACTTGCGCTGCCTCAGGCACATCTTTGGAATATTGTGGAAGGACTGAGTGACCAAAAATACCGTCCTTGAGCAAGCTGGAATCCCAACCATGCACACCCTCCTCAGGCAGCGTCGGCTCCGCTGACTTGGCCACGTCCTCAGGATGAATGATGGAAGGATTCCCAAAGACATCCTGTATGGTGAGCTAGCCTCTGGCAAAAGACCTCCCGGACACCCCCAGCTGCGCTACAAAGATGTTTGCAAGAGAGACCTCAGGGAAGCAGACATCAACCCAGACAGCTGGGAGGAGCTGGCAGACGATTGCAGCAGATGGAGGCAGGAACTATACAAGGGCCTTCAGAAGGGTGAGTTGAGGATCAGACAGCTAGCAAAGGAGAAGTGAGCCCACAGAAAGCACAGCAAGGACCTGCCAGACACTCATTACACATGCAACAGATGCAGCAAGGACTGTCACTCTTGTGTGGGTCTTCACAGTCACAGCCGACGCTGCAAATGAGGATGCCAAACGGAACTATGAAGGGCACGATCCGTAGTCTATGCAGACTGAAGGATGCTACTACTACTACTACTACAACATGGTTTCCCTAACTGGGGGTTATGCCCCCCCGTGGGGTACGAAGAAATTCAAGGGGGGGGTGAGGTGACCCAGCCTCCCTATTATTCCCTCCACTTGAAGAAAGTTCCAGCCTTTGCTTCTGGCTCTCAGCCCCACCATTTACATGGGTGACCTGGCACCGCTGCTATAATAAGCAGGCAGCCAGCAAAGGCCCATGTGGAGATGACTGCCTTCTGCAAGTGAGAGTGAGTGTGGGTTGGGATAGAGGAGGGGGATGGGGTTAGATTGAAGCTGGGGGTGCCTGGCTCTGTGGGAGGGCAGGGGAGGGGCTCAGGTGGGCAGCTCCTAGGGCTTGCAAGACTTAGGCAGCCGGTCAGCTTGCTGGATTCATGAGGCTCATGTGGCTGGCCCCGGCAGCCTGGGGCTTGGGTGGCTTGGGATGGTGGGTGGACAGCTAGCCCTGGCAGTGTGAGGCTTGGGAGGGCGTCTCAGGAGGCTGGCCCATGGCTGGTGGGCAAGTGGCTGGTCCCAGCAGCACATGGCTCAGGTGGCCAGGGGGCAGGTGGAAGGCTGGCCCCAGCACCTGGCAGTAGAGCGGGTGTCTGGCCCCAGCTGCATGGGTCTCAGACAGGCATCTCTGGCAGCACAGGTCTCAGGCGGGTGGGTGGCTGGCACAGGCAGCTCTGGAGGCTGGCATTGGGCTCAGGCAGTTGGCCAGCTTGGGCTACACCAGGCAACCACAAGGGGCCAAGAAAATGTATTTGTGCTTATTTTTAGTTTTAAATAACATTTTTAGGTCAAGCTTTTGTGTTTATTTTAAATGAGGAATTTAATTTTTGTTAAAAGGGGATTGGATGATGATAAAGAAGAGGTCGGGGCGTGAGGGTTTCTCAAAAATCCAAAGGGGGGGCGTGATGCCGAAAAGTTTGGGAACCACTGCCTTAGAATAAGCTTACACATACTGAATGGCTCTTCTGGGGTCTGTTCTGGCAGGATAGCTTGAGAAACCAAATGCACCTGCATATGATAGGTTAGAAAAGGCCCTTGTCACAGGTGATGAGTTTGTTCCGGTATCAAGTACAGGGTCCTACCCAATTCAGGGTCCATTTTGGTCCATTCCCTCGGATTTGAAAAAAAGGTACATTTCATTATTTCAGATACATTGGAATATCCCTAGGGGTCTTGTCCCCAAAAGGATTGGGGGGTTAGCTCAAGGCCATTGCTCATGGGTTGTGGTACTGGTACCCTTCCTCTTCCACACCTGTGTCCAATGGCACTACCTTCAGAGCTGGGCATCTGGAGAGCAGCAGCTGTTAGCCAGCAGCCCCACTCTGAAGACAGAGTGACCGCCAGCACCTGTGCTGTCACCCATAATTCTGCACTGCTGCCTGCAGAGCTGGGCCCTGGGTCAGCACTCACAACTCCCTGCCCAGTTCTGAAAGCAGCAGTACGGAAGTAAGACAACATGGGCGTGATACTTCCCGCCTTACGTGTGAAGTGGTGCTGGTGGGTTGCTGCCTTCAGAGCTGGACCCCTGCACAACGTTATAACCACCAATCTCTAGTTGACTAGCTCGGAAGGCAGCACAGACATAAGGGTGACCCTCCCAAAATCACTCTGGAGTTCCCTTTGGTTCAAGACCCCACCAGCAAACTAACTCCAGCCCCAGACTGGCTTCACTCTAGCAAAGTGTCCTTCAGAAGAAAGGTGAACATGGATGTTCAAACTCCATACGAGGGTCCATTCTTTGCTCCTTTTTCCACTGAGGCAATTCTCCTCCGAGTGAGAACTGAGTAAAGAGATCAACAGCCCACCCTTTGTTTTCTGCCTCTTGCATTTCTGGGCTCTGGAAGTTAATGGGTGGGGGAGAGGGGAGGAGAGGCTTTTAACTGACTTTCTCCTAGCTTCATTCACAAAATTCTCTAAATTCTAATCAGTGACAAAAAAAACCAGCTGAGTGCAGAGAGAGGGTGAGGAATTTCTGTCCAAATATTTAAAACGTCCATTGATGACAATTTCACACACTCCCTAGATAATTTATTCCAGTGTTTAACCACCCTGCAAGTTAGGAAGGTATTTTGTTTTCTTTTGGTTCTTGTTGTTTTGTTTTCTTTGTTTGTTTTAATAATGTCCAACCTAAACCCCTCATACTACAATTTGAGATCACTGCTTCTTATCCTACCCTCAGGCTTTGTCTAGAGTGCAGGCTTCTTTCGAAAGAACCTTTTTTTCTAAAGAGATCTTCTGAAAAAAACTTCTTCCGAAAGTGATCGTCCACACACAAAAGCGTGTTGAGTGATTCACTCTTTTGTTCTCTCAAAAGGCCACCTGAAATCACGTAAGCCCGGGCTGTAGGTCACTGGTTGCTTTCTAGGGCTGTTGCTAGAGCATTGCAGAGACACGCGCTTAAGGGGACCCTCCTGGACAGCCATTCCTCTGCTCCTGCTGCATGCTTGCCTACCTCTTTGAGGGACAGCCAAGCTCTAACATTGCCTGCTGTGGTTGCCCTGCATTTTGAATGCCACAGTTGTTAACAGTTAAGATCTACCTCAACAAACCTAAATGTACACAAATCCATGGGTCTGAAATTAATGCACCCAAGGGTGCTGAGGGAATTGTCAGGTGTCATTGCTGAGCCTTTGGTCATTATATATAAAGACTTTTGGTGATCGGGAAAGATCCCGGATGACTGGAAAAAGGGAAATGTAGTGTCCATCTTTTAGAAAAGGAAAGAAGGACAATCCAGAGAACTATAGACCAGTCAGCCTTACCTCAATCCCTGGGAAAATAATGGAGGGGATCCTCAAGGAATCCGTTTAGGAGCACGTGAAAGAGGGGAGAGTGATCAAGAGTAGTCAACGTGGATTCACCAAGGGCAAGTCATGCCTCACCAATCTGATTATCTTCTATGATAAGTCAGTGGATGTGGTATACCTTGTCTTCAGCAAAGCTTTTCATACAGTCTTCCACAACATTCTTGCCCATAAATAAAAGAAATATAGATTGGATCAATGGATTATGACATGAATAGAAAGCTGGCTTGATGGTTGGGCCCAACGTATAGCGGTCAATGACTCAATATCAGGATGGTTGTCAGGCTCAGTTCTGGGGCCAGTGTTGTTGAATATTTTTATTAATGACCTGGATGAGGGACTGGATTGCACCCTCAGAAAGTTTGCAGATGACACAAACCTAGGGGGAGAGGTGGATACACTGTTGGGCAGAGATAGGATCCAGAGTGACCTGGAAGAATTGGAGGATTGGGCCAAAAGAAATCTGATGTGGTTCAACAAGGAGAAGTGTAGAGTCCTTCACTTGTGATGGAAGAATCCCAATCAATGTTATAGTCTGGGAACTGACTGGCTAAGCAGCAGTACAGTGGAAGGGGACATAGGGGTTATGGTAGATGAAAGGCTGGATATGAATAAACAGTGTGCCCTTGTAGCCAAGAAGGCTGACGGCATACTAAGGTGCCTTAGAAGGAGCATTCTGAGCAGATCTGGAGAAGTAGTTGTTTCATTCTATTCAGCACTGGTAAGGCCACATCTGGAATATTGTGTCCAGTTTTAGCCCCCCAGTATAAAGAGGATGTGGATGTGCTGGAGCAGGTTCAGAGGAGGACAACAAAATGATTAAAGGGCTGGAGCTCATGACCTATGATTATAGACTGAGGGATTTGGGCTTATTAATTTATACAAGAGAAGACAGAGGGGTGATTTAATAGCAGCCTTCAGCTTCCTGAAGGGGTGCTCTAAAGAGGATGGAGATAAATTGATCTCACTGGTCACAGATAGCAGAACAAGGACCAATGGTGAACTTACAGAAGGAGAGTCACAGGTTGGATATTAGGAAAAAACTACTTCCGCAGGCGGGTAGTGGAGCACTGGAATGCATTGCGGAGAGAGGAGGTGGATTCTCCATCGCTAGAGGTTTTTAAGTCCTGGCTTGACAAGGTCCTGGCTGGGATGATGTAGTGGGGGTTGATTCTGATTTAGGCAGGAAGCTGGACTAGATGACCTCCTGAGGTTCCTTCTAGCCCTGTGATTCTGTGATTCTGTGATTCTGTTTCTCCTGGTGCCATGGAGATGGAGCTGTCCCTGAGCACATGATGGCCCCACATGACCATGTTGCAGACTTTGCTGCACTTTCTGTCAGCTGCTTGCCTGTTCCTCAGTGAGCTCGACACTGAGCTCATTCTTGGGACCCTCTCCATGCATGTGGGAGCTACATCCTGGCAATTGCACCCTATGGTGGAGAGACATTTCTGATGACTAGTTTGGACTGGTGGGACCTGCTGGTCATGGGGAAGTGAGATGAACAGCCGTGGCTCCAAAACTTCTCCAGGTGGAAGACAACCTTTTGGAGATCTGTTCCTGGCTTGCCCCTGCCCTCTGGAAGCACCACACCTATCTGCAGCCCATCACCCCCCTGGAGAAGCTGGTTGCAATCTCCATCTGGAAGCTCACCACTCCTGACAGCTAGCAGTTGGTAGGCAACCAGTTTGGAATGGGGAAGTCCACCATCAGGGCTCTCCTCATGGTGGGTTGCAGTCTTGGGCTGCAGTCCCTTCATGGCTGGTAGCAGGGTGTCCCAGAAAAGGGGGACCCTCGGGAAGTGGAGTTTGGGGTGTGAGGTGTGCAGTGGGGGAGAAGCCATCCCACCATCTTGCCCTTGTACAGCCCTGCTGCAGGTGGGAGCAGCCTCAGAGCGGGAGGGGTCTCTGGGGGTGCTTGGGGAGAGGGGATGGACACCTCCCAAGGGTTCAGGCACTCCACCCTCTTTCTCTGTCTTGTGCTGTTTTTTGTTCCTTTCTGCAGGTTGTGAGGGCCATCGACTCTATTCTGCTGTGGATGGTCATCTGCCTGGGAGACCTGGATCTGATCATGGCCAAATTCACTGCCCTTTAGCTTCTGAACTGTGCCGGAGCCATAGATGGGGCCTACGTCCTGATCCGCACAATGATGTGTCGATAGGGAGGGCTATTTGTGCTGGTCAAACACGTGGATGTTTCATGGACATTTTTGTCTGGTGGTCAGGCAGGGAGCATGATGCCGGCATGTTCCACAGTTCCAGCCTGTGGAGGAAATTGGAGGTGGGCACGTTCATGCTGGAGGCAGATCCGGGAGGCTCAGAGGGAGAGGTCCTCCCAAGAACCCCAGTAACTCTCCCCAGGGCTCCACTTTTGGGAGCCTCTGGCTTGCAGCCCTATCCCATCTCATATTTAAAAAAGGCTCTAGAGGAGACCCTGGCAATTATAGACCGATAAGTTTAACATCAGTACCAGGCAAATTAGTAGAAACACTAGTAAAGAATAAAATTGCAAGGCACGTAGAAGAGCACGAATTGTTGGGCAAAAGTCAGCATGGTTTCTGCAGAGGGAAGTCGTGTCTAACTAATCTATTAGAATTCTTTGAAGGGGTTAATAAATATGCGGACAAGGGGCACCCAGTGGACATAATATACCTAGATTTCCAGAAAGCCTTTGACACGGTCCCACACCAAAGGCTTTTATGTAAATTAGGCAGTCATGGGATAGGAGGCAAGATCCTTTCATGGATCGGGAATTGGTTAAAAGACAGAAAACAAAGGGTGGGAATAAATGGTAAATTTTCACAATGGAGGAGGGTAACTAGTGGTGTTCCCCAGGGGTCACTCCTGGGACCGATCCTGTTCATCTTGTTCATCAATGATCTAGAAAATGAGGTAAGCAGTGAGGTGGCAAAGTTTGCAGATGACACCAAGTTGTTCAGGACAGTCAAAACCAAAAGGGATTGTGAAGAACTACAAAAAGACCTCAGCAAACTGAGTGATTGGGCAGCAAAATGGCAAATGAAATTTAATGTGGGTAAGTGTAAGGTAATGCACGTTGGAAATAATAACCCAAATTACACGTACTACATGAGGGGGTCAAATTTAGCTACGGCAGATCAGGAAAGGGATCTTGGAGTTAAAGTGGATAGTTCTCTGAAGACATCCACGCAGTGTGCAGCGGCAGTTAGTGAGGCAAATAGGATGTTAGGAATTATTAAAAAAGGGATTGATAATAAGACAAAAGATATCATACTTCCCCTATATGAAACTATGGTACGCCCACATCTTGAGTACTGCGTGCAGATGTGGTCTTCTCACCTCAAAAAAGATATATTGGCATTAGAAAAGGTTCACAAAAGGGCGACTAAGATGATTAGGGGCTTGGAACGGGTCCCATATGGGGAGAGGCTAGAGAGACTGGGACTTTTCAGTCTGGAAAAGAGGCGATTGAGGGGCGATATGATAGAGGTATATAAAATCATGAATGGTGTGGAGAAAGTGAATATAGAAAAATTATTTACCTTTTCCCATAATACAAGAACTAGGGGACACCAAATGAAATTGATGGGTAGTAGGTTCAAAACTAATAAAAGGAAATTTTTCTTCACACAGCGCACAGTCAACCTGTGGAACTCCTTGCCCGAGGAGGCTGTGAAGGCCAGGACTCTATTAGGATTTAAAAAAGAGCTTGATAAATTTTTGCAGGTTAGGTCCATAAATGGCTATTAGCCAGGGATAAAGTATGGTGCCCTAGCCTTCATAACAAGGGCAGGAGATGGATGGCAGGAGATAAATCACTTGATCATTGTCTTCTGTTCTCCTTCTCTGGGGCACCTGGCGTTGGCCACCGTCGGCAGACGGGATGCTGGGCTGGATGGACCTTTGGTCTGACCCAGTATGGCCGTTCTTATGTTCTTATGTTCTTATCTCCACTGTGCCCCCTCCCTTTGTCCCTTCCCTGACCCCTGAATAAAGGCACCTTTCTGGTTTCCAATGAAACCAAGTGGGGCACGGAATGGTGTCAGGCCAGGGTGGATGTGCCACCTCAGGTGCAGAGACCTTATCAGGGCTGTGTGCGTTGGGGAACATGGGGTTGGTTAAGGAAGAGGAGGATGTAAGGAGGATGGAGCAGAGTCAGGAATGAAAGGAGGAATATGAGGCATGAGCATTGCTGGGGTGGGGCAGGCAGACGGGAATTGGACATAGCAGGGGGAGGCAAGAGGGTTGTGGGGACATCCAGACATGCCTTTTTCCAAAATCTCTCTTTTGGAAGAGACACTCTTCCTCACAGCAAGCAGGGTAGGACCGTCCACAAACCCCCTCTGTTCTTTCAACTTTTACTGTCAAGAGAACACACTTGCAGTGTGGATGTGGCTTAAGTTTTGTCAGAAAAAGGGACAGTTTTCCGAGAAAACGCTGCTGTGTAAACATACCCTCAGAGGGTAAGGAGAATAAAGTGTTCTCCCTTCTCCTTGTAAGAAGCTTTTAGGTGCTTAAAAATGTTACCGTGTCTGCTCTCAGCCTTCTCCTTTCCAAACTAAACAAACCGAAATTGTTCGAGATATTTAATAAGTTTGATGCTCTTTGGACATTTTCCAATTTGTCCACATTGCTCCTGAATCCCTGATCCCTTGGAGACAGTCCCATATTTCTGCAGGAACTCTTTCCTCAGTCATTGCTATCCCAGTTTCTCTGTCTATCATCTACTCATCCATCATGGGCATTTAAGGAGTGTACGGCACTAAGGAGACCTATTCCTCCTTTTCTTACTGAGAGAACATAATTGGTAAAGATACACAAAGGCACAGAACAGCCAATTCCTCTCACACTCAACAGTGGTCCCAGGAGTTCCCACCCCACTTGGGAAAGTCATTCCTGCTTTCACAATGAAGAGCTCAAAACTGCTGACATGCCAGTCTGCAGCCTGTTTTCACTCTGACACCTGTGTCATCTCTGGAGAGTGCGCGTACCTTGTTGGGATTTCAGAGAGCGCTGTTATAAAGGTGCACATCCCTGTGTAGTCTCACTCGGTGAAGTGCTGCGGTGAGAGAGGTGTGGGATACAGGTACGTGAGGGGAATTCTCAGAGAGGACACTTCCGTCACAGATTTCACAGGTACCCAACACTTGCTGCTTGAGAAACTGGCTGCAACATGACCATGATGGGTTAGAGAATAGGTCTGTGGTACTTTCCGCTCTGCACACCTGTTAGAAAGCCCAACAACTTTGCTATAGGTCATGAATATGCTCCAACATCATGTGCCAAAATGGTCCTCTTTGTTCTGCCCCACCAGCAAACAGACTTCAGTCCCAAGGTGGGTGCATTTAAGGGGCACAGTGGGTCATTCGGGATGAAAGTTGAACAGAGATGTCTAATAAAAGGCCAAATTCCAGTCCATGGCTCAGACTGTGCTCAGGAACTGCTGAGGCAAAGCTCTCATTGGTGTCAGACTTGAATAAAGACATCAGGAGTCAGCTGTGTGATAATACAGACACATGGTCATCTTCTCTTCTTGTGTTTCAGGGCTCTGGTAAATAGTGGAGGGGAGGGGAGATAGTTACTGACTTTTATTTGCTGGAAAGAATTAAGGTGTTAGGGCTCTTTACAGGAAGAATTATAAGAATTCTTCAACAAGCGCAAGACTTAGCATCACAGATTCTTAGATCTGAAAGGAACCTCAAGAGGTCACCTAGTCCCATCCGCTGCATTTATGGCAGCAAGAAGCACCACCTAGCCCCTTCCTGCCAGGTGTTTGTCTAATCCGCTGTTATATTTTCCAATGATGGAGATTCCACACTCTCTCGAGGCCATTTATTCCGCTGCTTAACCAGCCAGATGAGAAGTTTACTTTATTTTCCTAATGTCCAATTTAACACACTCCATGCTGCGATTTAAGCCAATTGCTTCTTTTCCTATCAGCAGAGATTAAGGAGAATAATTTTTCACCCTCATGTAGCTATCAACCATTTGGGTAATCGAAAGCTGTTATCATGTCTCCTTTCAGTACAGTTTTCCCTTTCCAGGGTATTATTCTACTGTTTGTACATTCGGGAAACGTATCCTGAGAGTTAAGCTAAATTTGCTCTGCTGTATTGTGAACTCACTGCCTGCTGTTTTGCACTCTGTGGCACAAGAGAATAATGTTTCCTACTATAAAACAACAACAACAACAACAACAACAAAAGCAGTCCTGCAGTATCTTAAAAGACTAACAATATTATGTCTTATGTGATGAGCTTTCATGGGACAGATCCCCCCTCCTTCAGATCTGGCAGAGAAAAAAAATAGAAAAAAATTGAGATAAAAAATAAAGGAATCAGCTGTATGGGGAAAAGGAAGCGGGGGATGGAGAAAAAATCCCCTTCAAGTGTCTATTAAGTTAAATGGGATGTTTGCTATCGTTGCAAATATCAAAGGTGGGGGAATTGTTCTTGTGATGTGTAAGATAACTGAGAGCTTAGTTGAGTCCATGGGGAAAGTGAAAATGAATTCCAATTCAGATGTCACCCTTTCTAATCTGGTACTAAATCTCTTTGTTGTAAAACACACACCAATCAGTCATCACTAGTTTGTCTGGTTAAAGTGAAATGTTAATTTACCAGCATATATTTGTTCAGATTCCTAATGTCTGATTTGTGACCATCCGTTTTTATTTGGCAAAGTGATTGTCCAGTTTATCCTATGCACAGAGGGGCATTGCTGGCACATGATAGCATATATCAGATTAGTGGAAGTGCAGGAAGTGATGTGGTTAGGTCCCATGACGGTGTCTCTAGAATAAATACATGGACAGACTATGTTAACGGAAATCTTTCAAGTGTCTGAGGAAGACTGTTACATCTCTTCTCAATCTCCTGCTTTCTAAACTAAATATAGCCAGTTCCGTCAGCCCCTGCTTATATGGCTTGTATTCCACCCCTTGCCCCACTGCCTTGTGGGTTATCCTGGGAAGGAGCAAGGCTAAGGGAGTAAACCCTGACAGAAAATCCAGAGGGGAGTCCTAAGGTGGTTCTGTGCCAACTTCTGGCATTGACCCGGCAACTCCTGCAGCTGAGCTGGTACCAGACGAAGAGGTTATCCTCTCCTTTGGACTATATCAGTAAAGCCGAGAGGGGGACACTGGCATCTGAGCAGCCCAGGGTCCCAAAAATTGCCCAGGCTCGCGCCTGGAGAGGTACTCCAGCATCTCTTAACAGCGTTACGCTGCAAATGATGATCCCAAATGGAACTACGAAGGGCGCGATCCATAGTCTACGTAGACTGAAGGATGCTGCTACTACTACTACTACTACTATTGCACCCCTCCCTTCACTTTTGCCTTTTACCAAGGGATCCTTTCCAGTTTCTCTACATACTTTTTATACACTTGTGAATGAAACCAGACACAATTCTCCAGCTGTGGCATAGCCAGTGTTAAGCAGAACCGTACCCTCACCACTGCAGACTTGCACGCTCTGACTCTGTTAATGCAACTGAAAATAGCTTGTGATTGTCTGTAATAGAAAACAAATCCATATCACTGCGGTATTTAGCTATGTCAGACTTAACCCAGAGTACACAGAGCGAGGCTGACTGAGGATCTACACACCACTTTTAGGAAATGGCTTAAATACACTGGTAGGAATCAGAGGGGTAGCTGTGTTAGTCTGTGTCTTGGAGAACAACAAGAAGTCCTGTGACACCTTATAGACAGATATTTTGGAGCATAAGCTTTCGTGGGCAAAGACCTGCTTCATCAGATGCATCTGTTAGTCTATAAGGTGCCACAGGACTTCCTGTTGCACTGATAGGAAAAGCACTGAAGTCAGGTAAGTAGCGTCTCCACTGAACAGACCTTTCTATGCACACAAGCCCTCAAACTGATCTTCCTGAAGAGCATTGTGTCTGCCTCTGCAGCCTTATGGAGTTGAACAATGAAGGACATCTTTTTACAGTTTGTCCCAAAGGTCAATCACTTTCCATGATAAATATTTTTGTTCTTATTTCCACCTGAAGTGTGTCTAGTTTAGGGTTCCAGCCTTTTGGTATTGCTTTGCCTTTCTTCATGAGACTAAAGAGCCAAGAGAAACAAATGAACCTCTTAAATCTCACACTGGCTGACGTTTTCTCCAGGTTTGAGTGATTTTTCTGGCTGTTTTGTGCACCTACGGTAATTGTCAACATCCTGCTGGTGTTGTGGAACCCCGTTCCCCTGGGGTACAGTGTCCCCCAAAGGTTTGAGGCTGGAGGTCAAAGCAGTGAGGCAAGAGTGAGATCTAAAAGGAAACTTTATTATGCATGCATGCAGGCTGCCAGCTTCCAAAGAAGTGGGAGCCCTGAGGACCATTTCCAATGACTCTTTATACAGTTTGTTTGGACAGTTTAGTAATTAATTGTCTTCTTTAACATATGAAAGTCTCAGCAGAATTGCCCTGAGACATGTCTGCAAGCACCAGCTGTGCTTGAGGCCAGTTTACACTACAAAGGTACCTGATAACCCAGACAGAGGAGCCTACAGGATAAATTGTCTCTAGGTGACAAGGTAGGGACTTCAAAGAAGTGCAGATGACCCCCTAGTATCCCCTTACAGAGTGAGGCCTGGTTAGTGTGGAAAAAAACCTCTTTTAACCCTTAGAGCAGTTTTCCCCCCACACTGGAAATGTGAACACCAGGAATACCCACAGTCAGTACTACCAATGCCATCTGCAGAGGTACAATCCTTCCCCCATTCCAGCTCACCATTTCTCTATTTATATATCCAAGGGTTTCATGAGTTGCTTTTTGGCCACAGAATAACCCTGGGAACTCATGATGAGTTGGGTGTCCAGTATGTCCTTGAATCCGTGTCAGGGTTTCTGCATTCCCTAACACAGGGTCATAGTCTGTGGCTGGGCCTTCATTCCCTGTACCAGGAGACTAACTTTGAATTTGACTATCTTTAAGCATTGTTTGCATGTGCCTAACTCACCGATTACTTCAGGTCCATCCATGCTCCTTCCCTGGCTGCCTCACTTCAACCATTCGGCCCACCTTTGTGTCATGTGCAGAGTTATATGTGGTTCTTGTCTATCTCCTTCTAGATCACTGAGGAAAATACTTAAAAATTTTTGGGACAAGAACTGATTCCTGCACAACCCCACAACAAACAGGACTCTGATTAACTGACAGATCTCATAAAGCAGTCCAGTGTCAGCTAATTTCCAGCCCATTGCATGTGTTCTCTGCTCATTTGTTTATGTTCTATCTGAATGTTTTCTGCTTCTAAATCAAAATCTATTACATCTATGTGGTTCTCTCAATGAACCAGATTCTGAGAAAGCAGGTGAATAGGGGTCTTCCTACAGAGTGGAATCTCTAGCCTTGATTTCATTGCATGAAGAAATAACGAAGAATAAACATCACCCACCCACATCAGTCCTTTGGTTCTCTGTTAAGGTTTCTCCTGCTATGGACTATAGGAGTTGTAGATGCACTGGGTACCATCAAATATGGAGTTGGCAGTAGTGGAATCTGTTGCTCTGTACTCATTTATCTGAATAATGAAAATATTATTTTTTTCTGTTTGAAAAATAGCCAGTCTGCTTCACCCATGAGAACATCCTCCAGCTGTGCATGCATTTTCTCATGTTAACACTGTCTCTCGCTTCAGCTCTTTGTGTTGCACCCTTCACCCTAGGGCCTGGGCAAATACAGAAAGTCAGGTGAACATACAGGACATTCAAGAGAAACTGTTATATCTCAGCTTAGAATAACCTTCTCCTTACGCTATGTTGGATTACAATGTAACTGACTTCACCAACCCCTCCACCTTCATCCTTCTGGGCATTCCTGGCCTGGAGAGAGACCACGTCTGGATCTCCATCCCTTTCTGCATCATGTACGCCACAGCTCTCTTGGGAAACTGCACCATCCTATTCATCGTGAAGATGGAGCTGAGCCTCCATGGGCCCATGTACTATTTCCTCTGCATGCTGGCTGTCTGCGACCTGGTCCTGTCCACATCCATCCTGCCCAAAACTCTGAGCATCTTCTGGTTCAATTCCAGGGAGATCGATTTCGGTGCCTGCCTCACCCAGATGTACTTCATTCAATGCTTCTCAGCAACGGAGACTGGGATCTTTGTGTCCATGGCTGTGGATCGCTACGTGGCCATCTGTGATCCCCTGAGATATTCCACCATCCTGACAAACTCTATGGTGGCCAAGATTGGTTTGGCTGTGCTGCTGTGCAGTATCATTCTTGTACTGCCCTATCCTTTCCTGGTAAGACAGTGCCCCTATTACAGAACCAATACCATCCCCCATACATACTGTGAGCACATGGCTGTGTTAAAGCTGGCCTGTACTGACACCCGCATCAGTAACTACTATGGCCTGTCACTGATATTCTTGATTACTGGTCTTGATGTGATTTTTATTACTGTGTCTTATACACAGATCCTCAGGGCCATCTTCAGCCTCCCCACTAAAGATGCCCGGCTCAAAACTTTGGGGACCTGTAACTCCCATCTATGTGCCATGTTAGTTTTTTACATCCCAGGTCTCTTCTCCCTCTTCACACACCGTTTTGGCCACAAAGTACCCCTACATTTCCATGTTCTTGTTGCTAACATGTACCTCCTGGTTCCCCCCATGCTAAACCCCATCATCTACGGGGTGAGGACCAAACAGATTCGGGACAGTCTGCTCCGGCTCATTACTCATAAATCAGCCTATTTTTCTTGTTCTGGAGCTCTGGCTTTCAGACCAAGCTCCATGTGGAGATAGCTGGTGACACAGTGTTGTACTGTCTTCCCTAAGTCACTGATTGGAAAATCAAAGAGTCATTAAACCCTTTCCCAGTGCTATTGTGCTTTGTCTGTGGCCCACACCGGGGGATTGTTCTATGTTCAGTTCACTGCAGTGCCACCTGGTAAGTGGGCACCCAAGGCCCAATCCATTACCCCACCTTTCTGCCAAAGCACCACCTCTGCTCTGCTCCCTACCTCTCCTTCCAACTCCCAGCCCCTCCCACTCACTCACTCCTCTCCTCCTCTTATCACTCACTTGATCACCTTCCTTCCCTCCATGAGCTGCAAGGCTGCCTTGTCATATTTTGACGTGGGTGGCCTCTATTCCCGGGATGACTGAGACTACTTGTGTTCCTGAAACCTGTAGATATTTTGCATATCACTGAGCAATTAGCAAGAATGTTCGCACTAAGCTCTACTACTGATATCTTGTATCAAATTTTGTAAGGGTCACAGGTTAGGTTTGAAATTATAAGGTACATTTTTTATTATATAACTAATTCTGTGGAAAGAGAAACCCCAGTAAACCTGCTTGTGATGGTGCGAGCCCATATTTTTATGGAACTATATTTTGAATAACTCTCATATGCTTATTCAAAACAAGACGAGTTAACTGTCATTCAAGATTATGTAATCCCTAGAATGTGTACATTTGCTTTGTGTACATGCATCAATTCTTGTATGTGAAATTAGGAATATTAAGCTGTTTTAATAATATGATTCGTCTTGTGAAAGCCATTAGTGGTATTTAAGGAACTTAATGTCCTGGTTCTCAAGACAATGATCTATAAAGGGTTTTGTTTTTCCTGTAAGCCCAAACTGTGGTTGAACCTACACAGAAATGTCCTCATGTCACCTGGCACTGGAATCCATCTTAAATTTGGTATTTTTCCAGGTATGTGGAGGATGGGGAGGGGGAGAGAATAGAGAAAAGGATTCCCACCATGGAATTTAAGAGATGGTAAGCAACCAGTGATGGTCTTCATCTGGCTTTTGAAACACCTCCACCCCCTAATCCTGGCAAGATAAACAAGAACACCTGGAAAAACAAAAAATGCAATGAGAAAGGTGGAGATGCATTGCTGGAGCCAGAACAGAGAAAAAGTCTAGCTCTGGTTTGTGAAGAACTGCCTCAGAAATAAGAACTAGGGTGAGAAATATAATTTGCAGCAATTTCTCTTCATGTATTAGACTTCACTGGTGTGTTTTGTTTTACTTTTGCTTAGTAACTGACTTTGATTTGTGTGCTTTCACTTGCAATCTCTTAAATCCTTATCATTTATACTTAATAAAAACACTTCTGTCTATTACCAAACCCAGTGAAACAATAATTGTTGCTGGCAGATGCAGGAATCAATACCTGTGTGTATCTCACTCTCATTGTTAAAGGGGTGAACATCTTTACAAGTTTGTTCTGTGTAGAAGTTTTACACAGAGTAAGCTTTTTTGGTGGGTTGTGGGGGAGTTGATCCTTGTGTTCCTGAGTGCTGACACATCTCTGTAGTTATACTGTCCAGAACTGAGCTGTTACTGTCATCTCTGTCGCCCTGCTGGGGGCTGCTAGCCAACTCTGTGCCTTTTCTCATGGAAAACCGAGCATTTTGCTCAGCGGGACAAGGTGGTGCACCTGAGAGGGAAGATAGGTGGGTACAGTGGTATGATCAGCACAACGGAAGACCATCTCAAGGATCTCTCTGTAATCCAAGACCATCACATTCCTGGCTTCTGTCTCAGCTCTGAGAGGAGTGTGGGGTCTAGTGCATTCTGGGCAGTGGGGCAGATACAGCTGGAGTCTATATAAAAACATCAGAATGGCCATACTGAGTAAACCACAATCCTTTTAGCCCATATCCTGTTTTCCATTCCACGAGCAGCAAGTTCAATGTGCTTCAGATGCAATGAACAGAACATGGGTATCATCATCAGATGAACCATGTTGTAGCCTATAGGGCAGGCCTGATTGTTTGGCAATATCTACCTTATAGATTTGTAATTCTTTATGGTTTTATCATTTAATTATAATTACAATAGGTTTATATTAAAGTAGTTTGGCTGTAAAGTAAGGTACTTACAGGCCATAATGTGTATGTTGAGCTGAGGCAAAGTTGACACGTCTCATACCTTTCACCTAGGCAGATGCTATTGATCTAAAGTGTAACAATGACAAATGACATGTTAAAGCATGTTGGCGGAGGGATTTTCCTAAGTTCATACTCATTTAACCTTAACAGGTGCACCACAAATTAGAAAGAACCATAACTAGTTAGGACAGGAATAACAAATGTGACTTTGAACCACAAATGGGCCATGGTAACAAATGGATGTAATAACAAGTTGAGATCCATGATACACTCACCTAGAGGCAAAAGAGACACTTCATTGTCAGTAAGTTGAGGAAATACAAATAAGGAAAAGGAGGCAAGTCTGCGAATAAATTTACACCAAGAATAAGAATTCCAGGGCAACATATATAAAAGTATTGGAGGGGTAGCCATGTTAGTCCGGATCTGTAACAGCAACGAAGGGACCTGTGGCACCTTATAGACTAACAGAAAAGTTTTGAACATGAGCTTTCGTGAGCACAGACTCACTTCATCAGATCTGTGCATGAAGTGCATGAAGATCACTCTGTCAAATTCAGGGCTCCAATGGTGCTATTTCCAAAGAGCGCTTTGTGTCCAGAAATATTATTTAAAAATAGATGGCGCTTCTTCAAAATACAGTTTGTTCCCGTATTCTCTGGGAAGTCCTTTCAAAAGACATTTTGAAATATCCTGCAGCGTCTACACACAAGATGTGTTCCTTCAAACGCAATTTTGCAAGAAAATGGCCCTTTCAAAAATCACTCTTCCCTTCTTGTGTCATGAAGAGCGCCCCCTTTCCAAAGGCTCTTTTAACAGAAAACATGTAGATAATCTGTGGGCTGCTTTTTTTGAAAAAGCAATTCTCCATAGCTCTGGCCAGCTGGAGCACAGAGACGCCCCTGCCAGCACGTGCAGAGCTCTATGGTCTCTGCATCCAGCTGCATTTAAAGCCTCATGGATCCAGAAACCCCATGGCAGGAAGCTGAGAGTGTGTTAGCTGCATCACAGGCACAAGCCACCAGATTCATGCTTGCCTCCTGATGCTCCACCTGCAAGAGCCACCCCACCACCCCATGGCCAGCAACCACGACTCCTGTGCTCCTCAAGGGCCCTCTTCTGAGCCCCTGGAGGGCTCCCAGGATCCTCGCTAGGGCCCCAGGAAGAGGGCCAGCTCTTGACAGAGGTGGAGAAGAGGGACCTCTGAGGACTTGGGGCGATGAGGAGGTGCTTGTGCAGACAGCTGTCCAGTGCCTGAATGCTGTGGCTTTTGGCTTGCTATCCACTGGCTTGAGTGCCCGGGACATCTTCACCACATGGCAGACCAGGTATGCATTAAAGTTAAAGAGCTGCCTCAGGTGTACTGCTGGGCCCAGGATGTGGCCAGCCACTTGGAGACAGTGCCTCTTGGCTGCCCTCACTGCAATGAGCTCAGTTGCCACCTCAGGCCCAAGGAAGTGGCACTGCCTATCGGTATGCTGCACAACACCAAGACAGAGCCGGGGCCGGGGCTGAGGCTGGAGCCCCACACCAATCTGAGGATCTGCTGGGACCCTGGTGTGCCAGCAACCCCCAGCAGCCAGGTCATGAGACAGAGCCCACCAGCAATGACGAGAGGCTCAGCAACAGGGCCCTTCTCATTGCGATAACTTCATAGACCTCCAGCCGGGCCCCCTCTACCCAGGCCTCCCCCAGGTTCCCAGAGGACTGTCAGGTAGATCAAGGCATTGTGGATGCCCCAACATGTGGGGAGGGTGGTGCCCACCACTGCCACAGCTGGGAGTGGGCCCCAGTCCAGATGCATCCTGGATGGCCAGGCTCCCTGGGCCCCAGAGGACACCATGCACAGCCCTCAGCACCTGCACCAGTGGACATCACCACAGTCTGCGTGGCCCTGGGAGAGAAAGGGGAGAGGTCTGACTGAAGCCTGATACTGAGGGCTGTGTGTGCTTCAGCCATGTGAGTAACCCCAGCAGCCAGGATCCCCCAGGGCCTCTGGGCCATTGGAAAGCAGGCTGGGGAGGGCATGGGGGTAGGGGGCATTGGCCTCACAGCCAGGTCATGGGACTAATGGGTCGTTCTTCTGTCCCCTTGTGTCTCTACAGCTCCACTATCTGGGGGCTGGCCAAGCCTCGTCCATGGCCCGAGGAGACCCGCAGCTGTCCGGGAAGGGGCCAGGGCACCCCATCTCTTGCACACACATGGGGCTGCACCAGGGACACCTGCAGGTGCCACCATGCACAAGAAAAACAGTATGTGGAAGGAGTGGCTGGCACTGGGGAGCGCAGCCTGGGATTGGGTGGAGAGCACCCTGGACAATCTGACCTGGACTGTGACCACCCCTGTCTGCCATAGCCTTCTGCTCCCATGCCAGGCACTCTTGCTGCTCCACTGCAGTTCTCTCTGCAGCCACCCCTTCAGCCACCCTCTCAGCCTGCCCCACAGCCCTGCCCTCGCTGCCCTGACCTTGCTACCCTGCTCACACCCAGCGTCCCCCCAGCCATCCAACTGTCACTTTGCCAGTGGCTCATGGCCAATGCTGGCCAGAGTGAGCCAGCACCCCCATCTCTACCCTCCACCCTGTGCCAAGCCTGAGGCACAGTACCCCTGCTCTGCCCCTACCTCCCCATAGTCCCAGCCCCAATGGGAACCCTGGACTCAGGGCAGTAGGGGCACCTGTGGCTGCCACTGGTCATGGCTCCTCACCCCTAGAGAGGAGTAACACTCTCACCCATCTCAGGGCCCCCCATGTATATAATTTACCCCCAGCCCCCATGTGTATAGTTCCCCCTGTCCCTCGTAAATAATTACCATTTCACTGAGTAATACTCCATAGTTCATAGTTTTTAGTAAAGAGTTTATATTGCACCACCCATGTGTCCCTTGAACATGGTGGGGGAGCAGTGTGGGGAGGATGGGTGGGGGGTAGTGAGGGTGGAGGGTGCCTAGCGGAAGGTCAGTGAAGCCTCTGAGTGAATGCCTCCCTAACCCACACCCCATCCTGGTGTGCCTGTCAGCATGGGGCAGAGTCTGGCTGCTCATAGCCAGGGCTGACCTCAACAGCCTATCCCCGTACAAATGGCTCTTGCCAACGCTCCACAATATTGTGGAGAGCACAGCATGCCCCCACCACAGCAGGCACATTTTGGAGGCCAACTTCCGGCTGCATATGGAGGCACCAAAAGTGCCCTTCAGGTGTCCAAATGCCTGCTTACCTGTGTTCCAGGCTCCCAGAGTAGTAGGTGAAGCCCAGTTGTGCAAACTCTGCGAGGGCAATGTTAAGGTCCCCAACACAGATGACCCAGTGAAGAATGATGATGTTTATCATACTGATGACCTGCATGGAGTGGAGGGCGAACACATACATGAGTGAATGGCTGGGTACTCAATGCCTGCTCAGGTCCCCTCCAGGGCTCCCCCATCACCAGCCCCCCAACCCCCAGTCCACAAAGTTCCCCTTAACCTCCTTATGGTGGATGTGTGACCTGAGCATGGCTTACCTCCATAAGTATGGCCCCATACTAGTGGATGACTGACCCGTGGCTGTCTGGAGTGGCCAGCTTCCAACAGGAGATGCCGACCCTCTTCTGTAGGGGGAGTACAGATTGAATCTAGCTGTCCTAGTGCTGGTAGGCTGGGGTGAGCGAGTGACATAGCACCAGAAATGTCCACTTGGTCATTCAGAAGATTAAAGCCAGTGGTTATTATCCCAGTCCCTGCAAACTGGCTGGTCCCAACACTTGGTGCTGGTGGCATAGCCCCACAGGCACTGGATCACACTGGGTAGGGGGTGCAGACGTTGCCCCATGTGGGCAGCCTGCAGGACAGCGGCTATCAGGGTGGTCCCCCAGAGCCTCTGGAGGATGGACACAAGCATTATGGCTAACAGGCTGACCACGGCTTCAAAGAGATCCCCATCTTGGCACTGCTGGGGATCCATCTGCCAGTGTAATGGGCTTCTGGTCCCTGCACTGGGTCTGCAGTGTTGTGTGTGGAAAAGCAGCTCCCAGCATGTTCGGGGCAAGGGTGCTTGGGAAGGGCCCTTTAAGGGAGCAGCTGGTTGCAGGTCCCTGTGGGACTTGTCCATCAAGGGATCCAGTCAGTGGTGTTTTGTGGCCCCTTCTTCCCAAAGAGTGCCTGTAGCTGTGTGGATGCTCTCTTCCAAAAAAGTGGACCAGCTTTCAAAAAAGTGGTTCATGACCTCAGTCCACCTTGTGTGTGCAGGGGCTCATTTTCTAACGGTAATCTTTCAGAAGGTAGCTTTCGAAAGGTCGCTTTTTGAAATCGCGCTGTAGTGTAGACATAGTCTTTCTGTGTAGCTATGAAATAGCAGTTTTGAAGTATCTTATTTTGAACTAGGACTACAGTGTAGCCATAGGCTGCAGCTACACTAGCAAGTTCTTTCAAAATAGTTTTCAAAAAGTCAGGCCCTTTCGAAAGACCCCACGGAGCATCTACACACAAAAGGTACCCTTTCACTTATAATTTTAAAACAATGCGCAGCACCTTTCCAAACTGCTCTTCCCTTCTGGTTTCAGGACGAGACCCTCCTTTCCAAATATTCTTTTGAAAGAAAGCCTGTGTAGGTGCTCCGCAAGTCGCTCTTCCAAAAGAGTAGTCCTACATGGCTCCAGCCAGCAGGCATGTGGAGACGCTCCTTGAAGCACAAGCAGGGCTCTGTGGTCGGCATGTCCAGCCACATTTAAAGATGCCGGGACCCAGAAACCTGTGGCAGGAAACTGAGGGCATGCTGGCAAATTTGGAAGATAAGTATAGGAAATGAAATTATTATATTCAAGTTTCATTTAAAAGTTAATACTTTCTTTTGCACTCTGAATGTACAGCTATAGCAGCAGTAGGTAAGCCTCAGTTTCTTAATTCCCTAGCAGACCCGGATCCCATTTCTAACCTCTAGGCAGCTCAGGGGAGACTTTCTTGGGGTAACTAACTGAAGTTTCCAGATCATAAGCCCAGGGTCTCCCAGTGGACCTAAATCTCAACACAGTGGGAAGCATAGGCTAGGTTCCCATCTAGCCAACATCCCAGAAATAGTTTGGTCATTAATCACTCTCAGCACCCAACGAAATACTGCCCAGATAGGAGATGGGACTAAATGAGTAACTGAATTCTCAATAAAGTAGGTTTCATCTCTCCCTCTGTCTCTAGCACCTTCTGCGTGTCTGTGTGTGTATGTGTGTGTGTGTGTGTGTGTGTACACGAATTTGGGTCCCTCTTGCTATTTCTTTTTTAATTCACACATTTCCCCTATCACATGCCTCCCTATCTCTGCTGATTCCAATGTGCATCCCACCTTAGGTATTGGGTCAAACATTCAGTGACTGTAAATACATCAACATGATAGTATGAAGATGGCCTGAAACATCATCCCATACTTGACAGGCCCACTATAAGGACCAAGACCTCACAAATGCAAAGTTGTGAGCAGGAAGCAGACCCAGCTCACAGCAGTTGGCATGGACAGGGTTGATAGTACAGAAATATTCACGCCTAGCTGGTACTTGTCATAGTCTGGAAAGTACATCCCAGAGGTGGTATAGTGTAAAATTGGTATAGAGGTGGTATATATAAAACCAGAGATATTCATCTCCTAGAGCTGGAAGGCACCTCAGGAGGTTGCCTAGTCCAGTCCCCTGCCCTCTTGGCAGGACCAAGCACTTTCCCTGATGTTTATTTGCCCCGTCCCAAAAAGGCCTCCTTGAAGATTCAGCTCACAACTGTGGGTTTAACAGGCCAATGCGCAAACCACCAAGGTACCCCTCTTCCCAAATATTTTTGGTCCTAATCAGACCTGGTATCAGATAGGGAAGGGCATCTCTCAGAGTCTGCCTTGTCAGCTACTTGTGCAAGACAACATGACACACCCAGGGCCAGACACGAACCTGAACGATTATCGCTGCTGACAGAGCTGGAGACCTATCAGGGCACCACACCGGTGACCTCTGACCACTACAAGCATCAGTGGCAGCTGCTGGTGCAGCACTGTGACTCCCTGCCACTGAGAGCAGATCTGCCTGGGCAAGAAGCCTTGCACATGGGTCTGCTTATTAAACCAGGTAAAGCAAAGTCCCCGACCATCCCCGTCAAACTGCAAACCGGCTCAGTACAATCCGGCCCGGAGGGTGGCTGGACAGGGAGTAACTCCAGAGGCAGGGCTGGAGGCTGCCTGAAATGTGGGTGTTTTTACAGCAGCACCTGCTGCTCTGTTCCCTTCCACAGCCTTTGTGGGGAGGT
This sequence comes from Carettochelys insculpta, assembly GCF_033958435.1. NCBI lineage: Eukaryota > Metazoa > Chordata > Testudines > Carettochelyidae > Carettochelys > Carettochelys insculpta. Next base: position 4,123,166 of record NC_134137.1, read on the forward strand.
CCTGGCAGCAGGCTGCTGCAAAGCTGCCCTTCCGCACAACGGGTGCCCACATCCCAGGGATGGGAGCAATGTGGAGGGGCAGCTGAAGGCCCAAGGGACTGGGTGCCCCCTTTCGTAACACGTGTGGATTCGAGCAGCTGCTCTGGATTGAGGGCAGCACAAGATCAGGAGCAAGGAAATACTGAGCCCACAACAGCCCCCATAAGCTGTCAGTTCTGGGTTCCATGGGACGCATTCTGAAATGGGTGTACCGAGGAACAAGATGATACGGTCAATGAACAGGCAGGCACCCAAAGCTTCCGTAGCACCAGACTGCCACTGAGCGAATATAGAGACAGGCCCTCTGGAGTGTACAGAGGTTTCCAGGGCACGGCTGAGAGAGGCAAACCTGGGCACATTGCTTAAAACCGGGACACTCATAGCACCAGACTGGGGCTTCCGCCTCTCAAAGGCAAACCAAACCAGTCATACAAAGCACCTCTGCTGCACTTCAGGCTGGCCAGAAGTCACACCAGCAAATTCCTCACTATCTCCAGCTTCCCTTGTGCCTAATTCACTATCCCTCCTTACACAGATGAGAGATTATCTCACCAACTCTACCAAGGTCTTTCCAGTCCCCAAAGGGACCAGCCACATCCCTAGGTCAATAAATATTTAGATCTCACCAGCCCAGTATTATAATTATAATAAATAGTCACATTACATACAACAGCGAAACATTCCTTGTTGCCGGCATACAGTAGATGGAATAGGCTGCTAGCTTAATAGTCTCTGGAATACATTCCATGTTACGATGGGCCAGCAGTCCATTCAGGCCCAGTTCACAGTGGAGACGTTTTTGCAAAGTGCAGCCTGGAGATTGGATACAAGACATAGATTGCAGACTGGAGACCAAATGATGACTACCAGGGTTGCTTGCATAGCCTTATGCATGTGGAGGGAAAACCCTGACAGGGATTATGTTCACAATGGAGAACCATGTAATCAGGTGACCTGTCCGTCCTTTTCTGGGACTTTGGTCCCACGTCAAACCTGACACACCCCAGCTAAATTCCTGAGATGTGGATTGAATTCTGATGAGACCCTTCCTCTGTCAAGGCCATCTTCTCCTAGCTAGGTCTGTACTAGGCCTCCCATTGTAAATTCTCAGAATACTCACTTGGCACAAGAATCAGTGCAAAGTTAGCACAGTGGTTACAGTTATAGTTCTCATGTTCATTTTAAAACCCAGTCACAGCACACCTCTATAATAACTGTCCCAGAGAGGGATCTAGGCAGTTCTCAGATTGCAAGGAGGATGGTGCAAGCATACATGTAGGTCTGTGGTGTGTGCCTGCCTGTGAATGTTTGTGCCAGAGCAGGACCTGGAGGGTTCTGCAGCTCGTCGCATTATCATAGTGTGAAGTCCTACCCAAACTGAGCTACTCTGGCCTTAACCCAGCCATGACTCAGCTCCAAATCAAACCAGGCATGAACCTGCTGGAGCTCGGGGAAGTGGGGACTATCCTCTGCTACAGCACTGGAGCTGTTGTAGCAGAGACAGTTGCCTCTTCTGACCAGGCCAGGTGATGTTGTGAGGATAGAGAGCTAGGGAAGGCCTTGGATCACCCTCCTTCATCCCAAACCCCTCCATGCATTCCCACCCTGGAGCTCACATCCCCGTTCATAGCCTTCATAACCCGACCCCACCATGCAACTCTCTGTCCCTGCTCAGAGCCCCTAATATCCAGCTCAAGGCCAGGTCCCCCGGATAGAATTCTCACAGTAAGAATCTAGGAAGCTGCAACCATTCGCAAATCACTTGCTAACCAATGTGTTCTGCTCATTCCCTCTCCACTCCCTGGTACAGGGCACTGTTGGAAAGACAGATATTGGGCTAGAGGGACCATCGTTCTTATCTACTATGTCCATTCTGACGTTTTCATATAGACCCCAGATGTATCTGTCCCTCTGCTGTAACCTACTAGGCCTCACTCCAGTTCCAGAGATAAGATGGAACCTAGACACTCAGCATTGGTAAAAGTTTGACTATAATTGTCAATTTCAACAAAACTAGCATCCCTTAAGTGATTTGCCGCAAGATGTCAGAACATGGATTAAACCTGGGTGAGTCAAAAGCCAAAAGCCAAAAAAGATTTTGAGGAACAGCTAGCCAAAAATTCAAAAAATGATAGTAAAATGTTTTTTTAAATACATTAGAAGCAGGAAGCCTGCTAAAGAAGCAGTGGGGCCCTTGGACGATAAAGATATAAAAGGAGCGATCAAGGAAGACAGGGCCATTGCGGAGCGATTAAATGATTTCTTTGCTTCAGTCTTCACGGCTGAGGATGTTACAGAGGTTCCTAAATCTGAGCCAGCCTTTTTAGGTGACAAATCTGAGGAACTCTCCCAGATGGAAGTGACATTAGAGGAGGTTTTGGAGTTAATTGATAAGCTGAATAGTAACAAGTCTCCAGGACCAGACGGTATTCACCCAAGGGTACTGAAAGAACTCAAATGTGAAATTGCAGAGTTATAAACAGTGGTTTGTAACCTATCCTTTAAATCCGCTTCGGTACCCAATGACTGGAAGACGGCCAATATAACGCCAATATTTAAAAAAGGCTCCAGAGGAGACCCTGGCAATTATAGATCGATAAGTCTAACATCAGTACCAGGCAAATTAGTAGAAACAATAGTAAAGAATAAAATTGCAAGGCACGTAGAAGAGCACAAATTGTTGGGCAAAAGTCAGCATGGTTTCTGCAGAGGGAAGTCGTGTCTAACTAATCTATTAGAATTCTTTGAAGGGGTTAATAAACATGTGGACAAGGGGCACCCAGTGGACATAATATACGTAGATTTCCAGAAAGCCTTTGACACGGTCCCACACCAAAGGCTTTTATGTAAATTAGGCGGTCATGGGATAGGAGGCAAGATCCTTTCATGGATCAGGAATTGGTTAAAAGACAGAAAACAAAGGGTGGGAATAAATGGTAAACTTTCACAATGGAGGGGGGGTAACTAGTGGTGTTCCCCAGGGGTCAGTCCTGGGACCGATCCTGTTCAACTTGTTCATCAATGATCTAGAAAATGAGGTAAGCAGTGAGGTGGCAAAGTTGGCAGATGACACCAAGTTGTTCAGGACAGTCAAAACCAAAAGGGATTGTGAAGAACTACAAAAAGATCTCAGCAAACTGAGTGATTGGGCAGCAAAATGGCAAATGAAATTTAATGTGGGTAAGTGTAAGGTAATGCACATTGGAAAAAATAACCCAAATTACACATAAGAACATAAGAACATAAGAATGGCCATACTGGGTCAGACCAAAGGTCCATCAAGCCCAGCATCCCATCTGCCGACGGTGGCCAATGCCAGGTGCCCCAGAGAAGGAGAACAGAAGACAAGTGATTTATCTCCTGCCATCCATCTCCTGCCCTTGTTATGAAGGCTAGGGCACCATACTTTATCCCTGGCTAATAGCCATTTATGGACCTGACCTGCAAAAATTTATCAAGCTCTTTTTTAAACCCTAATAGAGTCCTGGCCTTCACAGCCTCCTCGGGCAAGGAGTTCCACAGGTTGACTGTGCGCTGTGTGAAGAAAAATTTCCTTTTATTAGTTTTGAACCTACTACCCATCAATTTCATTTGGTGTCCCCTAGTTCTTGTATTATGGGAAAAGGTAAATAATTTTTCTATATTCACTTTCTCCACACCATTCATGATTTTATATACCTCTATCATATCGCCCCTCAATCGCCTCTTTTCCAAACTGAAAAGTCCCAGTCTCTCTAGCCTCTCCCCATATGGGACCCTTTCCAAGCCCCTAATCATCTTAGTCGCCCTTTTCTGAACCTTTTCTAATGCCAATATATCTTTTTTGAGGTGAGGAGACCACATCTGCACGCAGTACTCGAGATGTGGGCGTACCATAGTTTTATATAGGGGAAGTATGATATCTTTTGTCTTATTATCGATCCCTTTTTTAATAATTCCTAACATCCTATTTGCCTTACTAACTGCCGTTGCACACTGCGTGGATGTCTTCAGAGAACTATCCACTATAACTCCAAGATCCCTTTCCTGATCTGTCGTAGCTAAATTTGACCCCATCATGTAGTACGTGTAATTTGGGTTATTTTTTCCAACATGCATTACCTTACACTTACCCACATTAAATTTCATTTGCCATTTTGCTGCCCAATCACTCAGTTTGCTGAGATCTTTTTGTAGTTCTTCACAATCCCTTTTGCTTTTGACTGTCCTGAACAACTTGGTGTCATCTGCAAACTTTGCCACCTCACTGCTTACCTCATTTTCTAGATCATTGATGAACAAGTTGAACATGTACAACATGATGGGGTCGAATGTAGCTACGACAGACCAGGAAAGGGATCTTGAAGTTATAGTGGATAGTTCTCTGAAGACATCCACGCAGTGTGCAGCGGCAGTTAGTAAAGCAAATAGGATGTTAGGAATTATTAAAAAAGGGATCGATAATAAGACAAAAGATATCATACTTCCCCTATATAAAACTATGGTACGCCCACATCTTGAGTACTGTGTGCAGATGTGGTCTCCTCACCTCAAAAAAGATATATGGGCATTAGAAAAGGTACAGAAAAGGGCGACTAAGATGATTAGGGGTTTAGAACGGGTCCCATATGGGGAGAGGCTAGAGAGACTGGGACTTTTCAGTTTGGAAAAGAGGCGATTGAGGGGCGATATAATAGAGGTATATAAAATCATGAATGGTGTGGAGAAAGTGAACATAGAAAAATTATTTACCTTTTCCCATAATATAAGAACTAGGGGACACCAAATGAAATTGATGGGTAGTAGGTTCAAAACTAATAAAAGGAAATTTTTCTTCACACAGCGCACGGTCAACCTGTGGAACTCCTTGCCGGAGGAGGCTGTGAAGGCCAGGACTCTATTAGGGTTTAAAAAAGAGCTCAGTAAATTTTTGCAGGTTAGGTCCATTAATAGCTATTAGCCAGGGGTAAAGTATGGTGCCCTAGCCTTCAGTACAAGGGCAGGAGATGGATGGCAGGAGATAAATCACTTGATCATTGTCTTCTGTCCTCCTTCTGTGGGGCGCCCGGCATTGGCCACTGTCGGCGGACGGGATACTGGGCTGGATGGACCTTTGGTCTGACCCAGTATGGCCATTCTTATGTTCTTATGTTCTTATGTTAGTCAATCATTTATTTAATTATATTTTATGCATACAAAGGAATTAGATACATTGGACCTGTAGGATAATTGATAAGTAATCTGCCCTAAAGCTAAAGTTTTCAAGAGTTTAAGCAGATCATGGAAAGAAGTACCTAGATGGTGCTTGGTCCCACCATGAGCACAGGGAACTAGACTTGATGACCTCTCCAAGTCTATTCCGGTTCTAATATTCTGATTCAATATTCTATGATTCACTGATTCTATGACCCTAATGCTGGCACCACTATCAAAATCTGAAATTACTGTCTGTCGCTCAGGTTGGAGAAATGAAGGTCAAAATGACCCAAGAAGTGGCCCAAGAAGTGACAGAAGAGGAGATGAGAGGACCAAGAAATGAGAATGGGATTTTATGTGGGAAGAGGCAGAACAGAGGTAGAACCCTGGCAGAGCAAGAGGGGAAATGGATGGAGTTTGAGGGAGGGCAGGGCTAGTTATGAGCAATTAGAAAGATGGCATCCTAGTTAGTTGTACATAGACCGACAACGCTAATTCTGCACAGATAGGTCAGCAAAGAGTTGAATGTCTCTCTGAATCTCAGTAAGTGACCCAAGAAAGATGTCCCAGAACCATGAAATCATAAAAGATTGAGACAGGAAGAGACCTCAGGAGGTCTATAGTCCAGCCCCTGCTAAAAGCAGGACCAACCCTAATTAAATCATTCCAGTGCTTGTTAAGCCTGGCTTTCAAAACCTCTTAGAATGAAGATTCCACCACCTCCCTAGGCAGCCCATTCCTGTGCTTTAACTAACTGTTAGTGCGATAGGTTTTCTCCTAGTACTCGCCACACAGAACACCCTAGCTCAGATCCCTCACCCTCTCCTGCACCTCAACATCCCACTCATTTTCATAGCCCTCTGCAGGACTCTCTCCAATTTGTCCGCATCCTTTCTGTATTGGGGGCCCACTGTTGACACATATCCAGCTTTTTGTCTACTGTAATCCTGAGGTCTTTTTCTACAAAAATACTGCTTAACCAGTTGATCTTCAATCTGTAGCAGTGCCTGGGATTCTTCTGCCCTTAGCACCAAACTCAGCACTTCTCCTTGTTGAACCTCATCAGATTTCTTTTGGCTCAATCCTCCAATATGTCTAGGTCACTCTGAACCCTATCCCTACCTTCCAACCTATCTACCTTTCTCCCCAGCTTAGTGTCATTCATGAACTAGCTGAGGGTGCAATCCATACCATTATGCAGACCATTTATGTAAATGCTGAACAAAACCAGCCCCAGGAGTAAGACCTGGGGCACTCCACTTGATACTAGCTGCCAACTAGACATTGAGCCATTGATCACTTTGAGCCTGGCATCCTAGCCAGCTTTCTATCCACCTTATAATCCATTCATCCAAGCCATCCCTCTTTAACTTGCTTGCAGAAATACTGTGGAGGTCAATATCAAAAGCTTCACTGAAGTCAAAGTATATCATGTCCACTGTTTTCTCCATATCCAGAGAGCCAGTTACCTCATGTCATGACTTGCCCTTGTCAACAGCAGGACTGCAAAAGGCTCAGACTGAGTACCAGAGAAAATGGAGAATGCTTTAGGTCACTTTTTGAGAAGTGAGTCGAAGTAGTCTGTCCCGGATTTGTTTTGTTCTAACCCCATAGATGATGGGGTTTAGTGTGGGGGGCAAGAGAATATACACATTGGCAATCAGAATATGGAAATGCAGGGGAACATTATGGCCAAATCGCTGTGTGAAAAAAGAGAAGAGAGCTGGGACATAAGAAGCTAAAATGACACTGAGATGGGAGATACAGGTTCCAAAAGTTTTGAGCCGAGCATCCTTTGCTGGGAGTCTAAAGATGGCTCTGAGTATCTGGATATAGGATACAGTGATACAAAGCACATCCAGACCAGTCACCAACAATGCTACGAAAAGGCCATAGTAACTACTGATACGGATGTCAGCACAGGCCAATTTCACCACGGCTATATGTTCACAGTAAGAGTGGGGGATAATATTGGTTCTGCAATATGGCCACCACCTCGCCAAGAAGAGTTCAGGAAGTACAAACAGGCTGCCACGCAGCACCACAACAAGGCCAACCTTGGCCACCAGAGAGTTTGTCAGGATGGCGGAATGTCGCAGGGGGTTGCAGATGGCCACATAGCGATCCAAAGCCATGGCCATCAGGATTCCAGACCCCACCACTGAGAAGCAGTGGATTAAGTACATCTGGGTGAGACAGGCACTGAAATCAATCTCCCTGCAATTGAACCAGAAGATGCTCAACATTTTGGGCAGGACGGATGTAGATAGAACCAAGTCAGTGACTGCTAACATGCAGAGGAAATAGTACATGGACCCATGGAGACTAGGCTCTATCTTCACAACATATAATATGGTACAGTTCCCCAAGATGGCTATGGCATACATGGAACTGAAGGGGATGGAGATCCATACATAGGATCTCTCCAGACCAGGAATGCCCAGCAGGATGAAGTTAGAGGGGTTGGTGAAGCCAGTTGTGTTGTAATCTGACATGGAGAAGGACAGGATATGTTTGGCTATGAAGCAGAAACTTGTCTCCTTTATGTACCAAATAGTCTGTTGACTTCCTTTATGAGTGAGGTCATTATGGACGGTCAGAGTAGAAAAGCCTGGATGGAGAGATAATGCTAATATGAGACATTGCATCCATTACTGGGGGCTGTTTTCACAGATGAAGCAAATTTGTTTTTCTTCAAAACTGAAAAATTACATTTTATATTATTCAGAGAAATTAATTAAGAAAGGACTGATGCTACTCTGTCCCAGGCTTCTAGGTACCAAATTGTAATGGTCTCCCTGTTGCCTAATTCCCCTGCCATTGAGAGCAGTGGAAATGGAGGATACCAGAGCGGAGGACTGTGGGGCCTTGTGCGGCACATACAGGACATCTCTGGAGGCAAATGAATTTGATTTAAAGACATGGCACTTCCTCACTATGCTTCCTTCAGAATTTTAAATTCAAACTGAATGCAGCACCTGTCAGGTTACTATGATATTATGATATCAATATTATGTCAGTGTTAGTGCACCATAAATCGAGCTAATGGAATTTACAGTGAGGATGGGCATTTGGTAAAATCGGGCTAAATGGCATAAAATCGATATTATCTTGTAGTGTAGACGTATCCCAAGAGAGGTGGTGAGAATGAGGGAGACGGTCATGTGTGGACAGTGTGAAATCTCTGGGACTATTTTGTTTACAGAAGCAACAAAGAAGGACACATATGATTCAAAAAAACAGAATAAAAGAATAATAGTCATTGCATTCAAATGAATAAACACAGAAATTCCAAGTCAGCATTATCAATTTTCCTAGGGTTGAAACAGATTATCAGGAAAAGTGATTGTGAGCAAAATTCAGAAGTCAAAATGGGAATGAAAAAGGGAGGTCTTACAGAAGAGTTCATTAGATAGTTGAAAAGTAATGTTTCCAAAAACATGAAAGCAGACAGCTTTGGCAGAAAACAAAAGAAAACAAATAAACAAACAAACAAAAAACCAAAAAAACAAAAAACTAAAAAAAAACTAATTTGAAGTCAAAGTGAATGTAGCCTTTAGCAATATATTAAGTGTGGGGAAATGGGAAACAGCTAGAAATAAAACTCAATAGTTATGCAAAATGATCAGGGATGTTAAAGAAATCAGACAAAATCCAAGATTGGTAGAAGAAAAGATACAAAAAGGAGGTTATTAAGTGTATGAGGAACAAAGAAAAGTTTTAGATGAATTCTTTTAGAGCAAGAAAGGAAACTTGCTAATGTTGCAGAAGGTTGGCATGTTGAAGAAATGGTTTTGTTCTGCATTTGGAAGAAGCTGTTTGAGGGACTCATGTTACCTGAAGTGATGAGATATTTCCAGTCTATCAGCAGTCAAAGTGGACAGTCAGCAGTATCTACAGCAGAGCTTGAGAGATACAAACAGCAGAGTTAGGGACTGGCTCATGAACCAGGCATTTCCTTGAGAACCAGAAATACACAATCAAGTAGCAGCAGAGGGAAAAGTGGGTGGGGGGGAGTAGTTCTTTGTCAAAATTAAATTATTAAAAATAAAGGAAAGTTTAAAAAAATTGACAATGTTAGGAAATAATGGAAAGGCTGGTGTGGGTTTAGTTTGGGGTGATCGTCCATCTTGTGTTGGGTAGTATGGTCCCGTATTTGGGATGCCAAAAAGGCATCCTGACTTACTTTTTAAAAGGGACTTCTTGTCCCGTATTTGGGCCTTCCCCCCTCCAACTTTTCCGCCAGAAGCTGCACGGGCGCAACTGCTGGCGGGTGTCAGTTCCCCGAGCCTTGGGGAAGCAGGGGAGCGTGGGCAGCTGCCTCTTCCCCAGAGCCTGGGGAGTGCCAGGGGCTGCGGCTTCCTGGGGGCTCCGGGGGACCACCAGCAGCTGCCTCCTCCTTTCCAGATCCCCAGGGCTTGGAGGAGCCACCTCTCACCTTGATATATATTCCTGTCCCAAATATGGGACAGAGAGATATGGTCACCCTAGTTAGCTGAAATAGAAGTCTAGTAAGATAATTAATGTTAGCTGACAACATATTTCCTGGAAAAGTTGTCTTGTCAAAGAAGCCCAATTTCACCCTTCGATAAGAGTACACATTTGTTTGATCGAGGGCATCACGTACATGCAGTAAACTTCTATTTCTTTCAAACATTTGGTTTGGTGAGGGAAATGTTCAGCTACAAATGAAGGGCGTAGAGTATTGGTAGAAAACAACGTAAATGCACTGACAGATTTCAGAAAGCTCTTGTCAATTGGCCGTTTGCAATGAATGGAGCTGTGTCTGGAAGGGTTCTGCAGGAATCAGTTCTACATCCAAAGCTGTTCCGTGTTTTCCCCAGTGGTCTGGAAGGAAATGCAAAGTCACTGAAGACGGAATTTGGTGAGAAAGCAAAGACTCATGGAGTGGTTACGATGAGGAGGCTGGGGCAGGGACACCAATGGCTCTGAAGAGTTTGGCAAGGTGGCCCATACAAATGAAATGTTTTAATACAGTCAAATGCAAAGTTACCCTATCAGAAAAGGAGAATTCAGCCCCAGCCCCCAGGGTTGGGACCTGTGTAATGAAATATGGACACTGCGGAGGATTTGTGGCTCTCTATGGAAACCCAACTCATCATGAGCTCTCAGTGTGATACTGGGGCCAGAGGGGTTGATGTAACCCTTGGGTGCAGAAACTGGGGAGTGGTGAGAAGGAGCAGGGGAAGGATTTACCTCTCTATGTAGCATTGTTGAAACTGTCTGAGGGATGTTGCGGTTTGCACACTTTGAAAAGGGTGTTGATAACCTGGAGCGTGCAGAAAACCCTCAGGAGAAATGATTGGAGGTGAGATAAAAAGCCAGCCAGGGACAGCCTGGGAGAGTCTCATCTTCTTATCTAGTTAAACGATGACCAAATGAGAAGCCATGGTCATAAGTGGCACTGCAGTGTAGCAGGGAACACTGAGCAAGGCCCAGGGGCTAGAAGCTGAAGTTAGACAAATTCCACTTGGAAGTAAGGGTCAAATATTTCACACTAGGAGATTTACCCAGTGCTGTTCATATTCCTAACTCAGCTCATGTTTGCTTCACTTGGAAAAGGAAATGAAAATGCCCAGGCTTCACTGACCTCTTTGGTCTGGGGAGGGGTTCAGCACACAGACTGCCCTCAGCATAGGGCGACCCCAGCCCTCTCTCACCATAGCAGCAGCTGGCAGCCAGGTGTGGAGCAGCTCTCCCTGGCTGCTGCAGCTCCAGTGGGCACAGGCAGGAAAGCGGTGTATGTCCCCTGCCTGGAACAGGTCAAGGTTTACCTGCCCCCTCTGCTTCCCAGCCAGAGTGAGGAGTGCAGCAAACTGGGCACTTTCCCCTCGCTTCCTGGTGAAGGGGAACAGCCAGCAATGTCCCTGTATGAATCGGGGTGGGGGAGATTCACCCTTCCAGACAGGTCCTAGTGGTCTGAGTTCTCACCATTTAGGGGGTCCTAGTGGTCCTAGTTCTCACCATTTAAGGGGAGCTCTGGAGCAACCAGACAGACAGACTCTCTACGGCATATAACAGATTGTGGATGCTTTACAGAATGGAACAAACTGCAAAGTGAAGGAGTGGATTCTCCTATGCCTCACATCTGGATGACTTATTGGAGGGTTGGTCTACACGTCAAATCACATTGTGGTGCTCTTATTGAGTGGCAGGGCCCTACTGCTTCAGTGTAGACAGTACTGACACTGACAGCAGGAATACTCCACCTCCACCTGGGGTGGTATCTAAATTCATGGAAAAATTGTTCCCTTGACCTTATGCTGTCTTCACTGGCGTTAGGTGGATGTAATTTTGGGTGTTATTAGCAGAGCCACAGCATGCATGTTCCAGGAGCTGCAAATAGTCCTCCACCTGATTCTGGAGTATGTCTAAGATGGAGTATTGTGCTCAGCTTGGGCCGCCAATGTCTAGGAAGGATGTAGAGCATCTATAAAGTATCCAGCAGCAAGATTCAAAGGCAATTCAAGGGAAGGAGCACAAGACACGATAGCAAAAGATGAAGGATGTGTGCATGGAAAGAAAGACTGTGGGTGGCATGACAGTGGTGCGTAGACACTGGAAAGGCTTCTATAAAAATGACGGAGGAAGATTTCACTGTCTCAGCAAAGCTGGTGGGACAATCAGCAATGGGTTCAAAATATAAAATCACAGATTTAGGTGAACTTTCAGGAAAATCTCCCCAACTGTAATCAGATGAAAACAATGGAAGAGATGCCTCTGGAGGCAGTCGTAGCTCCTTCATAGGAAGTTTTCCACTGGAAGCTAGACAATCATCTGTTCTGGATGGCTTAGATCTAACAAATCCAGCATCCTGACAGGGGGTTACACTGGACGACCCTTTGTGTTTTCTTTTCACCTTGTGACCCTATTATTCTATGATGTAAAATAGTACTATAGACCAGAACTCCTTCCAATCAACATTACTGGAGGAAAGAGCTTAGGTGACTGGGATTCACAATTGGATTGGCCATTTCAAGTAGTGCTGGTAGCACCACTTTTAAGCAAGGCTGTCTGACACCTTCCATTGCAGCACCTCATCTTCAGTTGCTGGTAAGTTTGCCTAACTTGAAAGGTTAGCACTCAAATTTCCCATGCTGAGTGTTGGCTTCCAGCAGAATAGTTTTTTGAACATTTCAGACATAAATGTTCAGCCAACTTCCCAAGTGAGCCTAGGAGAGACGTCTTGCCCATGTTGAAAAAGTTTACATAATCTTATCACTGGCTATGATGCAAGGATGCTGAGGGCCAGATACTTCCTCTGTCAGCAGCCACAAGAATGGCAGCACCCTCCTTCCCAGTCTCAGCACCCACTGCTGGAGGTTGGATGCACTCCCACATCTTGCCTGTAAGGCCTCTTGGCTGGTCAGGACTCCCTGAACTGAGCCCCATGCCCAGGGTCCCCCTCTTTCTCACCAGACCGAGCTCCAGTGCAAATTCAGATGCCATATTAACAAATTTCACCAGCATAATGCTTTGTAAAGAAAACATTAGCAGTTAATACAAGAACCTTTAACATATTCAGCATCCCACAGAAAGAAGTACAGAATCATCCCTACGCTTAGCAGCCAGTGCACCACTGGTAAGTATCTGGGCACCTTTAAATTTGATAGTTGATTACCCATATTTTCTATTCCCCTCTCCTTGGGTAACACCTGGGCAATTTGAGGGATCTGTCGATTTTCTTCCAGCTTTGGGTTTGTCCCATTGAATTTGGTCTCCTTGGGACATGCTGCTCTCTGCCCCCTGTGACCTCTGGTCAGACTTAAAGTCAAACGTTTTACCTTGACTCTTCATGCTGCTCTCTCATGACCTCTTCATTGGGCTGCACAATGAAACACAACCATTTGGGATTTTTGTGAGTGATCACAATGTGAGGATTTGACTCCTACATGGACTTGTGATCGTGCGCTTATTTCATGCTTTAGACAGCGTCACATCACTGTTAGTTTCTTATCACAGCTTCACAAATGTTAACCTTTTTTCCCGGAATTTCCTTTGTTTCTTTCTGCTTTGGGGTGATTTATTTATTTTTTTTAAATTTAAGGTGTAACAGCTCATCTGGCTTCTATAGTGCACTTAGGAGAGAGATGTCCTGCATGTTGACAAACTGTTACAATTGTTCCAGGGAGGTGTCCCAGCACCCCTCATGCTTGCCATCATATGAAAGTCAGGTAACAGCACCTCCCCACTCCTCCCTTCGACAGCCAAAGCCCTCAAGTGGAAGAGGAGGTTGTAACAATTATTGTAAATTAACATACAAGTGGCTCATAAGATTTTTATTCAGTTCTTACTAGAAGGGGTTTTGCCTCTGTGTGGTCTGAGCAAACTACATATCGCAGTCTCAGAATTTGTCATTGCATTATTCATCTACTCACACCTGTTAGCCTGAAGGATCCCCTGTGTCACTAAAATGCAGCCGTCTCAGGCCTGGATGCCAGCAGCCATGGGCGGGGCACAACAGAGTGAGATTTTGCCCTAGGTGACTGCAGCAAAGCCACCCCTTTGGAAAGAGTAATCAGAAGCTTAATGACCTTGCACAGCGGAAAGGACCTCAGACTTACACTCTACTCCATCACATCGACATTGTGCTGAGTTTGTTGAGCAGGTGAGCTCCTCAGCAAGAGAAGGGTAGCTGTGAATTCTGAGATGGACGTGTCTTCCCTGGGATTCCCCCTCAGGTAGCTGTGTCCCCACGTCTCTCATCTCCGCATCAACAGGTGCATGTCATGCCAAGAACAGAGACAGGGACCTGCACCATTAATAAAATATCTCTGTGCACTCCCAGTAGAGTTCACTCAGCCTCCCTAGGAGAAGCAGCATCTGAATGTAAGCAAGCGGGACGCCAGCCAGTCTGTGCCTCTGTGTTGTTTATGCAGCTTTAGGAGTGAACAGCAATTAAGGGACCTTCCCCAACAGAGATGAGACCTCTTGGGCCCTGGTCGGCATCCCAGAGGAATAGCATGTTCTAGGAAAACATTGTCTGATTCCAGGTAAATACCCAGGATGCTTAGGAGCTGTCTTTTTGCTCTGGTTACTAGGCCACACTGCCCTGACAGGGCAATGTTGTGGACTCCAGTCACTAGGCTGTGTGGCCCTGAGAGCAGGAGCCATCTTATTTACTTGGGCCTCCAGTCTGCACTACTCTGATAGCTGCCAGTAGTGGATGAATCAGCTAGGCCACGCTACTCTGACAGCAAGGGCTGTATCACTGACTGGAGTCGCAGGGCCATGCAGCCCTGAGCCTGGGGACATTGCAAGGGCTGTAATGCTCTCTGTCCCCATTCCCAAAAAGAGATGGGTGTATCGGTCCTGTCCCACCTTCACCTGGGATGTCAGAGACAGAGTTCCGAATCCAGGCTCCACTGAGCGTTCATTTCTACAAACAGGAACAGCTCCAGCTGGAGACACCAAAATCCTCCCAGAATAAGCATTTTCCTGGTGCTTGGGACACTCATGTGGGATGAGGAAGACATGTTTACATCTCTTCTCCAAGTCGGATAGAGCAGAGCTTTTAGATTTGGTTGTCCCAATTCTTTCTTGGGTCTCTGACAAGAAAGTTCTAATGTGTCCTGGATAGCTCGTTCTAGGAGAGAGCTCACTGACGTTAATCCCACTTACAAATAGGTTACTTTCTCCAGTCCATCATCCAGACCCCTAGAGACCCCAGTCAGTAGGAGTTAGGTGCTTGAGAACCTCTCTGAACCACTAGAAAAGCCCCTCCTTTATATGATTCCCATCGTCATAGGGTTCCTTTTCCTCTCTGGTGGAATCTCCTTCCAGCTGCTGTGGGAACAGGCCATGTAACAGGGATTCAAAACCTAGGAATACACAGGTGACACTGAGCTCCTTCTCCCCTTTCGGTATGAACTCACCATTGGGTGGATGGCCCAAATCCTGGGTAGAACAGTTGGCTGAAGCTAACCCAACCAGTGGAGGCAATGCTAGCTGGCAGCACAAAGCATCTGGGTGTTTGGCAGCCATGGTGCAGCCTCCTTTGGTGGATGTTTCAGCCCACATATGACCAATTGCCTTCCCATTAAGATAATTAAACTAAAGCGTGAATGTAGGCAAAGCTTGAAGGTGTTCATCTCCTTAGGAGCTTTCAGATGTTACAGCTCCATGATGGTTTCCTCCTTCACTCTGGTCTCCCTTCTACTGCAAGGGTTTCTCTTAGCCATTCATAAGAACCAAAGACAAGTTACAAAAGCTGCTGGAGAGACACATGTTCCCAGCTGTGTGCTGGTGTGGGCACCACTCAGTGACCCATTCCCAATCCCTCCAATCTAGTTCCCTTGGCCATGTGCTCTGCTTTTAACAGCCCAGCACTTACTTGTCCCAAGCAGGACTGGGTTGTGCATTTCAGCTGTCTCACACCCACCCAGCAGTCTATGTAACCAAAGACTTCAGGTATGTTGAGGAAAATGGGATCCTGGCTTCACTCTATCTATCAGATAATTTGTGAAAATAGTAGCACCAGGCCTAGCAACAATCTCTGGACAACATCTCTAGAAACAGTCACATTAGTTAACCATTGGCCATTGCCACTGGCTTTCCGAGATCTTTCAATTAGTCAGGTTTCAAGCCATTTTGTATGCACTCCATTGAGACTGTGCACTGGTCAGAGTCATCTGAATATTTATCCCTAGTAAAGTGAAAGCCTCAAAAAAATCAAAGTTTGTTAAATATTTGTAGCCAGACAAAGTCTCCCCCTTACAAGCCAGCTTGCTCACTGCCCCCGCCCCCAGAGAAGCACACAGGGCACGGAAATGGCTGCTGACAGCACAGTCTTTGATGCCCTCATTGAGGCCCAGATGTGCTAGCTTATCGTGACCCTGAGAAGCAGAAAGTACAGATAAAAGGCTAACAGGCCCAACTGTCAACAAGGCAGGGGGGGACCCTCAGGAAATCACCCCAGCTGGCATTGATGGATATGATGCACACACACAACCACCCCAGAAAGGGAAGTCCCCCGCCCACATAAAAAGAATGTCCTGTACTCTCAAATTGCTTATCTTCTCTCTTACAAGTGCAAATTAAGTAAGAATTGCCCTTGTAACAAACTGGCGTCACAAAGACAGACCAGTGTGATCTGGCACCTTAGATAAGAAAGAGAATACATAACCCAAAAAGGGTATAAAAGATGGGTCCAGCAGAACTCTAACTTTGAGTACATTCCACCAACTACCTGCTGGTCGGGTCAGGTGATTGCCTCCCGAGGTCCACAACCCGGGACGCCCAACCTCGTATTCGTCTTTCCGCGGAATTGAGTGACCGATCTGGCTTGGCTACGCTGGTATCGAGAGACACAGAGAGGGTAATATATACCCATGCTAGGTCTTCGTTTTTTTGTGCACAGCTAAAGAATTAGAGCTCTGTAACTAGACGTCGTTGTGTCAAGATATCATTGTGTTAGATGGTAACAGATATCTTTGTATTGGATTGTAACGTAACTTGTTAACACCTGTACTTTGCTAGCATATAAGAAGTAAACAATAGCCTTTTGTAACCACACGCTTATAACTGTAGCTTAATAAACTTGTAACTAGTTAAGATCTGAGCCTGACTTCTGTTAACCCTTTTTTCACTACAACACAGCCGGCACAACAAAAAGAACTTTAACCGTTTGGTTACTACAGCCTGGCCGTAGGAGTGCTAGCAGCTGCCTGCTCTAACAGTAAAAAACTGGGTTGCTTAGGACCCAGGGGAATCTGTCAGCCTGTCTTGGCTGCTTGCACCGACAAGCTCCCTGCTCTTGCAGTTTTAAACTCGGATGATAACAAGGGCATAGTTGGTACCTCACCGCACATTACCCGGCCACCGGCTAACAATATTTGATTCCCTTCATCAACCAAACATATAGGGTGTGTCTACATGAGCCCCCTCCTTTCGGAAGGGGAATATTAATAAGGGAGTTTGAAAGATGCTAATGAGGCACTGCCATGAATATGCAGCACCTCATTAGCATAATGGCAAGCGCAGCAATTCAGAAGTGCTGCTTTTGAATAGCGTGCTGTGCATGTAGCCGGCGGCCTTTCAAAAAGACCCCTCCCAAAGTTTGTAAGCCTCTTCTTCCCAAAACAAAAGGGAAGAAAGTGGCTTTCAAAGTCCTGGGGGTTGTTTTGAAAGGCCCCTGGCTACACAGGTATCATACAATTCTAAAGCAGCACTTTCGAATTGCTGTGGCCACCATTATTCTAACGAGGCACTTCATATTCAAGGCAGCGCCTCATTAGCGTCTTTTGAACTGCCTCATTATCATGCCCCTTCCAAAAAGAGGGAGCTTGTGTAGACACACCCATACTGTCCTTAAAGAATTAAATCAAATTTGTTTTACAGGGCCTGTTTTCACAGTCCCTATTGTTGACCGGCATTATTTCCACTAGCAGACTTCGATATTCATCTCATACCATCTTTTTGTGTTTTAATCATGCTTTTTTAAAATTTCTCTAATTGTTACTTGCTATACTTTTAACGGAGTACAGCCCTGTATTTGATCTCTTCCCCCCACCCCCGGCACCTTTTGCTCTGCTGATGGCAGATTGAGTATACTTGGTTCCAAATGTGATGTGTAGTTGGTTTGTCAGTTCATGACTCTGGTGTCTAAAACTGAAGGTTCCATCTCAGATGCTGTTTACAAATCTTCCTAATAGCACTATTTTGAAATAAGCCATAACATCGTCCAATTGCACTATTTCACAATAGTGCCATGTGCTCACAGCTGATATTTCAAACAGCTGGGTGCTGTTTCAAAAAGATATTCGTGTGTAGCTGTGTTATTTCAAAATAAGATATTTTGGAAAAGCTGTTTTGAAATATCTTATTTTCAGATACCTCTGTAGTGTGGCCGTAGACTTCCATAGTTCCTTGTCCACTAATGTTTCAGTGCATACAAATAATATAAACATGACCAAAAATCATGTTTTTTTTTATAGATGTCTCCCTTGGTAGATTTGTACAAAATTTGTTGCAAACATGTAACAGAAATTGCATCAAATTACTACCCAATAATGTCACACAGGTATCTTAATCTAGCCTTTGCTCTGGCCACTCATGCAAATGAGCTGTCATGAACATGCAGCTGCTATCAGTGATGGCCGGGTCTTTCCCCTTAGGCGCATTCTTGCTACCTCCAGCATATGTCTTGTCAAAGAATTGTGTTTTCCCCCTCAAATATTTTGGACACCCAGGTGAATGGGGAAATCCTTACAGCTTGGAATCACTAGCTGGTTTTCTTTACTTTAAGGGCAATGAGAGAGCTACTGTCCACATTTCTGCTCCCCTTTAGTTTCCAATAAAAAAAAAACTGTCAGTCGGAGACAGTGGGGGCAGTGGTTCATGATTAATGAAAATGGTTTTCATTGTGTGGGAAGAGTGAACAATTGACTTCAACCATGAAAACAGATTCCATTAGTGTATATGGAGCCTCCTCTTAACATTGTCTCTTCATCCATGTAATGTGGCCATCACCCTAGAGCCTCGGATTACAAAGGAAGTCTGGGGAACATATGGAAGTTGAAGGAGATACTATTGTGCCAGTGAATTGGACACCTTCTCGCCGACTCCATGTCAGATTCCAACACAACCGACTTCACCAACCCCTCCACCTTCATCCTGCTGGGCATCCCTGGCCTGGAGGCCACCCATGTCTGGATCTCCATCCCCTTCTCTGTCAACTGTGACACGGCCATCTTAGGGAGCTTCACCATCCTGTTCATTGTGAAGACAGAGCGAAGCCCCCATGGGCCCATGTACTATTTCCTCTGCATGCTGGCCGCCACCGACCTCCTCCTGACTGTATCAACCTTACCCAAAATGCTGAGCATCTTTTGGTTTAATTCCAGAGAGACAGACTTCAGTTCCTGCCTTGTCCAGATGTTCTTCATTCACAGTTTTACAGTGACTGAGTCAGGGATATTAACAGCCATGGCTTTGGATCACTATGTGGCCATCTGCCATCCTTTAAGATGTTCCTCCATCCTGACAAACTGTTTGGTGGCCAAGATCAGCCTGGCCATGTTGCTGTGCAGTGGCATATTTGCACTGCCCTTTCCCTTACTAGCAAGGAGATGGCCATATTGCAAAGCTAACGTCATCAGTAAGCCGTACTGTGGCACATGGCTGTGGTGAACTTGGCCTGCTCTGATCTGCATCCCTTTTGAGTTTGAGCTTGCCAAAGATTTCCCTGGCAAGCCAAGCTGGCCAACTTCACTCAACAAGTCAGCTGAACTGTTATGGCTGAACCTTTCAAAAACTTTGACAAAAAATTCACACGGAATCAGACACAAATGAAGGGAATCCCATTCCTATGGTTAGAGCTTGAATAACTGATAAGGAACTGAAATTGGGGTGATACGGTACTAAGTATGGAATGGGTGTGTGATCACAAGTTCAGTGTGGCTCTCATCAGATCTGGTAACTATGAAAATGTTCATAACACACTACGCCAGAGACCTAATAAAATACAGGACACACCTGAGTCAAATGACCACAATGCGGTTATTCATAAAACCCCAAACTGTCAGTTTTAACTATCTGGCTAATAAGGAGGTAGTGAAAAAGTAGCACACGGGGAACAGGTAAAATGTTGGATTTTTTGACTGACCAACACTCACAAGAGGCAGAGAACAGTATGTCCCAGGAGACAGCAATCAATATGTTGGGCTTTTGACTGACCAGCACTTGTAGGCGACGGAGAGCAACTCGTCTCAAAGGGAGTAAAATGAATGGGACAATCCCAAAATAGGAGGAAAGCAGTCAGATCTCTCAATTGCATTGTATTACAACCCACAGATCCATCTTATCCACATGCTTGTTGACTCTCTCAAAGAATTCTAGTAAATTGGTGAAGCGTGATTTCCCGGTACTGAAACCACGTTAACTTTTCCTCTCAAATTATAGTTATTTATTTGTGTAAGATTTCTATGTTTTACAACAGTTTGGACCAATTTGCTTAGTACTGAAGTTAAACTTACTGGCTGGTATTTGCCAGGGTCACTCTATGCCCTTTTTTTAAAAAGTGTTGTCACAGCTATCGTCCAGTCATTAGGTTTCAAACTGGTGCCCCACTGAGCAGTAGGAGTTTGGGGTGGCCAACTTCCATATTGCAATATCAACTCGCTTCTCAAGGTGGAGAACTGGCCGCATGGTGATGTCCTGGTGCCTCAGTGCAAGGGCAAGCCAGCTACTTCCTTAATGGGTCCCCGCAAAACACTCCCACCCTGCACGAGATGAGGCCTGCTCAGCTTCCAGAAGCACCGCAGAGCCCAGTGCAGCAGCATCATGGCTGATGAGAACCTACTTCTGGCTCCGGATGCGGAGAAAGTGGACACCTTGGCCCACCTGGTGTGCACAATCTACATGGAGACCCCCTTCTCCACGGGAGACAGAGCAGTCCCCTTGGGAATATGGACCTCCCCCAGCCTGCACCCTGCCTACTGCCATCCCAGTGCCTGTGGAACAACCCCAGCAGCTCAGACTGGTGGGATCATCTGGTCCTGAGGCAATGGGATGATACCACATGGCTGCAGAACTTCCTCATGAGCCAAGACACCTTCCAGTACTTCTGCCACTGGCTTGCCTCTGCACTGAGGCACCAGGACATCACCATGCGGCCAGTTCTCCACCTTGAGAAGCAAGTTGCTATTGGAATATGGAAGTTGGCCACCCTGAACTCCTACTGCTCAGTGGGTCACCAGTTTGAGGTGGGCAAGGCTACCACTGGAGCAGTCCTCATGGAAGTAAGCTGGGCACAGGACACCCCCCCACCCGGGGTGCAAGGGGTCTCCTGGGCTCAGGGACCTTGAGGGGTTGCTGACAGGGAGGGGTCTTGGGAGCACAAGGGCTGGGAACATCCCACTATACCTCACAAGACCACAAATCCTCCATCCCATGCAGGTCATCCATGCCATAGACATGATGATCCTGCATCAGGTCATCTATTTTGGGGACTTGGATGCTGTCATCAGGGGATTCGCTGACTTGGAGTTCCCATACTGATGTGGTAGTTCTCCAGGCCTTGGTGGATCACAAAGGACTGTTCATGGACATCTACATGGGCTGGGCAGGTCGAACTCACGACTCCTGGGTTTTCTGCAATTCTGGCCTGTGCCGGCGTATGAACACCGGCACCTACGTCCCCCAGAGGGCTCCTGATCGGGGACACCACAATGCCACTGTGCATGGTGGCAGAAGTGGCTTACCCTCTACTGTCATGGCTCATGTGGCCCTATACCAGCCACCTCGACCCCAGCTGGAAGACCTTCAACACCTGCTTCAACAGGGCTCAATATGTGATCAAGCGGGCCTTTGGTCACCAGGAGAGGCAGTGGCAGTGCCTCCTTATGCACTTAGAGGTCAGGGTGCAAAATGCCCCACAGTTGGAGGGCAAGGGGGATGCCTTTGTGCAGCCCAGGTCAGCTTTGGATGTGAGCAGCCAGACTCCACTGCCAAACACCAGGTGAACTGCAACAGGGTCCAGATCAGGGAGACCCTCTGGGAGAGCTTTGCTCCCAGGCATCACCGATCCTCCTGCACCCTCACCCACCTCTCGTCGTCCCCCCATTCATCTACCCCTCACTGCATGCACCACCACTGCACCCACACCTCCCCCCATGAGACTATGGGACACAGGAGTCAGTGTGCAGTAAAACCTTTATAACATTCAACCTCCACTCGGTCTATGTCCCAGCCAAGAGCTATTTACAATGAGGGGTGGGGGCAACTATGTTCATTGTGGGGTGTGCGGGGGGGACTTGAATTGGGAGGGTCACTCGGGGGTGGGGGTTGCAGGCCATGAGCTCCATCTGCCTCGGGATCCCCTCCCTTCCTGTGTGTGGGATCCACAGCAGGGCTGGAATGGGGCGGGGAGCACAGTCTGATAGGGGGGTGTCAGCAGGGGACTCAGCGGGGGGGCTCGGTGGGAGCTTCTGCAGTGGAGTGGCTGGGGGCTTGGCAGTGGGTGGCACAGTGGGCTAGGAGCAGTGCTACATTGTCCACATGCTCCTGGAGGGTCCCATGCATGACCTCCAGGTGTGACATCAGCTGATCTCTGGTCTCCCTCCACCAGGCCAAGTTGGCTTCCTGCAGCCAGAGGCACCTCTCCACCACCTCAGCCTGGCAGAGACTGGCGGTGACCTCCACCAAATGCTGCTGAGGTCTCCGTCTGTGGGCACAGCATATTGGTGCTACTGGAGGCACCTGGCCTCTGTCTGCCACCTCCAGGGGGCTCCCCAGGACCACCGACGGTGCAGGATTGTGTGGGCCTTTGATCACTGCAGCTGAAAGGAGAGAAGAATGGAGTGTCAGTCCCTGATCAGGACCCCAGATCCCCTACTCCCCAGGACCCAGACCCCCTACTTCCTCCAGCCCACACCCCCCACCCCTCCCCCAGGTACAGGAAGGACACAGTGTCCATGTGGTGTCAGGGTGCACAGGGGTTTTCCCCAGGTGGGATCATCCTTTGGGGCGGCCTGGCCCCACCTACTGTGCATCTGGTGCCCGGATCTGTCCATGGGGCTGGATGCTAACTGGCTTGGGCAGGCATCATGTGTGTGCCCTGTGTCACCTCCCTCCAGCTAGCCAGGGTGCACATCCCACCATGCACTTATCAGGGAGTGTCTCGATGACCTCTGGCAATGCTCAGCTGGAACACCATGAAGGCACATCAATGATGAGGTTGCCCTCCTCACTGGACCATTCCAGGGTTGTGTCTGCCCCTGGCTCAAGCTGGCTGGTCCTAGCTCCTCCAATACCTCTGGTTTGGGCTGGTCCATGTAGGTGTCCAGGACCACTGGTTGTGGGGAGCTGTCGCAGGGCCCCAAGAGGGAGTGCACCTCCCAGCAGTATGGGCAGGTGGAGGAACCTGCCCCTGCGCACCTGGTCTTGTCCCAGACCCAAGCGTAGCCCTGACAGTGCACCTTCACTTTACTCCTTACCTGATCTGGGGTCTGCTCTGGGTGGCCATGGCTGGTCAGTCCCACAGACAGGCAGACAAAGACTGTGGCGTTCCTCCACTTGACCCCCAGCTCCTGGAGGACCTGCTTCTCTTTCCATAGCCTGAGGAGGTCTCAGAGCTCGGGATCTGTCTGGGAGGGGGCCCTTATTTTTTTTCTCTGGGGCTGGCTCCTGAGAGCCCTGCGAGGGTTCTGGGGGAGGGACCTGGGGCTCTGGAGGCTGACCAGTGCTAGCCATGCTGTTCCCAGTGGTTTGGGGGCAGTTGTGTGAGGGCGTGCTGTGAGCAGCTCATGCTGTTGCTGCTCGCCCACTCTCAGCTTCCTGCCACAGGGTTTCTGGGTCCACGTGGCTTTAAGAGTGGCTGGGGGGCAAGGAACATAGATCCCCACTGCTGTGGGACGACTGGCTGCCCCACTGCTGGCTGCCCCCATGGAGGACTCCTTTCGAAAGAGCAGGCTGTGAAGCACCTACACGTACATTCTTTCAAAAGACATTTTTGAAAGGGGGCTCTCTTCCCAGTGCGGGACCAGGGTCTGGCTTTCGAAGTCTGAGCTCTGTTCCTCCGATTTCCTTTCAAAAGAGCACATTGTACGTGTCGATGCGCCCTGTGCGCTTTTCGATATTATGTGCACAGCTAGACACAGCCGAATTGTCTCTTCTGTCATGGATTGCGGAAGCAGCTGCTCAAAGAAGAAGTCATTTAAGATGTCAGGAAATGTTATTTTTACGCCAAATCCTGAGGTGACGTGTACCCATCAGCTGGGGCAGCTGAAAATCCCCATTATTGTTAGTGAGGTGTTTTATCATTTTTATGGCCTCATAGCCTCTCTAATCTCCCAGAGCATTTCATAATCACTGTCATCACTCCGGTCAGGTGGTCTGTAATATATCCCTAATACTATATTCATATTATTAGTGCATAAACAATCCACAGAGATTCTATGGAACAGTGTGTTTCATTTCATTCTACACATCCTTTGATTCATCCTGCCAGTCTCTATGAACTTGGCCAATTCACATCCTATTGTGCCTCCTTTCACCTATCTATGCAATGGGAATATTTTCATGTTGCCAAAGTGACTTTCCTGCATCTTCCCCAGACCCTTTATTAAAAGGTGCTTCACAGTAACACGATAAGTTACTGAAGAGAATAACTGATCTGTGGTCTCTTAGCCACAACCTCATTCCTGCCAAAAGTGCTCATGTCTTCTATCAGTTTTCTGTCTCCCCAGCTTTGTCCACAACCTACTCATCACTCCTAAGGATTTGCAGAGAATTAGAGCCTATCTGTTTTTTTTTAATCAACTATAAGCCTTAAATATACACAAACGCACAGAGCTGCCAAATCTTCCCTGACTCCACCCAAATCTCAAGAGATCTCATCCCCCTTTGGGTTGGTCCCTTAATTGCTGCTTACTTCTGAAGCTGGATAAAGAGCAGAGAAAAGTAACCTGGCCTGTCTTCAGCCTGTTTACATTCAGATGCCACTTTTAACCCCCTAACTTCTGTGTTATCCCTTCTGGGGTTGCACACAGCTCTATTTAAAACAGTGCACACCCTGGTGTCGGCTCTCAGCGTAGGATGCGGCTGCAGATGCTGGGATGAGAGACGAGTGGAACGTAGCTACTTGAGGGGAACTCCCAGAAAAGACACTTCCTTCCCAGAATTCACAGGTACACTCTTTGTAATGCATCCCAAAATTATGTGTGCTTATTTGGCTTGTGCTCCACCTTTACCCTGAACCCTTTCCTCAGATCTGTTTTCTACATTTTCTCTGGATTGTTTTGAATTCCAGTGCTGTCCTCAGAAGTGCTTGCAACCACTTCCAGCCCCAACCTGGTATGATCTGCAAGCTTTATATGTGTACACTCTATTCCGTTACCCAAATAATTGATAAAGTTATTGAACAAAACTGGTCCAAAAATTATTTCCATGGAACTCCACGTTATGTTCTTCTAGCCTACTTATGTACTATTGAAATAAAGTTCTTTGTCTACCCAAAGGTAGCTCCATCTAGCTTTCCTTTCCCTTGTTTCTTAATCAGAAGGAATTAGGTGGGTTTAACTTCCAGACATTGGCTCTTTTCCCCCTTTTCTTCGATATTAAAGAGCCCATTATTACTATTTATGATAAATAAATTAAGTTCTTTATGTCCCTCAGTGTCCAGCTTCCAGTCATTGTGGCTTCTTTCTGCAGCCTCTCCAATTTTTCAACATCCATTTTGAAATGTTCACCCCAGGGCCGTGTCTTTCACTAAAGTTAAATCTTTCCTTTTCCACACTTTCTGCATTCAAGTATTGTAACTGACCTTTTGACTACTCCATCACACTAGGAGCTCACAGGGAGTTGGATCTCTACTATGATCCCAATATCCTTTTCAGGCTCCCTGTGTCCCACAGTACAGTGCACTAGTCTGTGGTTTATCCCTCATTCCTTATTCTGAGGGACCTTTTTCTGTTTACTGTATTTAAGCTCTTTCTTTGCCTGGGCTCAGCTCACCAAAGGCTCCAAATTAATCAGTCTGATCTGCCCTCCTCATTGTATCACTCCACAGATCTATGAGTCCTTCTCATTTTTTATGCACAGTGTTTTTCTATTTACTTCCAGATCTTTGATTAAAACATTGACCAGCATCAGGCCTGACACCGATCCCTGCAGAACCCCACTAGAAACAGCCACTTTCACTGTGAATTGGCCATTGATAATAGCTTTCTGAGATCTCTCAGTTAGCCAGTTTTCAGGCCATTTTGCAGGTGCTCCACTGAAAATGTCGAGTGTTCATTTTAATCTGAATATTCACCCCTAGTTAAATGAAAGCCTCAGAAAAATTGAAGTCTATTGAATCTGAATGATTCCTATAATGAACCACAAGTATCAGAGAGGAAGCCATGTTAGTCTGTATCTTCTAGAACAACAAGAAGGCCTGTGGCACCTTATAGACTAACAGATATTTTGGAGCATAAGCTTTCATGGGCAAAGACCTGCTTCATTAGATGTATGATTGGTGGGTGGGGTTCAGCGGAGTATTTAAAGAGGGGGGTCCTGGTAAAAGGGAGGGCCAGAGCTGACAAGGTTATTCAGTCAGGGTGGAAATGGCCCGTTATCAGTAATATAGATCAAGAGAGGAGAAAAAACAAATCAGATCACTCAGGGGGTATGTGGCCCATTGTCAGATTCTAATGGGGAAGTGTGAACTTCCATAGCAGAGAAGCTGCCTTTATAAACCGCGAGCTACTCCCAGTCTCTGTTTAATCCTTGGCTGATGGAGTCTAATTTGCAAATGAACTGCAGCTTAGAGATTTCTCTCTCCATTTGATTTTTGAAATTTTGTTTTAGGACTGCTAGTTTTAAATCTGTTACTGAGTGTCCGGGGAGATTGAAATGTTCTTCTTCAGATTTAGGTATGTTACCATTCCTGATATCTGATTTATGTCCATTGATTCTTTTACATAGAGACTGCCCAGTCTGGCCAATGTCAATTGCAGTGGGGCATTTCTGGCACGTGATGGCACATATTTTATTAGTAGATGTGTAGGTAAAGGAGCCCCTGATGGCATGGTTGATGTTAGGTCCTGTGATGATATCGCTGGTGTAGATATGTGAGCAGAGATAGCGAGGTTTGTTGCAGGGATTGGTTCCAAGGTTAGAGTTACTGTTTTGTGATCTATAGTTGCTGGTGAGCATTTGTTTAAGGTTGTCAGGCTGGCTGTAGGCGAGAACTGGCCTGCCTCCCAAGGTCTGTGAGGGTGAAAGATCATTGTCCAGGATAGGTTGTAGATCACTGATGATGCATTAGAGAGGCTTTAGCTAGGGGCTGTATTTGATGGCCAGTGGCGTTCTCTTGTTTTCCTTGCGAAGCCTGTCTTGTAGCAGGTGGCTTCTGGGTACCTGTCTGGCTCTGTCACATCTGTTTCTTCACGTCAGTGGACAATCTCTACATAAAAGCATAAATGGACATAAATCAGACATCAGGAACGGTAACATACATAAACCTCTAGGAGAACATTTCAGTCTCCCTGGACACTCAGTTACAGATTTAAAATTGGCAGTCCTACAACAGCAACAAAAATTCAAAAATCAAATGGAGAGAGAAATCTCTGAGCTGCAATTCATTTGCAAATTTGACTCCATCATCCAATGATTAAACAGAGACTGGGGGTGTGTCTACACTTGCATTCCTCTTTCAAAAGAGGTATGCAAATCAGAAAGTTGAAAATGCAAACGAGATACAAATTTGCATATCTGACACCTCATTTGCATATTCCTATTTCGCAATAGCTTCTTTCAAAAGAAGAAAACCAGAGTAGATGTTGCTCTTTCAAAACTAAACCCCATCTTCGAAAGAATCCTTCTTCCCTTTTTTATGGGAAGAAGGATTCTTTTGAAGATGGGGTTTACTTTTGAAAGAGCAGTGTCTCCACTGGTTTTCTTCTTTCAAAAGAATCTATTTCGAAATAGGAATATGCAAATAAGGTGTCGGATATGCAATGTTGTACCTCATTTGCATACCTCTTTTGAAAGAGGAATGCAAGTGTAGAAACACTGTGGACTTTTCTACACAGGCCACTTCCTGCAGAAGTGGAATGCTAATATGCAGAGAGAAAGATGCTAATGCAGCAGGGATGCAAATTCCCCACATCTCATTAACATAACATTGCATGATTCGGAGTCTGGAAGACCTTTCTTCCAGACTCCAAAATGCTGTGTAGAAGTGGGGCCCCAGGGTGCGCTTATGGAAGGAAGTCCTTCTTCTGCAGGCCCCTTCTGCCCAAAAATTTTTAGGCAGAAGGGGCCTCTGGAAGGAGGACTTCCTTCTGGAAGTGCCTCCCCCCCATGGCTGTGCTTCTACACGGAGTTTTGGAATCCGGAGGAGCAGTCTTCGGGACTCCAAATCAAGTGACGTTATGCTAATGAAGCACGGGGAATTTGCATCCGTGTCTCATTAGCATCTTTCGTTCCGTGTATTAGCATGCCACTTGTGAAGTAAGTGGCCTGTGTAGAAACGGCCCCTGGGAGTGGCTGTCCCCTTACAAAAGCAGTTTCTCTGCTATGGAAGTTCACACGTCCACATTAGAGTCTGGTAATAGGCCACATCCCCCTTGACCGATCTGACTTGTTTTTTTTCCTCTCTTGACCTATACTACTGAGAATGTGCCATTTCCACCCTGACTGAATAGACCTTCCCAGTTCTGGCCCTCCCCTTTACTGGGACCCCTCTCTTTAAAAACCTCCTCTGAAGTACCCCCACAAAAAAAAAAAACATGCCTGTGATGAAGTGTCTTTGTCCACGGAAGCCTATGCTTCAAAATATCTGTTAGTCTGTAAGGGGCCACAGGACTTCTGGTTGTTATAATGAACCAAACATGTACTGTCATTACTGACTGCAAGTGGGTTTGTATTATTGCTGATGACAGACCGAATACATCTGGTTCCAAATGGGAAATGTGGTTGATTTGTCAGTTTGTAACTCCGGTGTTCAAAACACTAATGTTCTACTACAGATGTTGTTTAAGCATTTTTCTTCAGTGCTAATGGAAAGGAACATTTTTTCAATCATTGAAATATCAGTGCATCCTACTGTTTCTTTTTAAATGCTGAAAAAATCAATTTCTTGAACTTATCTTCTTTCAAACGTAAAAAAGTCATTTCCTGCTATGGGAATTGGCCCAATTGTTTCTTTTTATCTTAGTGTATTTGTTAGGGTTTTTTTTTTTGTTTGTTTTTGATTTTGGCTTTGCTAATGAGAGACTGAGCATAGTGGTTCTGAATGTGATGTGTAGTTCATTTGTCAGTTCATAACACTGATGTTCAAAACTCTAACTTTCTACTGCAACACAATCAGTAAATTTTGCCACTTATTTGTTTATCCATTTTTCCAGATCATTTACAAATAGATTCAGTAGGACTGGTTCTAGTATGGACCCTTGGGGGGAAACCACTAGTTACCTAACTACATTCTGAAAACTAACCATTCATTTCTACCCTTTGTTTCCTGTTTTTTAACCAATTTTCAGTCCATGAGGGGACCTTCTCTCTTACCCCATGACAACGTATTTTAATTAAGAGCCTTTTATGAAGGGACTTATCTAAGACTTTTTGGAAATCTAGATACAGTATATCCACTGGATACCCCTTGTACACATGCTTACTGACCACTGCAAATAGCTCTCATAGATGAGCAAGCCGTGATTTCCCTTGACACAGTGTTGACTTTTCACCAACAAGTTATGTTCATCTTTGTGTATGAAAATTTTCGTCTTTAGTATGGTTTCAACTGTTAGATTTACTGGTCTGTAATTGCCAGGATTATCTCTACAGCCCTTTCTAGATATTGGCATCACATTAGTTATTGGAATCATAGAATCATAGAATACAAGGACTGGAAGGGACGTCGAGACGCCATTGAGTCCAGCCCCCTGCCCCAATGGCAGGACCAAGTACTGTCTAAACCATCCCTGATAGACATCTATCTAACCTGGTCTTAAATATCTCCAGCGATGGAGATTCCACAACCTCCCTTGGCAATTTATTCCACTGTTTGACCACCCTGACAGTTAGGAACTTTTTCTAAATGTCCAACCTAAACCTCCCTTGCTGCAGTTTAAGTCCATTGCCTCTTGTTCTATCCTCAGAGGCCACAAAGAACAAGTTTTCTCCCTCCTCCTTATGACACCTTTTTAGATACCTGAAAACCGTTATCATGTCTCCCCTCAATCTTCTCTTTTCCAAACTAAACAAGCCCAATTCTTTCAGCCTTTCTTCAAAGATCACATTCTCTAGACCTTTAATCATTCTTGTTGATCTTTTCTGGACCTCTCTAATTTCTCCACATCTTTCTTGATCTGTGGTGCCCAGAACTGGACACAATAATCCAGCTGAGGCCCAACCAGCGCAGAGAGGAGTAGAAGAATGACTTTTCGTGTCTTATCAAAACAAAAAAGCAGTCAAGTAGCACTTTAAAGACTAATAAAATAATTTATTTGGTCAGCTTTCATGGGACAGACCCACTTCTTCAGACCATAGCCATACCGGAATAGACTCAATATTTAGGGCATACAGAACCAAAAACAATAATCAAAGTTGACAAATCAGAAACAAATTATCAAGGTGAGCAATTACTGAGCAGAGGGGTGGGGACCAGGGGTAAGTCAAGAATTAGATTAAGTCAAGTATAACAAAGAGACCCTGTAATTTCCAGAAAAATTTGCATCCTGGTTCTCGTGTCATCTTCACAACACACCTTTTAATGCATCCCAGAATCATGTTTACTTTTTTTAGAACAGCATCACACTGTTGACTCAAAGTTAGCTTGTGGTCCACTATAACCTCTAGATCCCTTTCTGCTGTACTCATTCCTAGACAGTCTCTCCCCATTCTCTGTGTGTGAAACTGATTGTTCCTTCCCAAGTGGAGCACTTCGCATTTGTCCTTATTAGACTTCATTCTGTTCACCTCAAACCATTTCTCCAATTTATCCAGATCATTTTGAATTTTGACCCTATCCTCCAAAGCAGTTGCAAACCCTCCCAGCTTGGTATCATCTGCAAACTTAATAAGAGTACTTTCTATGCCAATATCTAAATTGTTGATGAATATATTGAACAGAGCCTGTCCTAACACAGAACCCTGCGGAACCCCACTTGTTATGTTTTTCCAGCAGGATTGAGAACCATTAAGGATTACTCTCTGAGTGTGGTTATCCAGCCAGTTATGCATCCACCTTATAGTAGCTTATAGTAGCTTATAGTAGCCTCATCTAAATTGTATTTGCCTAGTTTTTTTATCAGAATATCATGTGAGACCGTATCAAATGCTTTACTAAAGTCTCGGTATACCACATCTACCACTTCTCCCCATCCACAAGGCTCGTTATCCTATCAAGGAAAGCTATCAGATTGGTTTGACATGATTTGTTCTTTACAAATCCATGCTGGCTGTTCCCTATCACCTTACCACCTTCCAAGTGCTTGCAGATGATTTTTTCAATTACCTGCTCCATTATTGTTCCTGTCACAGAAGTTAAGATGACTGACCTGTAGTTTCCTGGGTTATTCTTATTCCCCTTTTTATAGATGGGCATTATATTTCCCTTTTCCAGTCTTCTGGAACCTCTCCTGTCTGCCATGATTGTCCAAAGATGATAGATAAAGGCTCAGATATCTCCTCTATCAGCTCCCTGAGTATTCTAGGATGCATTTCATCAGGCCCTGATGACTTGCAGAGATCTAATTTTTCTAAGTGATTTTTAACTTGTGCTTTTTTATTTCAACTTCTAACCCTACCCTTTTCCCACTAACATTCACTATGTTGGGCATTCCTTCATCAGACTTCTCAGTGAAGACCGAAACAAAGAAGTCATTAAACATCACTGCCATTTCCAAGTTCCCTGTTACTGCTTCTCACATTTGCTGTCTTCCAGTCATAAGGTACAGTAGCTGATTTAAGGGAGAAATTACACACCACAGTTAATTGTTCCACAATTTCATATTTGAGTTCTTTCAGAACTCTTGGGTGAATGCCATCTGATCCCCAGTGACTTGTTGCTATTAAGTGTATCAGTTTGTTCCAAAACCTCCTCTACTGTGTCATCTAAAAGAGTGGCTCAGGTTTGGGAATCTCTGTAACATCCTCAGCCATGAAGGTGGAAGCAAAGAATTAATTTAGCTTTTCCACCTTGGCCTTATCATCTTTAAGTGCTTCCTGTACATACCCATCATCCAGTGGCCCCACTGATTGTTTGGCAGGCTTCCTGCTTCTGATGTACTTTAAAATATTTTTCTGTTACTTTTTGAGTTTTTGGCTGTATAATTAGAATCTAATATCTGAAGTTTTATTTTAAGAAAGAAAGAAAGAGAGAAAGAAAGAGAAAGAAAGAAAGAGAAAGAAAGAAATGACACACATGCTCAAATTTAATACTTTAACACTTGGTCTCAATAGAGATAGCAATTATCTCATGCATTAGAAGGACTAGTTCCCTTAATTTGGTATTCATAATGGTCTCAGGCAAGACAATTAGTATATCTCCCCTTCACCTCCCCCTTCAGTTCCATATATCTGATTTGTCAGTTTTTATTTCAATTTGTTGGACCTCTGTGCTATATACCGTCAGTCTGTACTGGAAATGCGATTGATCTGAATAAGTGGGTCTGTCCCACAAAAGCTCATCACCTAATAAATCAACTTCTTGGCCTTTAAAGTGATACATGACTTCTGGTTTGTTTTGTAGGAATAGGAAAGTATTTTGTTGAGGCTTGTAGCAATCATGGAATAAACTGCTGGCGTAAGTTATGTTTTGGGAGCAGCTGGGGTGTGTTGGCAGTCCTTTGTTCAGAGCTTCAGTTCATAACAAAGTTCCCCAAAAGGTGGAAGCAAGATAGTAGGCAAAATGGAGGGATTTCCTTTTCATATCCTCAGCTGTACAGAGGGAATCCCCTTGTTCTTGCTATGTGAATGTAAATTGAGTTTGAAGTTATTTGTTCAGTTCACCAATATGGATATGACTCAGTTATTTTGTAGGTAGATGCCATGACCCACATTCCAGGAAAGTCCATTCAATGTAACTGGGCACCTGAAACAGTTCATTGTTCTTTGGATGTTTTGTGATGGGATGATCAATCTGAAATACATACACTTTTGCTTTGAGTTCAAAAATATACAAGCACACAACTAGTATCACCATAATCAACAAATTGTAAGCTTTTAATAGATATCTCACTTGGCATACTCAATCATAACTTGTTGCA
This sequence comes from Carettochelys insculpta, assembly GCF_033958435.1. NCBI lineage: Eukaryota > Metazoa > Chordata > Testudines > Carettochelyidae > Carettochelys > Carettochelys insculpta. Next base: position 4,156,099 of record NC_134137.1, read on the forward strand.
TGTACATAACTACGTTTGCAACAATGTTCTTCATGTTCAACTTACAATCCAATAACACTGAATAGGTATCTGGACATAGTCTTTGCTTTGGCCGCTACTGTAAATGAGCAGGTATTAATATGGAGCTGCTATCAGAGATGGCCAGGTAATTCCCCTGAGGTGTGTTCTAGTTGGGAGTTTTCCCCCGTCATATGTCTTGTCAAAGATGTGTCTTTTTCCCAAATTCTTGTATTTTGAGCAACCAGGTGAATGTGGGAATCCCTACAATATGGAATCCCTGTTTTTCTTCTCATTAAGGAGCAATGAGGGAGAACCAGAATCCACACTCCTGCTCCCCTGCCAAACCTACTAAGGTTTCTCACACCTTGGCTGTGTCTACACTAGCCCCAAACTTCGAAATGGCCATGCAAATGGCCATTTCGAAGTTTACTAATGAAGTGCTGAAATACATATTCAGCGTTTCATTAGCATGCGGGCAGCCGCGGCACTTCGAAATTGACACGCCTCGCTGCTGCGCTGCTCGTCCCGACAGGGCTCCTTTTCGAAAGGACCCCTCCTACTTCGAAGTCCCCTTATTCCTATTAGCAGATGGGAATAAGGGGACTTCGAAGTAGGTGGGGTCCTTTCAAAAAGGAGACCCTTCAGGACAAACCGTGCGGTGGCAAGGAGCGTCAATTTCGAAGTGCCGTGGCTGCCCGCATGCTAACGAAGCGCCGAATATGTATTTCAGCGCTTCATTAGTAAACTTTGAAATGGCCATTTGCATGGTCATTTCGAAGTTTGGGCTAGTGTAGACATGGCCCTTGACATTAAGAAACTATTGATGCATAAAAAATGTATTGGTCAGTCATGGGGCTAGTGGCTCATGACTAATTTCTGTGAATAAGGGAAATGTGTTTCCATTGTGTGTGAAGAGTGTATTAATCTGTTTCAACCATGAACACAGGCTCCACTTGTGCATATGGTGCATATGATGTCTACTGATAACATTTTGTCTCTCCAGCCAGGGACTGGGGCCATCATCCTAGACCTTGGAACATAAAGGAGGTCGGGGAACATATTGTACAAGTAGGTGAAATTGTTCTGCCTCAGAGTTGGACACCTTCCCACCAAATTCATGTCATATTCTAATACAACAGAGTTCACCAATCCATCTACTTTCATCCTTTTGGGAATTCCTGGCCTAGAGGCAGACCACATCTGGATCTCCATCCCCTTTTCTGTCATTTATATCATGGCCATTTTCGGGAACTTCACCATCCTGTATATTGTAAAGACAGAACCGAGGCTTCATGAGCCCATGTACTATTTCCTCTGCATGTTAGCTGTAACTGACCTCATCCTAACTACATCCACCCTACCCAAAATGCTGTGCATCTTCTGGTTCAATTCCAGGGAGATAGATTTCAGGGCCTGCCTCACTCAGATGTTCTTCATTCACTGCTTTTCTATGATTGAGTCTGGTATCTTGATGGCCATGGGTTTGGATCGTTATTTGGCCATCTGCCATCCTTTAAGATATTCCTCCATCCTGACAAACCCTTTGGTCGCCAAGATTGGCTGGGCTGTGATGCTGCGCAGTGGCCTACTTGCACTGCCCTTTCCCTTACTGGCAAGGAGATTGGCATATTGCAGAACCAACATCATCTCTGATCTGTATTGTGCGCACATAGCCGTAGTGAAATTGGCCTGCACAGATACCCGTATCAATAGTTACTATGGCCTCCTTGTGCTTTTCTTTGCTTCGGGCCTGGATGCAGTTTTTATTGCCATCTCCTACATGCAGATAATCAGGGCAATCTTCAGGCTCCCTACAAAGGACGCTCGACTGAAGACTTTTATGACTTGTGGCTCCCACCTGTGCTCCATAGTACTGTTTTACTTTCCAAGTCTCTTCTCCTCCCTCATATACCGTTTTGGACAGAATTTTCCACTGCACTTCCATGTTCTCATTACCAGCATGTACCTTCTGCTGTCTCCTTTTCTAAACCCTATCATCTATGGGGTAAGGACCAAACAGATCCAGGAAAGGCTGCTCCATCTCTTCTCTCCTAAAGAGATCTAAAGGGTTTTTTTTTTCCCTTGGTATTCTGGCTCTCAGACCAAACTTTGTGTACCACTGGTGGTGGCCTGATGCTTGGCTCTTTTCTTTGACTCCCTTCCTTTGCAGACGGACAGACATTAAATCCTTACCTGGCTCTACTGTGTTGCGTCAGTATGACAGACTGTCGAATTAGTCTCATTACCATCAATTCATAAGGTTGCCATGATTCTACAGCTGGTAACTACACCTCAGGATGCTTCCCCTTTGCTGCCTATACTACCAGCTCCTGTGCCCTGTCCCACTTCTTCCCCTTGTAATTAATTAATTCATTAAATTAATTTTCCCACTGATTTATTCTCTGTGTTTGCATAATGAACAGTTTTATGTGCTCCAATATTGAGGTATTGTGCTGCATTGTGACATTATTAGGAGCAAAAATCATTTACATCTACTCTACATTCCCAGGAGCGTGTCTGTCTGGGAGTGAGGGTCAGAAAGGGAGAGGGATCTGATACCAGGGACAGTTATACTTGATAATGTCTCCCCTGGGCAACAAGTGCATTTCCCACTGCTCTGGGCAAGCCCAGAAACCACCATCCTGGCAGCACAGTCCATCCCCTGCTCCTGTGATGTCAGACAGCCCCAAGGAGCTTTCAGCCAGGCACTGTATTCCCTCACCGAAAGTGGCAGGCCCGTGCATCTGCCAGGTGAGTAGCTTGGTGGCCAAACTCCCAATCGTGAGTCTCATCCAACCCAATCCCCTGCCCTGAGCCACCACCCCATGTTGTCCCTGATTCCTGTCCTCCCCCCAGTTCTGCTGTAAGGCCCCCACAACCTGACACTTGTATGCCCAACCCATGCCCTACCCACACACCCCCCACTTATCCCAAGCCTGGTTCCTGAAGCTACTTCTCCCTGCCCTGATCCCACCCCCTCTCAACTCTCCTGCCTGACTCCTGCACACACCAGGACCCTTCCTTGAGCCCTGCCTCAAGGATCTAAGCAATGCCAGATACATCAGGTAGGATTTATCTTTGTCTCTAGATATAGGGGTAATTACTCCAGCTGTGGCAAGTGAGGGGTTTTCCATTTCACTAGTCAAAGAATTGAGCAAACATAAGAGAGAAATGAAATGCTCAGACAAGTAAAAAGTACTAAAATCACACCCCCAGAAATAAAAAAACACCTTATGGGGTGTGTACGTGTATTGCAGGAAGTATTGAGAAGTTAGTGCAACAACTGTAAGTGTGTGCTGGAAAGTAAGCACAGGTGTGCACGGTACTGAACGACTGTGTGTGTGAGAAAAAGAGCATGGGTGAGCAAAACAAGGAGTCATAGAATCCTGGGGTCAGATGAGACCTCAGGAGGTCATTGAATCCAGCCTCAGGCCCAAAGCAGCACCAACCCCAACTAAATCATCCCAGCCAGGGCTCTGTCACAAAGAGACTTAAAAACCTCTAGAGATGGAGATTCCACCACTTTTCTCAGTATCCCATTCCAGTCCTTCACCACCCTCCGGGGGAAATAGTTTTTCCTAATATCCAGCCTACTCCTCTCCTTCTGTAACTTCAGGCCATAGCTCCTTGTTCTGCCATTTGTCACCACTGAGAACAGCCTCTCTCCATGGATTCCCAACCTATGGGATCGGTCAGGACCCAGAAGTGGGTTGCCATTAGATTTATAATTGGTCACCAGTTGGGCAGTTCCCAGCTGCATGTGGCTGTTAAAGAAGCCATTTCCAGTATCTTAACACTGCTGCCTCTGGCAGGTATCTATTGCTGGAGAGACAACTTACCTGACGCTGAGGTAGTAGGAAGTAGTCTGTCGTGTCCGACGATGACATCTTGAGCTTGCACAGGCTCATCGATTGTGGACTCGCATGTGGCTGAGGAGTCCAAGCTTTGAACGGAATGGGCATTCACAGTGGGGGCAAGGGAATTGTCCTCGCTCTTTTGGTGTGGCTGCTGCTGTTGCTTTCTTCCTCTCATGAACATCAATGAGTTGCTGCTCTTCAAAGATGTCATACACGTGTCATATGAGAGCATGCCAGCCTGTTTGGTCTTTTGCATGCTGCTCTAGCTGATCTGGTTTTAAATCAGCATGAGCAATGTTGGCCTTCATGCAGTCTTTATCCTTCTTGGGAGGCGTACCTCAATTCCTTTTGCCCTGGGAGAGTTCACCATAGAAAAGTTGCTTTGGGATTCTTGACTCCTCCATTGGTATGACATGCCCTGTCCAGCGAAGCTGGGCTTTCAGAATCATGGCTTCGATGCTCGTGGTTCCTGCTCTGTCCAGGACTTCTAGGTGAAAGATTAACACTTCAGCTAATTGATTTTAATGACTGTTACCTGCTGGGAGCAGGAGGGCCAGGGGAGCCGCCCCTCCTAGCAGCCCTGGTTAAGATGCTGATGGAGGAGGGGGAGTGTCTAAGTCTGAGACAGTTTAGGGCTGTGCAGGGAGCGGGGAATGGTATCTATGACTGGGGACATTTGAGCCTGTGGGAGTGGGGGTCTAAGGCTGGGGGCATTTTGGGACTTCTGAAGGGTTTAAGCCTGGGGGCAGTTTGGGGCTTTGGGGGAGGTGTCAAAGGCTGGAAGTGCTTTGGAGCTTCTGGGGGATGTCTAAGGATGGGGGCAGTTTGAGGATGCTGGGGGAGGGTCCGTGGCTGGGGGCAGGGGAGGGGTGGTGGTGGCAGCTTGGGGCTATTTTGTATTCAGCCCCAGGAACATTTAAAAAATTTCTGTGCATCCCCCAGTGAAAATAAAGTTGAATCCCCCCACGCCCACCGTGCGCATTACGCAGACTGCTTCCGTGCCTTTGATATTCGTAGGGATCCCAGGCAAGCCACTTACTCGTCTCTGGCAGTAATTTTCACCCCCTCTCCTTTCGCCCTTCCCCTTTCTCTTTTATGCAGCTGATTTCTCAGTTTTTCATGTTTTTGTTTGTGGGTCCTTCCCCCAGCCCCTCCAGCCTCTGAGTGTGGGGTTTCAGCCAGGGTTGCAGGGAGCAGTTTGAGGATGAGTCTTTCCCCCACCACAGCTCAGATTAAGTATACTAATAAACTATAATAAATACATAGTGTTATTAAGCTAGTTTCCCTTTTTTATGGAATGACAATGAATATATAGACGTAAGGGAACTCAATTTTATATTCTTTCCTCAGGCACAAAATTAGCCAGTTATAGCTCTGCCTCTCCCCCGCTGCCCCCATTTTTGAATTGTCGTGGGTCACCAAGTCTTCCGGAACTGTCAGAATGGGTCCCCACCGGCAAAAGGTTGGGAACCACTGCTCCATTCTCTTTAGAGGCACTTTCGAATTGCGCACCGCCCATGTAGATAGGGGCCTTTTGAAGGGACCCCCCACCCAGACTTTGAAAGCCGCTTATTTCTAAAACCAAATAGGAAGCAAGGGATTTCACAGTCTGATGGGTCCTTTCAAAGGGCCCCTGTCTACAGGGGTGCCATGCGCTTTGAAAGCAGCACTTCTGCAGCAAGGGAGGTTTAGGCTGGACATTAGAAAAACGTTCCTAACTGTCAGGGTGGTCAAACAGTGGAATAAATTGCCAAGGGAGGTTGTGGAATCCCCATCGCTGGAGATATTTAAGACCAGGTTAGATAGATGTCTATCAGGGTGGTTTAGATAGTACTTGGGCCTGCCATTGGGGGAGGGGGCCGGACTCAATGGCCTCTCGAGGTCCCTTCCACGCCCAGCATTATATGATTCTATGATTCTATGAATTGCATGCGGCTGTCATCATGCTAATGAGGCAATGCAGATTCATGTTAGTGCCCCATTAGCATCTTCCCAAATCCCTCATTACTACGTCTCTGGCAGAAAGCTAGTGTAGACATAGTCTGTGTGTATGAGGCAGAGAAAGAGAGTGAGTGTGGTAGCTGCTGGGGAAGTTTATGAGGACCATGAATGGTGCGGAGCAAGTGAATATAGAAAAGTTATTTACTTGTTCCCATAATATAAGAACTAGAGGACACCAAATGAAATTAATGGGTAGTAGGTTCAAAACTAATAAAAGAAAATTTTTCTTCACACTGCACACAGTCAACCTGTGGAACTCCTTGCTAGAGGATGCTGTGAAGGCCAGCACTCTAACAGAGTTTAAAATAGAGCTTGATAAATTTTTCGAGGTTAGGTCCATAAATGCCTATTAGCCAAGGGTAAAGTATGTTGCCCCTAGCCAAAGGCTGGAGACAGATGGCAGGAGACAAATTGCTTGATCATTGTCTTCGGTTCACCTCCTCTGGGGCACCTGGCACTGGCCACTGTCGGCAGACAGGACACTGGGCTGGGTGGACATTTGGTCTGACCCAGTATGGCCATTCTTGTGTTCTTATGTCTCCTTAAGCTCAGCTGTAGCCACCAGGGTGAAGACTTTTTCAGACCACTGCAGTTGTCAGCATCCCCATTCTGCTCCTGAGTCCTGTCCCCCTGCCCCTCAATGTGTGGAGGTGGGGCGTGTGGGGGGGCAAGTGAGGGTGATGAAGACACTCTGATGTCTGCACCCCATCCTCGACAACAGCAAGTAGGAGGAACCCAAGAGCAGCTGGCCCCGTCGTCAAGGCAGAGGGCAGGAGCAGTGTCAGCAGAGCAGCAGAGGGAGGGACACCTACCCTTATGTGACACTGGACTCTGTCTTGCAAAGTGTGTGAAGTAGATGGATGGGGATCAAACGAAAGATCCTTGAACCCAATGGTCCCTGAGAGCCCAGAACTTCCTTACAGCTGGCAGCAGACACCTGTCCTTCTCTAAGACCGCCCACTGCCCCATCACCTCACCCCTCTGTCAGCTGGCACCTTGCATGTAGTCATGGAAGAGCTGGGCATGCACCTTCCTCACATCCACCGTTGCTGCACTGAGGGAATAGCATTTCTGCTCTGTCCAGGCCAGTCAGAGCTCCCAGAAGGGTGCCATGATGCCCGAGAAAGCTGTCACTGAAGTGCCAGTAAGCCAGTCCTGGCCTCAGTAAGTAATGCTGGACGTCATGGTCATCGGATGGTGATCCTAGAAGTGGGAAGTGGGCCCGTGAAAGATGACAACAAGATTAGGGGTCGTGAGACAACTAGGACTGTTGTGACTGACTAACCCCATCCAGCAATGAGCAAGCATGTATAACGTCCCACAAGTGGAGCTGAACCTGGGCCCTCTGGAGCTTAGCACAGGAGCCTGCACTGTCTGAGCTACAAGCCAGCTGGCTTTTGGCTTTAGCACTGCAGGAGACTCCCTTTTTCTCTCTGTAAGTGGTCTAGGTGCCAGTATATAGGACAACGAACCACACCTAAGAGGCATGGGTTACTTGTAGACACAGCATCCAGATGAGAGTCGTGCCAGATGGCCACAAGGGAGTGATGGTCAACAATATCCCAGAGAACAGCCATGGACACCTGGCACTGCTTGGTCCTGCAGGGCCAGGCGCTCATGGGGATGCAAGAGGCCTAGGAAGGTGGATGCCTGTTGGAAAAGCACTGGTATTTCAGGCCCGATGTCAGTGCCTAGACACTGACAAGGTTGAATGCCGGCCTCTGAACAGGAATCCACAGGAGCAGCAGGAGGACTGACGTGATCCTGGCACCTCCGGCCATAGGTTGGAGAACAGTGTGGCCACTCCAGCCGTACTAGCTGTGAGATGCAAAAGTATGTCCCAGGGCCAGCTTCAGTGTCTGCATCCGTGTAGATCTCCTGCAGGGAAACCAGCACAGAGCACCCACCTTCCGTAAGGAAGGAGAACAGCTGGCAGTTGTGGAGAGACATGCCACAGCCCTGGAGGTTTAAGGCAGCACAGCGGAGCAGCAATGTTCCGGCTAAGGTTTTCCATCCATGACACAGAGTGAGTTTTGTCCTATGCACCTCTACTGAGGTCACGTGTGTTTGTGTGGATATGCACCGTGGTGGCACCTGTCAATTGCTAACAAAAATCATACATATATATATATATAGAGAGAGAGGGAGATAAAATGCACACGCACACACACGCACACACGCACACACACACCCAGGGTGCTTAACTTTAAATGTTTAGTTAATGGGAAAATAAATAAAAAGAGAATGTATATTACAAACGTTTCAGCAACCGTGTGGTGTCTTATTAAAAAAGGCGTCTGGGCTTGTTGTCTTTGCCAGGTATGTAGAGTTGAAGGGACTGGGGCCTGAGCTGTCTGGGACTAGGTTTGGCCGTTGGGAGAGTGATTTAAATTGTTCTCTACCACTGGCTAAGTGTTATCTTGCGAGTTGACTTCTGAACCCTTTCTGTGCACGTATTGTTCCCCATGACCCAGGAAATGGGATTTCTTTCTGTTTTAGTTCTGTTGATATGTCTCGAACCTATCAGATAATTTGCTTTTCCGTTCATCAAAGCTGGTGCAAGTCAGCTCTGGGGAAAGATGCAGGAATGGAATCTGCGTATTTTATGCATTTATTTTATTTTATTTCTGCACCTGTGCCAGGCCTGCATATCATGGGATGAGCGCAAGCTTCAGCATTTGACCTCCAAGATCTGGATTGTTCTCTGTCTTACAGAAGCTCCCTGCCTGGTCAGAACAGCAACCAAGCAGCTGGAGTTACCTGGGGCAGAGGGCACAGGGAGATGCTGCTTTTACTCGAAGCAACTCGGCACATGGAGGGGGCATCTGCCAGAGGTGGCTGGAGGGAATTGGGAGCTGCATTTTTATCAGAAGCAGCCTGGCACATGGGGTTTCCTGGTGCGGGAGTGTAAGACAAATACTCTTTCTTCCTGCGGGCACACTGATGGCAGGAGGAGGTGCTGCTTATACAGGCACAGTGATGTAAGCTGGAGTCAACTCTCCCCCGACTCCCCCTCCCCACGCAGTGCCTGCCCCCTATCCCCGTTCTCCCCACCAAACCCACCAGCTCATCACCTCCACGTCCTCCCACGGCAGGGTTGGGACTTCGGAGCATGTAGCTGGCTAGTGCAGGTGTGGTGGGCGGAGATTAACTGTGTCCTGTGCTGCCCCTTAGCTGCCCACTTTGCAGGGACCTATGACGAGTGGTTGCTATGGGGCGGGGGGATCCTCGTGGTGGGGATGCTAACAGTCTCTGTTGCACATCACAACAATCCAAGACCTGTCTCCAACTCAGCAGGGAGCCATGGAGGCAGGGAGCGGAAATGTCCTGCCTCCTGGCCCCTTTAACTTCCCTCACAACAGCCCTCTTGGCCAGGAGGAGTTGCTGGAAGTCCCTCCCCCACCCCCCGACTCCCCACAGCACTGGAGCATGAGCTGCCCCTTGTTCCAGGACCCACAGACGTCCCGGAGAAACACGTACATCTCTGCTTGCAGCCAGTCCAGGGAAAGAATCAATGAATCTTGGCTTTCCTCCTCTGGGGTCCCCTCAATGGCCCTGGGTTCTGCTGAGAAAGGCGGGGAGGGGCAGACCCATAGCGCAAAGCCCGAGGTACTTGCACCACACAGCCTGGCCCAGACTCCAGCACACAATGGGATGGCAGAGAGAGAACAGCAGCTCCTAAGGGCTCATGCCAGAAGTACTTACTTGGCACATCCAACAGGAGGGGAACCAGACAGCCCCAGCAGTGTCATCAGCAGGGATGGAGAATGGGGAGGGAAGGGGGCAGCATGGGCCAGACAGTGGAAAGCAGGGCTGGGGCTGGAATTAGGGAGGGGAGTGGTCCCCAGATTGGTATTGCTACCTCTCCGTTGGGCTCAGCTCTTGGGAGACATGGGACAGGAAGGGACCTTCTGTGACGTCAGGCTCAGGCACCACACCGGTCTGAGCACACAGGTGCCACACTATCAGCCAGAAATGCAACCCATCCAGGAAGTGACCTGCCCCATCCCAGCAGGGGGACCTCCCAGAGCTCATAGGCCTTTGTAGGTGCCCATCCACAGCAAGACGAGATGATTCTTAGAACCCCTGAAGACATGACCCCAGCTGCCTCCTTTCTGGGCTTGCAGGGGCCTCTTCTCCCTCTGAATGGGTGGTGAGGAACCGAATCTGCCCCTGCTAGTTCTACTGACCCTGGCAAAATACCCAGCCACCCAAGGTGTTGTCAGAGGTCTGGCTAGCAGGGGAAGAGCCGGGGGACGTGGGCAATGGGGTGGGCGTTTGTGAGGGGAGGAGCGTAGGGGAGTGGACAGGCAGCATGCAGGAAGGAACGTTTCTTCTGTGGTAGCTATTCTCCCATTCCTCGTGGTACCTCCACTGCACCCTTTTGTTACAGGCCATGCTGTCCTGAGCACAGCAGAGGCAGGGCCCGCCCTCTTGTATGGAGTACTGTTGGCTGCACTGTCAAGTGAAGTGAGGAGACTTGTCTTGCCAGCATTAGAAATTTAATACAGTTGTTGCATGGAGGAACTCCAGCATTTCCAGGCTTTCCATCAGAGAAAATTCAGGTAAAAACACCCTTCCACATGTCCCTTTAACTGCCAGAGCCTCAAATGCAAGAGGAGGAGGTAACCATTTCTGTAGGCTCATGTGCAGCCAGCTCATGTGTTTTTATGGGACTGTCAATTAATGTGCATTAACCCCTGTGTGTTTAATATTGTTTAATTGACAGTGCTACTGTTTACACCTCCCAGATCCTGAGGCTGTTGCATTTTAAAGCAGATTCCACTTGATTTGTACTGCAGTAGAGATTGCTTTGGATTCCGTCAGACCTTTTTAATGATAATTTGGCAAGCCCTGACTTGCAGCAGGTTTGCTACTCCGTTTACCACCCACAACAAAAAGTTTGTGGGTTGATTGGAAAGTAATTTACGAGGTGCTGCAGGAGGGGCAGAGGGCAATGAGGTGGAGGTGCCGTAATTAACTCTGGCAAAACTGCTGGCTTGCAGAATGGTAACAATGTGAAAAGTTCAGTGAAGGTAAACTATTCTTCTTGACGGTCAATTGATAATGAGTAAGACGTCTTCATGCCACTCTGCTATTTGTGCGTCTGTTGATGGCTGATCAGCAGAATTCTGTACTTGCAGGTCTCATCATAAATGGAGCAGGAGCTGGTAGCTTTCGGAGAGTCACAGGGCCATTTTGCTTGCTGTTTTCTTCTTCTTCACTCTCTTCATCTCCACTGACAGGAGCTCTCAAATTGCATAACCCCCTCAAGGATCACCACTTTCCACTGGGAATAGTCCTGGGCAAGGTTGTCCCAAGTTTTGGCACTAGCGCTGCATTTTTTCATGTGTTCCTTCAGCATGTCCTTGCATTGCTTCTTACAGACAAGGATTTGATGCCTGTCTGTCAGCTCAGTAAGTGATTCAGAGAAAATAATCCAACATCAGTCTACCAGCCAGTAGTGCGCAGCTTGGTCTGAGATCCTGAAGCTCAGAAGAAAACTTTAAGCTATTTACAAGTAATGAACCAAAGCAGCCTGTCCCAGATCTGTTTGGTTCTCAGTCCATAGATGATGGGGTTTAGCGTAAGGGGCACCAGGAGGTACAAACTGGCAATCAGAACATGGATATGCAGTGGAAAATTCTGTCCAAAATGGTACATGAGGGAGGAGAAGAGAGTTGGGATGTAAAAAATTATGATGGAAAAGAGGTGAGAGCCACAAGTGAAAAAAGTCTTGATTTGGGCATCCTTTGTAGAGAGCCTGAGGATTGCCCTGATTATCTGCATATAGGAGATGTCAATAAAAACCACATCAAGGCCCACTACACAGAAAAGCACAAAGAGGCCATGGTAATTACTGATAAGGATATAGGTGCAGGACAGATTTGCCACAGCCATGTGCAAACAGTAAGGCTCAGAGACAATATTAGTTCTACAATATGGCCATTGCCTCACAAGTAAGGGATAGCCCAGTGCAAGTATTCTACTGCGCAGCACCACAGCCAGACCAATCTTGGCCACCAAACAATTTTTCAGGGTGGTGGAATATGTTAAAGGATGGCAGATGGCCAAATAATGAGCCAAAGCCATGGTTGTTAATATCCCAGATTCAGTCAAAGTAAAGCAGTAAATGAAGAATATCTGGGCGAGGCAAACACTGAATTCTATCTCCCTGGCATTAAACCAGAAGTTGCTCAGCATTTTGGGTAGGGTGGATGTAGTTAGGATGATGTCAGTGATGGACAGCATGCAGAGGAAATAGTACATGGGTTCATGGAGGCTCAGCTCCATCTTCGCAATGAACAGGATGCTGAAATTCCCCAAAATGGCTATGACATAAATGATAGAGAAGTGGATGGAGATCCAGACATGGTCTACCTCCAGGCCAGGAATGCCCAGAAGGATGAAAGTGGAGGGATTGGTGAACTCAGTTGTATTGGAATGTGACACAGCGTTGGTGAGAAGTTGTCGAACTCGGAGGCAAAAATTGCATTACTTGCTTCTACCATACACCCCACTGACTTCCTTTATATTCCCAGCATCAAAGGAGGTGGTCCTAGTACCTGGCTGGAGAAATGAAATATTATCAGGAGATACCATATGTATCATATAAAATCATGGAGAGTGTTTTCATGGTAGAAGGAGATTATTCACTCTTTACACACAATGAAAAGACATTTCCATTATTCACAAAAATTAATCATGAACCACTAGCCCCATGATTGAAAATACCACGGTTTATGCATCAATACCAAACGTCATGCTGTGAGAATGTTTAGAAGCATAGATGGTTAGAAGTGTGGATACTGGGTTTCCCTCATTCCTCCTTAACAAAAGGAAAACCAAAACAAGGATTCCATGTTTTAGGGGTTTCCGAATTTACATGGTTACTCAAAGTATGAGAAAGGGGAAAAAAGACAAACCTTAGACAAGAGATATTCTGAGGGAGAATCTTCCAACAACCACACATCACAGGACAATTATCTGGCCATCTCTGATAGCAACTCATTGTTACTACTGACATTTATAGCAGTGGCCAAAGCAAAAGCTATGTCCAGATACCAATGTAATGTTATTGGAATATAAATAGAAGCTGTGCAGAGAAGAGCAGTTTGCAAGGTGTGAATTGTGGGAGTTCCCTGCCAGGTGAGCCTTCAAGGGCTGATTAGACTGGAGGCAAGGCTTTGAGCCAGGCCTGACCAGCTAGCAGCTCTCTCTATAAGAAGGGAGCTCCCAACGAACAAGGTGAGCAGCGAACAGGGGGCAGCAGCTAACAGGGAAGGGAGTTTGCCTCTGGGAGTTCGCCAATGGAGGAGCCCTGTGTTTGTCTTTTTCAGGTATGGTGTTCCACCTGTGCCCTGCAAGGCAGCACTACCAGGAAAAGGAGTCTCTGAAGAAAAGAGCCTGAAGAGTGATGGGGGAAGGTGGACCTGGGGGCACTGAGAGCAGCTGGGGAGAGAGGGGCCAGTGCAGTGAGGAGGGCGGACATGGGAGCAGATGGGGGTAGTGGGTTGGGGAGGGTCCTATGATGATGGTAGCTGGGGGAAGGGGCGGCGAAAGGTGGGGAGGAGGGTCCTGGGGATATCAGGTCATTGCTCCACAGGGAGCTATGGTGACTCGTGGTGACAGAGAGGTATGAAGTAGTGGGATCCTTAACCACATTCTCCACACCCCACTGCCTTGTGGATTATCCTGGGAATGAGAAAGGCTAAGGGAGTAAACCCTGACAGAAAACCTGGAGTGGAGTCCAAAGGCGGTTCGGTGTCAACTTCTGGTACTGTTACAGCAACTCCTGCAGCTGAGCTGGTACCAGATGTGGAGGTTATCCTCTCCTTTGGACTATATCAGTAAAGCCGAGAGGGGGACACTGGTGTCTGGGCAGCCCAGAGTCTCCATAATAAACACCCAGGCTCACGCCCAGAGAGGTACTCCGGCATCGCTGAACAGTGTTGCATCAACACGGGAGGCAACAGATACTGGTTATAAGCTCTTGCTCGACTGGCATAGAGAACGAGTGCCAGGGGTTGCCTTCGATGGTGGGAGAGATCCTCGCATCTCACTGGACAGTCACCGCCCCCCTCAAGCTGGGCAGCCCCCAGCCAATAGGGTACTGACCCGCCACAATTCACCTGCCTCGCTGAGTGCATGAGGCTTAAGGTTCCTGAACCTGACAAGTGACTGAAATTTTGGGCACCAGGCAAACCAATAAGAAAATCAACAAGAAATGAGAAACATCAACAATTTAAGCTTGCTTGCTGGAATGTGCGGACCATGCTGACCGGCTTGACTGAAGATCTTCAGGCCATCAGTGACACCCGAAAGACCGCTGTCATCAACGAGGAACTGAAGAGGCTCAGAGTTGATATCGCTGCACTGCAAGAGACGCGACTCGCAGATTCGGGATCTCTAAAGGAAAAGGACTACATCTTTTTCTGGCAGGGTAAAGCCCAAGAAGAACCCAGAGAGCATGGTGTTGGCTTTGCTGTCAGAAACACCCTTCTACAAATGGTGGATTTAGTCATGGGCAGATCAGAAATACTTCTTCGGATCACGCTTCAAACTTGCGCTGGTCCTGTCCTCCTGATCAGCGCTTATGCTCCAACTCTGTACGCCACACCAGAAGTAAAAGACAAGTTCTATGACGTGCTTAGTGCTGCTGTAGCACAAATACCTGCTCGTGAACAACTGTACATCTTGGGTGACTTCAATGCAAGAGTTGGAGCTGATTGGGCCTCGTGGCCTTCCTGCTTAGGACACTTCGGTGTGGGAAAAATGAATGACAATGGACAGTGTCTCCTTGAACTGTGCACGTACCACAATCTGTGCATCACAAACACATTCTTCCAAACGAAGCCACAGCACAGAGTGTCGTGGAGACACTCACGCTCGAAGCACTGGCATCAACTAGACGTGGTCATCAGTAGGCGTAATAACATCAAAAACATCCTTCTGACACGCAGCTATCATAGTGCTGACTGTGATACAGATCACTCGCTAGTTTGCTCCAAGCTCAAGCTGAGACCCAAGAAGTTGTACCACTCTAAACCTGCTGGAAGGCCCCGCATTGATGCCAGAAAGATGACAAACTCAGAGAAAGCTGAAAAGTTCACAGAGACCCTCCAGGAAAATCCATGCAGCGGCCCTGGGGGCACCAATGCAACATCCAAATGGCAACATCTGAGGGATACAGTTTACCACACGGCCTTGTCAGTGTTTGGAAGAAGAGCTAGAAACACGAATGACTGGTTCGAAGCTAACTCTGATGAGATGATTCCAGTCATTGAAAAGAAGTGCGCTGCACTCCTGGAGTACAAATGCTCACCGAGCCAGAGTACCCAGCAAGCACTTAGAGAGGCCAGAAGAACAGTACAGCAGACAGCCAGGCACTGTGCCAACAACCACAGGCTCCAGCTATGCAGCAGCATCCAGACCTGTGCTGACTTTGGTAATCTCAGAGGAGTGTGCGAGGGTATGAAGAAGGCATTAGGACCCACCCAGAACAAGATGGCACCTCTGAAATCCAAATCTGGTGAAGTGATCGCTGACAAAGCCAAACAGATGGAGCGCTGGGTGGAGCACTACTCCGAGCTGTACTCACGCGAGAACGTTGTGGTTGACGCAGCCCTCGATGCCGTTGAGCTCCTACCAGTAATGGACGAACTGGATCAAGAACCGACTGTGGATGAACTGAAGAGAGCCATCGACAGCATTGCAGCAGGAAAGGCCCCTGGTCAGCATGGTATACCACCAGAGGTAATCAAATGTGCCACGGACACACTCCTGGAAACCCTACATGAGCAACTGTGCCTGTGCTGGAAAGAGGGTGAGGTTCAACAGGATATGTGCGATGCTAACACTGTAACGTTGTATAAAATACAAAATACATAAATAAAATGCTGTCTTCACCACCCATGACAAATATGTTAAGAAGAAATGGAACTCTGGAGAATACACCAATTCCCAGAGAGAAAAAAATTTTTTTTTCACGGTTGAAATGAGATGCATTCAAGTGATTGATTATTTAGCATTTCAAAAGAAACAATAGACTGGACTGATGCCACTTTGGTTGATGTAGACCTTTACTATCCATTAGCATTGTAGGAATTTTTTTAACCAGCACCAATAGTAGAACATCAGACTTTTGAACACCAGGGTCACAACTATTTCTAGTATCAGGGGGTAGCCATGTTGGTCTGGATCTGCAAAAGCAACAAGGGGTCCTGTGGCATCTTATAGACTAACATAAATGTATGAGCAAAAGCTTTCGTGGGCAAAGACCCACTTCACCTGCATCTAACTAAGTGGGTCTTTGCCCACAAAAGCTTATGATCATACATTTCTGTTAGTCTATAAGGTGTCACAGAACTATTTCTACTGGGGTTGTGCAAGGGTCAGCCACTAGGCTTGAGGGTGTTCATATTTTCATGAAAGATCTAGAAGTAAATAAAAAATCACAGCAGATAGGTGGACCCAAAGATTGGTGCAGTGCTACAATGAAGAGGCCAGGTCAGTCATGTTGATTAATCTGGAGCCTTTGGTGAGCTGAGCCCAGGCAAAGAAACTGCTTAAATATAATAAATAGAAAATGGCCCACTCAGAACGGGGAAAGATGGATAAACCTCATTGTATTGTGGGACACAGGGAGCCTGGAAAGGATGTAGGGGTCAAAATAGATATCCAACTCACTGTGAGCTCCTAGAGTGATGAAGTAGTTAAAAAGACAGTTGCAGCCCTTGCATGCAGAAAGAGTGGAGTGGTGAGTTGGTAGGGGAAAGATTTAACTTTGGTGAAACAAACCATGTGCAGCCACGGGGTCAACTTTTCAAAAAGGATGTTGAGACACTGGCTACAGAAAAGATCCACAGTGACTGGAAGCTGAAGACTAAGGGGCTTGAAGAATTTTATTTATTTATCATAAATACTCACAATGGGCTGTTTATTCTAGAAAAGAGAAGAAGAGTGAGGCTCAATGGATAGAAGTTAAACCCAACAAATTGCCTCTGAGAAACAAACAAAGGAATTGAAACCAAGTTGGAGCAACCATGTGGTGGGTAAATAGCATGTTTTCAATGGTGCATAATTAGGCTCGAAGAACATAACAAGTGGGGTTCCATGGGAATCATTTCTTGGACTGGTTCTGTTCAATCACTTCATCAATTATTTATGAAATGGAATAGCCTGCACGTGTGTCTAGTTTGCAGATGATGGCAGGCTGGGTCTGGGGGTGGTTGCAAGGGCTTTTGAGGACAGCTCCGTTTTTTACTCTTTACTCCTACAGCTGGATAAACAGCACAGAAGCGCAGACAGGTTTGTCTCCAGCCTGTTAACAGATTCCCATAGCATCCGAGCAAACCCCATTGGGACCACACACAGCTCTGTTATAAGCTGCGCTCAACTCTGTGCCACCGCTCAGCATTGGATGCTGCTGCTGGTGCTGGGATGAGAGAGAAGTGGGACGTGGCTACGGGCAGGTGATTCCCAGAGAAGATACATCTGTCTCAGAATTCCCAGGTACCTATCTCCTGCTGCTCAACAAAGCCAGTGTGATGTGCACATCCTAGAATATACAGTAAGTCTGCAGTCCTTTCTGTTCCACGCAAACTTTAAACAACCCAGAGCCGTGGCCATTCTGAAGTCCTAGCAAACAGTCTGCTCAGGCCACAGTCGGAGCCGCTGCAGCATTTTAAGGCTAGATAAGACTTCCAGCAGATCTTCCAGAAAAGCACCCAGTCTGGATCTGCAGACATGCTGGTGTGGAGAACCTTCATAATCTGTTGAAAGCTTTAGTCACCCACAGCGATAAAAATATTTGACCCTTATTTACAACATCAATTTGTCAGGTTTTAGCTTCTCCTCTTTGTGCCTTTTTCTGGTTTTCTGTGCTCGATTAAAGAACCTGCTATTACCACTTGAGATCAATAAATGAAGATTTTTTAAGGCTCCCAGTGTTCAGAAGTTTCTCTGAACTTAAGTTGCGGGAGGGATAGCTCAGTGGTTTGAGCATCGGCTTGCTAAACCCAGGGTTGTGAGTGCAGTCCTTAAGGATGCCATTTGGGAATTGTGGCAAAGAGAATTCAGGGATGGTGCTTGGTCCTGCCAAGAGGGCAGGGGACTGGACTAGATGACCTCCCCAGTTGCCTTCCAGCTCTCAGAGATGTGTTATCTTCAGCTCCCAATCGTTTTTGTGTCTCTTTCCTGCAGGCTGTCCAGTTTTTTTTTTAAATCTCTTTTGATTTGTAGAACACAGGGCTGCACATTCTTAGTTTCACCAGTGCCGGGTGCTGAGGTAAAAGCTTTCCCCCCTTCCAGCTCACTATAGCCCTGGTTTTGTACGGAAAGGTTGTATCAGGCCTTTTGATCACTGCATCACACCAGGAGCTCACAGTGAAGTGGATCTCCACTAAGATCCCTAGATCCTATTTAAGATCCCTGCATATGCTAACATGCTGTGCTAGTCTCTTGGTTTCTCCCACATTCCCCATTCTGAGTGGACAATTTTGAACTTTTTGTATGATAGTATTTTGTTTGCAGGGCTCAGCTCCCGAAGGCTGTGTCTACACCTGCCCCCAGCTTCAAAAGGGGCATGGTAATCAGGGCCATGGGAGATTACCAGTGAAGTGTTGCGGTGAATATGCAGCAATTCATTAGGCTAATTCCTCCCTGCGGCAACGTCGAACCGTCAAACTTCAAAGCGTCAACATGCATGTAGCCGTGCGCTCTTTGAAGTGCCCACACTACTCTGAAGTCCCTTTACTCCTCACAATTTTGAGGAGTCCTGGGATTGTGAAGTGCTCATGGCTACACATATGCCGGCACTTCAAAGTTTGATGCTTCAGAGCTGGTGCGGGGGAGAATTAGCCTAATGAAGTGCTGCGTATTCACTGCAGCACTGCATTAATAATCTCCCATCGCCCTGATTAACATGCCCCTTTCAAAGTTGGGGGCAAGTGTAGACACTGCCTCAATGTTCCAGATCAACCAACATGCTGGACACGTGGTCCTCATTGTACTTCTCCACCAGTCACTGGGTACTCCATCTTTTTGTGTATGTATTTGCAGATTATTTATGAAAGTAATGAACAGCACCAGGACTAGCACTGATCCCTGGAGTACCCCGACACAGACACATTCACAGACAATTGCACATTGAAAATGGCTTTCTGAGATCTCTCAATTAGCCATTTTGCACATGCTCTACTGAATCGTTAATGTGTTCATTTTTTTATCTCAGTATTTAACCCAGTAAAGGGAAATTCTTCCTTCATAAGAAATGTGCACTGCCAGTGCAGTGTGAAATTGGAGTTGTTTTGGAAGACAGATGTTCCATAAACCCTTTTTTCTGGTGTTGAATGTGGAGTGTGATGGATTTGTCAGTTCATAGCTCCTACGTTCAAAACTCTAAGCTTCTGCTGCAGAAGCTTTTTAACATCCTCCTTCAGTGCTAATGGATTGGGAAGTATTTCAAAACCTCAGCTGGTATCAGTACAACCTACTGCTTCTTTCCAAATGCTGAGCAATTCTATTTCTTGAACTGATCTTCCTGCAAAATTAAACACATTCCTTTCCAATTCTAGGTATTGACCTAAACAATCTTGAGTATTTCTTTTCTTCTTAATATCCTTCAAAATTGTCATCCTTAACCCTGCAAAGTACAGATATTTCCTCAGTGTTTTTACCATTATTATTGATCTTCATCATTTCCAATTTGTGTTATTTACTATCCATACTTTCTTTTCCCCACATAGTTGATACTGTTTTTCCCTAGTTGCTGCCTTCACTTTGACACATAGGCCGGGTCTACATGGTGCAGCTTTCCCGGCAGATCCAAGCTAATGAGCAGCCTTGAAACTGAAAATGGCACTCATTTGCATGGTCCCACGTCTCATTAGCATAGCCACGCAAGAGCTCGGTCTCAGCAGAGAGGGGTGCCGGCAGTAGAGAGGCAGTGTGGACATGTCCCTGCCAGCAAAACTCCCCTCTGTCACCAGATTATGCCTGAAAAAATGTAGTCATAAGGGTCTGGCAACATAGGGGCTTTTTGCTGGCAGGGGCACATCCACATGACCTCTTTACTGCTGGCAAGCTCCTCTGCCGAGACCAAGCTCTCGCGTGGATATGCTAATGAGCCATGGGACCATGCTAATGAGAGGCCATTTGCAATTCCAAGGCAGCTCATTAGCATGGATCTGCCAGGAAAGCTGCACCATGTAGACCCAGCCATAGTGAGACTGTGGTCCGAAAATGTTTACTCTATCAGCTGTGGAATCTTGTTATTGCAATAAAGATCTCTCAATTTTCATTCCTATTTTTATGTCTAAAGTTTTCCTCCAATCAGTTGTGCTGGTTGTATACCTGAGCTTTGGAGAATTATCCTTTTTGAATGACTAATTATTTGCTCCACTCTGTCATATGACCCCCTCTATTTTTCTTCTGTAAACCTTCTGGATGTTTCAGTCAGTCCTCATTTGACAGCCTCCTCTACCCTTATTTCATCCCTTAGCACCCTCTTCTCCATCTTCTCTAGAGTATGGGTGACCAAAACTGAACACATGTGCAGAGCAGGTTACTTGTTCCCCTTTTGTTGGGTAGTAAGAAACAGCTTTGGAGAGATACTACTCAGAGTGTCAATTCAGGTCGAATTGCTCAGCCACACCCTAGGAAACCTCCACTACCCAGCACACCAAAACAGTCACAAACAACACTTTTGTTCACCAAACTGGCTAATAAGAAGCCACACAAGCAATTCTCTCAGACATTCCAGTTCTACAGTACCAGCACCATTTACACTCCTTGGGCTTGTCTACACTAGCTCCCTATGTTGGGGATCCCTGTTCCCCTGGGGTACTGTGTTCCCCAAAGGTCCGAGGCTGGAGGTCAAAGCAGTGAGGCAAGAGTGAGATCGAAAAGGAATTCTATTTGCATGCATGCAGGCTGCCAGCTGCCAAAGTGGGAGCCCTGAGGACCAGTTCCAAGGACTCTTTATACAGTTTGCTTAGACAGTTTAGTCGTTAATTGTCCTCTTTAACATATGTAGGTCTCAGCAGAATTGTCCTGAGACGTGTCTGCAAGCACCAACTCTGCTTGAGGCCACTTTACACTACAAAGGTACCTGATAACCCAGACAGAGGAGCCAACAGGATAAATCATCTCTAGGCGACAAGGTAGGGACTTCAAAGAAGCGCAGATGACCCCCTAGTATCCCCTTACAGAGTGAGGCCTGGTTAGTGTGGAACAAAAATCTCTTTTAACCCTTAGAGCAGTTTTTCCCCCACACCTACTTGGAAGGGAGGATGGTAAGTAGGGTGTTGGGAGTTTATTACTGAAGAGCTGTGTTGCATATGGAGCACTTCATTAAGCAAATTCCCCCCGGCAACTTCAAAATGTTAAACTTCAAAGTGCCGGCTCGCATGTAGCCACGGCTCACAAGCCGGTACTTTGAAGTGCCTGGGGTACTTCGAAGTCCTTTTACTCCTCAAAATTTTGAGGAGTAAAGGGACTTCGAAGTACCCCAGGCACTTGGAAGTACTGGCAGGTGATCCACAGCTACACGCGAGCCAACAATTCAAAGTTTAACACTTCGGAGTTGCTGCAGGGGGTAATTTGCTTAATGAAGTGATGCAGATGCAGCACAGCACTTCATTAATAAACTCCCAACATCCTACTTACCATCCTCCCTTCGAACTAGGGAGCTAGTGTAGACACAGCTCTTGTGCAAATGGGATGTTATGAAACAAATCTGGCCAAATGAAAAGGTTCATCTGATCCCAGTGGACCAGCCACATTCACAGGTGAATTGAAAATGTGGAATCCTCCCAAAACAAGCACACTACAACCAAACCTGTACAAATTGAAATCTAAGGATTTTTTTTTTAAATGTGATATAGTAAGAAAGGAGATAATAACATAGTAAGAAAAAAGATTCTGAGGAATGTGAAGAGCATATTTAGATCCAGAGTTGCTAACCTAGTGGGGAGGACTTTAAAATAGGTTTGACAGAGACAGGTGACTGAAGACGACAGGTAAGTAAAAAACATGAGACATGGGAATTGGGCTAGAAATAGCAGGGATCATGGGCCATAATAGCAGAGAATAAAGAGGGACTAGGCAGCACTGGGATGCAAAAATCAATATGTTGGATACACATATATAAATGCAAGAAGTATGGGTAATAAGCAGGAGTACTTGAAGTCCTAATAAACAATACTGCAACAAATTATGGAAGACCTACAACCTATCCTTAATCAGGATGCCACACTCCAGAAGGCGTTGGGTGACATGCCTGTTCCCTCCTACAGACAACCTCCCAACCTCGTGAGGATCCTCACTAACAGCCACAGTCTGTACCCCAGGAACACCAGTCCTGGAACCTTTCCCTGCAACAAAGCCCGCTGCCAGCTTTGTCCACGCATCTTCTCTGGAAATCCCATCACTGGACCTAACCAGGTTACTCACAGAATCACGGGCACTTTCTCATGCTCCCCTACTAACATCATATATGCCATCGTGTGCCAACAATGCCCAGATGCTTTGTATATTGGACAGATTTCTAACTCCCTTAGACAAAAGGTCAACGGGCACAAAACAGACATCAAAATACTCCAGATCCACAAACCAGTTAGTCAACATTTTAATGGAATGGGGCATTCTGTCAATGACCTCAAGGTATGTGTGTTACTGAAGAGAAATTATTGCTCCGTTTTAGAAAGAGAAGTGGACGAGATGACATTTATATTCAAATTCGGCACATTAACACATGGTATAAATCATGATGGGAACTTTCTGAGTCACTATAGGGGCTCGTCTGCATACTTGGCTCAATCTAATTCTTGATCTTCCCCCCCACCCCTCCACTCTCTGATTTGCTCACCTTGATTATCTTTTTCTGATTTGTCCTCCTTGCTTACTGTTTTTGGTTCTCTGTGTCTTAAATATTGAGTCTGTTCTGGCCTGGCTGTGGTCTGAAGAAGTGGGTCTGTCCCACAAAAGCTCACCTAATAAACTATTTTGCTAGTCTTTAAAGTGCTACTTGACTGCTTTTTGTTTTAAATACAACCAAGACATAACCGAGACTTGGTGGGATAATGGAGACTCGGTGGGATGACTCACATAACTGGAGCACCATCATGGAAGGGCATAAGCTGTTCAGGGATGATAGGTGGGGGAGAAAAGGATTAGGAGTGGTGTTGCATGTAAGAGAGCAGTATGATTTCTCAGAGCTCCAGTGTCTGCTATAGTCCTCAAGATCAGACAGATGAACTAGACAAGGATTTCTTCAGACAACTAAGAGAAGTTTCAAAATCAAAGTCCCTGGTTCTCGTGGGAGAATTTACTCATCCAGACACTTCCTGGAAGACCAATACAGCAGCACACATTCACTCCAGGAAGCTTTTGGAGAATGTTGGGGTAACTTCCTGGTACAAGTGCTAAAGCAACTGACTAGAGGCCATTCTCAGCTTGACTTGCTGCTCACAAACAGGAAAGAACTAGTGGGAAACACAGAAGTGGGTGGCAACCCGGGATGCAGTGATCATGAAATGGTAGATTTCAGGATTTTGACAAAAGGAAGAAAGGTGAGCAGTAAAATACAGACCCTTGATTTCAGAAGAACAAACTTCAACTCCCTGAGACAACTAATGGGCAGGATCCCCTGAGAAATGAAATTGAAGGGGAAAGGCATTCAGGAGAACTGGCGGTATTTTAAAGAAGTCTTACTGAAGGCACAGGAACAAACCATCCTGATGCACAGTAAGGCTACGTCTACACGTGAAGCCAACATCGAAATACCTTATTTTGATGTAGCAACATCGAAATAGGCTATTTCGATGAATAACGTCTACACATCCTCCAGGGCTGGCAATGTCGATGTTCAACTTCGACGTTGCGCGGCACCACATCGAAATAGGCGCTGCGAGGGTACGTCTACACGCCAAAGTAGCACACATCGAAATAAGGGTGCCAGGCACAGCTGCAGACAGGGTCACAGGGCGGACTCAACAGCAAGCCGCTCCCTTAAAGGGCCCCTCCCAGACACAGTTGCACTAAACAACACAAGATCCACAGAGCCGACAACTGGTTGCAGACCCTGTGCCTGCAGCATGGATCCCCAGCTGCCGCAGCAGCAGCCAGAAGCCCTGAGCTAAGGGCTGCTGCCCACGGTGACCATAGAGCCCCGCAGGGGCTGGAGAGAGAGCATCTCTCAACCCCCCAGCTGATGGCCACCATGGAGGACCCGGCAATTTCAACATTGCGGGACGCGGATCGTCTACACGGTCCCTACTTCGACGTTGAACATCGAAGTAGGGCGCTATTCCGATCCCTTCATGAGGTTAGCGACTTCGACGTCTCACCGCCTAACGTCGAAGTTAACTTCGAAATAGCGCCCGACGCGTGTAGCCGCGACAGGTGCTATTTCGAAGTTAGTGCTGCTACTTCGAAGTAGTGTGCACGTGTAGACACAGCTTAAGAAAAGAAAACATGGTAGGCAACCAGTTTGGCTTACCAGGGAAATCCTTGGTGAGCTTAAACTCAAAAGAAATCTATATAAGAAGTAGAAACTTGGACAGATGACTAAGCAGGAATATAAATATATTGCTTGAGAATACTGAGGAGTAATCAGGAAAGCAAAAGCACAATTGGACTTGCAGCTAGCAAGGGACGTAATGGGCAACAGGAGGGGTTTCCACAGTGATGTTAACAATAAGAGGGTAATCCGGTAGGCTGTGGGGTCATTTCTGGATGAGGGAGGTAACTTGGAAACAGATGATGTGGGAAAGGCTGAAGTACTCAATTCTTTTTTGCCTCAGTCTTCATGGACAAGGTCAGGTCCCACACTAAGGCACTAGGCAATGCAGTATGGGAAGGAGGTGGACAGGCCTAAGTGGGGAAAGAACAGGTTAAGAGCTATTTAGAAAAGCTAAATCGACACAAATCCATGGGTCCAGATTTAATGCATGCTAAAGTACTGAGGGAATTGTCAGATGTCATTGCAGAGAGTTTGGCCATTATCTTTGAAAACTTGTGGTAATAAGGAGAGGTCCTGGATGATTGGAGAAAGGCAAATGTAGTGCCCATCTTTAAAAAAAGGAAAGAAGCACAAACCAGGGAACTATAGACAGTTCAGCCTTACCTCAGTCCCTGGAAAAAATCATGGAGGGGATCCTCAAGGAATCCATTTTGAAACACTTGGAAGAGGAGAAAGAGTTGAAGAATAGTCAAAATGGAGTCACCAAGGGCAAGTCATACGTGACCAGTTTTGATAGCGTATAGACTAGCACGGATTCCTCTCAGTTACTAGTGACGAATTTGATTACGTTCTATAATGGGGTAACTTGCTCTGTGGACCTGGGAAAGTCAGTGGATGTGATATACCTTTACTTTAGCAAATGTTTTGATACATTCTCCCACAACATTCTTGCCCATAAGTTAGGAAAGTATGGATTGGATACATGGACTGTAAGATGGCTAGAAAGCTGGCTTGACAGATGGGCCCAACTGGTAGTGGTGGTCAAGGCTCAATAGCTGCTTGGCAGTCAGTTTCAAGTGGGGTGCCCCACGGAATGGTTCTAGGGCTGATATTGTTTAACATCTTTATTAATGACCTGGATGAGGTCATGAAATGCACCCTCAGCAAATTTGAAGATGACACTAAACTAAGGGGAGAGGTAGATATGTTGGAAGGTAGGGATATAGCCTAGAGTGGTCTGGATAAATTGGAGGATTTGGCCAAAAGAAATCTGATTAGGTTCAACAAGGAGAACTGCAGAGTCCTGCCCTTGGGATGGAAGAATCCCAAACATTATTACAGGCTGGGTGCCCACTGGCTAAGCAGCAGTGCAGCAGAAAAGGGCCTGAGGATTACTGTGGATGAGAGTCTGGATATGAGTAAACAGTGTGCCCTTGTAGCTAAGAAGGTTAATGGCATATCGGGGTACATTAGGAGAGCATTTCCAGCAGATCTAGAGAAGTTATTATTTCCCTTTACTCAACACTGGTGAGACCTCATCTGGAGTACTGCATCCAGTTCTCAGCTCCCCTGTGTAGAAAGGACATGGGGCTGGAGCACATGATCTATCAGGAGAGTCTGAGGAACTTGAGCTTATTTAGGTTGCAAAAGAGAAGACTGAGGGGTGATTTGATAGCTGCTTTCAACTTCCTGAAGGGGAGCTCTAAAGAGGATGGATAGTGGCTGTTCTCAGTGGTGACAGATGGCAGAACAAAGAGCAATGGTCTGAACTTACAGAGGAAGAGGTGCAGGTTGGATATTAGGAAAAAACTATTTCACCAGGAGGGTGGTGGCACTGGAAAGTGTTACTGAGAAAGCTGGTGGAATCTCCATCCCGAGAGGGTATTAAGTCCCAGCTTGGCAAAGTTCTGGATGGGATGATTTAATTGGGGTTTATCCTGCTTTGGCCAGGGTGCTGGACTAGATGACCTCCTGAGGTCTCTTCCAGCCCTATGATTGTATGATTCTATTAAATGTAAAGTACTCCACTTAGAAGGGAACAATCAGCTTCATACATACATATTGGGAAGTGACAGTCTAGGAAGGAGAACTATGAAAAGGGATTTAGGAGTCTTAGTGGACCACAAGCTAAATATGAATCAGCAGTGCAATGTTGTTGCAAAAAAAGCAAACATTATTCTGGGAGGTATTAATATGAGTGTTGAGAGCAAGGCACGAGAAGTCACTCCTCTTCTGTACTCTGTGCTGGTTAGGTTTCAAGTGGAGCATTGTGTCCTGTTCTGGGCACCACATACCAAGAAAATATGGAGAAATTGGAGAAGTTCCAGGGAAGAGCATCAAGAATGATTAAAGTTCTAGAACAACAACGAAGGTTCCTGTGGCACCTTATAGACTATCAGAAAAGTTTTCAGCATGAGCTTTCATGAGCACAGACTCACTTCAACAGATGATGTGAGTCTGTGCTCATGAAAGCTCATGCTCAAAACTTTTCTGTTAATCTATAAGGTGCCATGGGACCCTTTGTTGCTGTTACAGATCCAGACTAACATGGCTACCCCTCTGATATTAAAGTTCTAGAGAACATGAGCTATTAGGGAAGAATGAAAGAAGTGGGATTGTTTAATTTAGAAAAGAGAAGACTTAGAGGGGACTTGATAGCATTTTTCAAGTACCTACAAAAGGATTCAAAGAAGGAGGGAGAAAATTTGTTCTCCTTGGCCTCCGAGGATAGGACAAGAAGCAATGGGCTTAAAATGTAGCAAGAGGGATTTTGGTTGGACAATATTAAAAACTTCCTAACTGTCAGGGTGGGTGAACACTGGACTAAATTGACTAGGTAGCTTGTGGATTTTCCATCACTGGAGATATTTAAGAGCAGGTTAGATAGACATCTATCAGAGATGGTCTAGACGGAACATGGTCCTGTCGTGAGGGCAGGTGACTCAACTTGATAACCTCTCGAGGTCCCTTCCAGTTCTAGTGTTCTATGATTTTATAATGCTAAACATATTAAGGTAACCAAATACATACCCTAGCTGCAAATTTATTGGTTCAAGCTTGTAGCAGTGATGGACAAAAATGCTGGCTTAAGTCAAGTACCTGAAACAGCTGAGATGGGTCAACACTCAGAGCTTCAGTTAATGGTAAAGATTTTCCAGTAATGAGAATGAAGGGAAAATGGGTACTGGAGGAATCTCCCGACTCTTTATATCATGGATTCATAGAATCATAGGCATGGAGGAGACCTCAGGAGTTCATATCTAAGCATGGCCATGTGTAGAGAATACTGTTGTTCTCAATTTATGAAAATATATCATAAAATGGAGTTTGGTGTCATTGAGCATGTCCCCCATCCATACATGATGCAGTTGTTTGACATTTGGTGCCATGGAATGCATTCTAGATAGAGGTATTTAGGAAAGTTCTTTCAGTGGAATTGTTTGCCTTCCATGCTTCATTGTTGATTGAATGGTCCTTGATGGGACACTTGATCTGAACAGACTTTCCCAAATATGCTGGCAGGCTATTCTACAGGTATTAGTCCAGGTGCTAATATAGCTGATATTCATATCTTCAAGTAAAATATACATGTACACAAATAGTGTAGCTGTTAATGGTGAATCATAAGCTTTTTATACACATCTCACTTACCAAACTTTGAACAACATTTGTTGCAAACATAAAAGAATGTTTGCAAAAATGTTCTGCATATTCAAATTAGAATCCATTAAGGTCACATAGGTATCGTTGTCTGTGAATAAGTAGGTGTTGAAAAGGAGCTGCAGTCATTGACAGCTGCATCTTTCCCCTGAGGTGTGTTCTAGCTGGCCGGTTTATCCTGAGATATATATTGAGAAAGATTGTATTTTCTTTCCCATTCTCTAATCCTCAGCAACCAGGAGAAGACGGAGCTCTCTACAACATGAAATTTCTATCCTGGTTTTCTTTTCATTAAGGAGCAAGGAGGAGGAATGTGTATCCACAATCCTACTTCCTTCTAGCTCCAATTAAGCTTTCCCATGTGATATATAGGAATTATTGACATAAAAACTATGGTGTTAAAATTATTAGCATCAGTTATTCTTAATTCATGTCCCTGAAAAAAATGAAAATGTCTTTTCTGTGTGTGGAGAGTGACCAGTCTGCTTCATGCATGAAAACATCCTCCAGTATTTCATACAGTGTCTCATGCTAACATTGTCTTTCCGTGCAGGAATTAGTACTGTGACCATCACCGTAGAGATTGGGAATGAAAAGGAAGTCTTGGGAACAGCCGGAAGTCTTGGGAACAGCCGGTAGTTGTTAGAGACACCATTTTGCCTCTGAGCTGGACAGTTTCTCACCTGCTCCATGTCACATTCCAACTCATCGGTCTTCACCAACCCCTCTACCTTCATCCTGCAGGGAATTCCTGGCCTGGATGCAGCCCACGTCTGGATATCCATCCCCTTCTCTGTCATCTATGCCATAGCCATCTTGGGGAACTTCACCATCCTGTTCATTGTGAAGATGGAGTCGAGCCTCCATGAGCCCATGTACTATTTCCTCTGCATGCTGGCTGTCACTGATCTGGTCCTGACCACGTCTGCTGTGCCGAAAATGCTGATCATTTTCTGGTTTAAGTTCAGGGAGATAGACTTCAATGACTGCCTCATCCAGATGTTCTTCATCCACTGCTTTACTTTAATTGAGTCAGGAATAATTGCAGCCATGGCTTTGGATCGTTATGTGGCCATCTGCCATCCTTTAAGGTATTCCACCATCCTGACACATTGTTTGATGGCCAAGATTGGCCTGGCCGTGGTGCTGCGCAGTGGTGTGCTTATTCTGCCCTATCCCTTCCTGGTGAGGCAATGGCCATATTGCAGAACCAATGTCGTCAGTGAGCCATACTGTGTGCACATAGCTGTGGTGAAGTTAGCCTGTGCCGATACCCATGTCAATAGTTACTATGGTCTTGCTGTGCTTTTCTGTGCAGTGGGTCTTGATGTAATTTTTATTGCCATCTCCTACATGCAGATAATCAGGGCAATCTTCAGGCTCTCCACAAAAGATGTCCGACTCAAGACATTTTTGACTTGCGGCTCCCACATCTGTTCCATTGTAATCTTTTACATCCCAAGTCTCTTCTCCTCCCTCATGTATCGTTTTGGACAGAATTTTCCCATGCATGTCCACGTTCTGATTGGCAGTTTGTACCTCCTGGTGCCCCCCATGCTCAATCCCATCATCTATGGGGTGAGGACCAAACAGATTCGGGACAGGCTGCTCCATCTCTTTACTCATAAATAGTTTAAATATTTTCCTGGTGCTCTAGCTCTCAGACTAAACTCCTTTCTGCTCTAGCTGGTGACCTGGTGCTATGCCTCGGTCCCTGAATCACTTACTTTGCAGTCAGACAGACATTGCATTCTTTCCTGGCCTTACTATGCTGTGTCAGCATGACAATGTGCAGAATCAGTCTCTGTACAACTCTCACTTCCATAGGGTTGCCAACCTCTGATTGCTGGCAACCAGGGCCCGAATATATCCACACATGCCACCCCCTTCCCACGTATTTCCCCAGGCGCTGTGCCACAGGACCCATCACCCACACCACCTTGTGTATTGTGCCTCCTCCCCTTTCTGACCTTCTCCCACCATCATCCACCCATTGACCCCATTTTTTATACTCCCCCTTCTCATGTCACATGCTCTGCACCTTCTCTTCCTCTGTCCCTGCCAGACCTGCACTCCCTGTTCTCCTGGGATTGGATGGCAGCTGCTGTAGATGGACAAGGACACTTCCTGTGTGTGACTTAGCCTCACCTGAGCAAGAGCAGTTGTTGGGTAATGATCCAATGCCTCTCCTTTGCCCTGCAGGGACCAGACAAGGCCAGGTCCCCTTTTCAGTCAGACTTAACAGTTGAAAGATGGTATTTGGCACCAAAATCATGGCACCCAGCACAGCAGCCAAAACCAACCGACCAGCAAACTGTGCCCATAAAACTAAGTGGGTGGAAAATCTGTTAACTCACATGTCATTCTTGTTACCACCTGTTTCCTTATGTCTTTGGCCTTTTCCTGTATTCTCACTCACACACCTTTCATTACGCAGAATGAGGCTGAGTGGAGACATCTGTCTATAAACAGGTTAGTCCTAAAGGCTCTCAGCTCTAATGAGGTCTCTCCCAGCAGAAGAAATGAGTAACAGCGTTCTAAATCAATCTAGTTTTCGCCTGAATCTCTGCGGAGAGGTGAGTGTGCCCTCTGGAGGGAACAGGGAGGGAAGGATGTGGTTCTGCTCTTCAAAGGCTCAGGGACTGGATGAGCCCTGAGAAGCTGGGATGGGAGAGCGTACAATGGCAGCAGAGGGGACAGGATGCTGTGCAATAGGTGGTCTTTATGGGTTCCTGGAGATTCTAAATTGGAAGTGACTTTCATTCTGTTCAGCCTGGAAACTGTAGCCACCAGTGCAGAAACTGGGGTGATGAAAAACACATTACACGACTTACTTTAAATAAAATTGAAGGCTACAAAATCCAGGTGTCCATCTGTGTGCAGAATTAATTTTGTCACCTCCATCAATACTGAGGCAACATGACACCGTGCGCCACCTGTAGAAACAAAATCTTTAAAAAATTCATTTTGGCATAAGAGGGAGAAGACATTCTGAAATGCTGAGATGAGTCAAACAACTCAAATAACAGCCCTGGGAAAGAATAAAATGACACAGTATGTATGTGCTCTGCAGGAAGTGTTGAGAGGTGAGAAGAACAACAAGAAGAGTATGTGCTGGGAGGTGCGTGAGATTGAGTCAGTGTGTGTGTTTTTTTGTGTGAATGGGAAATACACAGAGATTAGGTATGTGTGAGTCCGAGATACAGAGGTAGTTTGCTGAATGCTGGAGGAGTTAACAAGCACAACAGCACCCACCATTCTTGAAACTCCTTCAGATCATACCATCTGCATCCTGCTCATGAGCCCTATCTGCCTCTGCCTCATTGGGGATGGAGTACATGCACAGGGCAATATGGGAGAAGGGGACATCCTGACATCGGCATCCTCTCATAAACAAAAGCATAGTTCCATAAAAGTATAGAGAGTCTGGGATTTGGGACTGATGGGAATAAGGGGACTTCGAAGTAGGCGGGGTCCTTTTGAAAAGGAGCCCCGTCTGGACGAGATACGCGGCTGCAAGCGGCATCAATTTTGAAGCGCCGCGGCAGCCCGCATGCTAATGAAGTGCTGAATATGCATTTCAGCGCTTCATTAGTAAACTTCGAAATGGCCATTTGCGTGGCCATTTCGAAGTTTGGGGTACATGTAGACGTAGCCTATATCTTCACACTGCTCCTCTAACCATTCTGCCTTATCCTTTCTGGCTGCTTTCCTTATCTCATTGCATTTCATCCTATATTGCTGTTCCACGCTCTTGGAAACAACCTTTCCGATCTTCATGCACCTGATGAAGTGGGTCTTTGTGCTTGAAAGCTTATGCTCCAAAATATCTGGACCATTATTGCCATCACTGGACCTAACTAGGTTAGTCGCAGAATCATGGGCACATTCTCATGTTCCTCAGCTAACATCATATATGCCATCATGTGCCAACAATGCCCAGATGCTTTGTACATTGGATAGACTTCAAACTCCCTTACACAAATAGTTAATGGGCGCAAAACAGACATCAAAACACTCCTGATCCACAAACCAGTTAGTCTACATTGTAATGGAGTGGGCCATTCTGTTCATGACTTAAGAGTTTGTGTCTTATTGAAGAAGAATTTCCACACTGCTGTGGAAAGAGAGACTGCTGAACATTCTTTCATATTCAAATTCAACACATTAACATGTGGTTTGAACGGGGATGCAAATTTTCTGGGACACTAAGGCTACGTCTACACGTGCAGCCAACATCGAAATAGATTATTTCGATGTTGCGACATCGAAATAGACTATTTCGATGAATAACGTCTACACGTCCTCCAGGGCCAGCAACGTCGATGTTCAACTTCGACGTTGCTCAGCCCAACATCGAAATAGGCGCAGCGAGGGAACGTCTACACGTCAAAGTAGCACACACCGAAATAGGGATGCCAGGCACAGCTGCAGACAGGGTCACAGGGCGGACTCAACAGCAAGCCGCTCCCTTAAAGGGCCCCTCCCAGACACAGTTGCACTAAACAACACAAGATCCACAGAGCTGACAACTGGTTGCAGACCCTGTGCCTGCAGCATAGATCCCCAGCTGCCGCAGAAGCAGCCAGAAGCCCTGGGCTAAGGGCTGCTGCCCACGGTGACCATAGAGCCCCGCAGGGGCTGGAGAGAGAGCATCTCTCAACCCCCCAGCTGATGGCTGCCATGGAGGACCCAGCAATTTCGACGTTGCGGGACGCGGATCGTCTACACGGTCCCTACTTCGATGTTGAACGTCGAAGTAGGGCGCTATTCCTATCTCCTCATGAGGTTAGCGACTTCGACGTCTCGCCGCCTAACGTCGAAGTTAACTTCGAAATAGCGCCCGACGCGTGTAGATGCGACGGGCGCTATTTCGAAGTTGGTGCCGCTACTTCGAAGTAGCGTGCACGTGTAGACGCAGCTTATAGGGGCTCTTTTGCATACTTGGCTTCATCTAATTCTTGACTCCCCCCCCACACTCTGCTCTCTGATTTGCTCTCCTTGATAATTTTTTTTTTGATTTGTCAACTTTAATTTCTGTTTTTGGTTCTCTGTGCCTTAAATATTGAGTCCGTTCTGGTTATGGCTATGCCCTGAAGAAGTGGGTCTGTCCCACGAAAGCTCATCACCTAACAAATTATTTTGTTAGTCTTTAAAGTGCTACTTGACTGCTTTTTTTGTTTTGATAGTATAGAGACTAGCCCAGCTTTCTGTCTGCTATTATCCAAAATATCTGTTAGTCTATAAGGTGCCACAGGACTTCTTGTTGTTCTCTTCCGATCTTCAATGCTCTCCTCTCTTGGACCAACTTCAGTGTCTCCTGTGTGATCTACTTCTTATTGATCTTCCATTCTACCAGAACAGTCTTCTCACTTGTCTGGTTTATTGGGAAGTCAGCTGAGCTGTTATGTCTGAAAATCTCAAAAAGTTCCCACACAAGCAGACACCTGCTTGGGAAATTTCACTCTGAACAGTTAAAAGGATGATCTGTTTAATTTTGGGATAGAGTTATAGGGTCTATTGGAGTGGGCAGGCAGGGAGAGAGGAATGGACTATTAGATGGAGAAATAGAACAGAATGGGACCTCAAGATGTCATGAAATCCAGGGTCCTGAACTCAGGGGAGGTTGAAGAACCCTTTAGAGCATCCCTGACAGTTTTTGTATAACCTGCGCTTAAAAAGTCCCAAGAATGTAAATTCCACAACCTTCTTGGTAAATTTATTTAAGTGCTAAACAGCATAGGCTGTAAGGAAGTTTGTCCTAGGCTGCGTCTACACGTGCACGCTACTTCGAAGTAGCGGCAGTAACTTCGAAATAGCGCCCGTCACGTCTACACGTGTTGGGCGCTATTTCGAAGTTGAAATCGACGTTAGGCGGCGAGACGTCGAAGTCGCTAACCCCATGAGCGGATGGGAATAGCGCCCTACTTCGACGTTCAACATCGAAGTAGGGACGTGTAGACGATCCGCGTCCCGCAACATCGAAATAGCGGGGTCCTCCATGGCGGCCATCAGCTGGGGGGTTGAGAGATACTCTCTCTCCAGCCCTTGCGGGGCTCTGTGGTCACCGTGGGCAGCAGCCCTTAGCCCAGGGCTTCTGGCTGCTGCTGCTGCAGCTGGGGGTCCGTGCTGCATATACAGGGTCTGCAACTAGTTGTTGGCTCTGTGTATCTTGCACTGTTTAATGAAAGTGTGTCTGGGAGGGGCCCTTTAAGGGAGCGGCTTGCTGTTGAGTCCGCCCCGTGACCCTGTCTGCAGCTGTGCCTGGCTCCCTTATTTCGATGTGTGCTACTTTGCCGTGTAGACGTTCCCTCGCTGCGCCTATTTCGATGTTGGGCTGAGCAACGTCGAAGTTGAACATCGACGTTGCCAGCCCTGGAGGACGTGTAGACGTTATTCATCGAAATAGTCTATTTCGATGTCGCAACATCGAAATAAGCTATTTCGAAGTTGGGTGCACGTGTAGATGTAGCCCTAATGTCCACCCTAAACCTCCCTTGCTTCATTTTAAAACCTCCCTTCCTTCCTTTTAAACCCACTGCATCTTTTCTCGTCCTCAGAGGTTTAGGGAAATAAGTTTCAACCTCCTCCTTGTAACAAGCTCTTAGATACTTATCATGTCTCCTCCCTGTCTTCATTTTTCCAGAATAAACAAACCCATATTTTTTCAATCTTCTTTCACCAACCATGCCTTGTACATTTTTAATAACTGGTATTACTCTTCTCTGCACTTTCTCCAATTTGTGTTAATCATTTGCTGAAATGTGGCATGAGGAATTAGACACAGAACTCCAGTTGAGACCTAATCAGTGCAGATTAAAGCAGTAGAAGAATCATAGAATCATAGAAGAGTAGGACTGGAAGGGACCTCAAGAGGCCATGGAGTCCAGCCCCCTGCCCTCATGGCAGGACCAAGCACTTTCTAGACCATCCCTGAAAGCCACCTATCTAACCTCTTCTTAAATATCTCCAGTGATGGAGATTCTACCACCTCCCTTGGCAATTCGTTCCAGTGTTTGATCACCCTGACCGTTAGGAACTTTTTCCTAATGTCCATCCTGAACCTCCCCTGCTGCAATTTAAGTCCATTGCCTCTTGTTCTATCCTCAGAGGCAAGGAAGAACAAGTTTCCTCCCTCTGCCTTATGACACCCTTTTAGATACCTGAAAACTGCTATCATGTCCCCCCTCAGTCTTCTCTTTTCCAAACTAAACAAGCCCAATTCTTTCAGCCTTTCTTCATAGGTCATGTTCTCTAGACCTTTGATCATTGTCGTTGCTCTCCTCTGGACCCTCTCCAATTTCTCCACATCCTTCCTGAACTGCGGTGCCCAGAACTGGACACAATACTCCAACTGAGGCCTAACCAGCGCAGAGTAGAGCGGGAGAATGACTTCTTGTGTCTTGTTCACAACACACCTGGTAATGCATCCTAGAATCATGTTTGCTTTTTTTGCAACAACATCACACTGTTGACTCATATTTAGCTTGTGGTCCTCTATAATCCCTAGATCCCTTTCTGCTGTACTTTTTCATAGGCCATCCTTTTCCATTCTGCATGTGTGACACTGATTGTTCCTTCATGTTTTCTTTTATGCAGAGTCACACTATTGACTCATATTTATCTGGTGGTCCATTATGACCCTTAGATCCCTTTCTGCCATGCTCTTTCCTAGGCCATTTTTTCCCATTTTATATGTGCGATTGATCATTTCTTCCTAAGTGGATAACTTTCCATTAGTCACAGAGGTATCTTCATCCTATTTTCCTCAGACCATTTCTCCAGTTTGTCCAGATAATTTTGAATGATAATACTATCCTCCATGACACTTACAAATCTTCCTGGCACAAGAACGTCTGCAAACTTTATAAATATACTCTCTAAGCCACTATCTTAATCATTGCAGATGTCATTGGACAGAACCTGTCCTAGAACTGACCGATATGGAACCCAATTTGTGATGTCCTCCAGTGAAGTGACCATCCATCCCATATTTGGTGGGACAGTCCCACACATTGGATGCTACTTAGGTTTTAAAAGGGACTAATAGTCCTGTATTTGGGCCATCCCCACTGAGCTTTTCCGCCAGCCGCTGCTGGTGGGAGTCACTTCCCTAAGCCTTGTGGAAGTAGGGGAGCATGGGCAATTTTCATGTTCCTGCCACTTCTCTGGGGCTTGGGGAGGACCGGAGGCTGCTGGTTCCCTGTGGTTCCCAAGGAGGGTCCATGGCTACTGACTCCTTCCTGGCTCTCCAGGGCTTGGTGGAGCCGGGAAGAGCCGCACCTCCCAGCATATCTCCCTGTCCCATGTTTGGGACAGGGAGATTTGGTCGCCCTACCTTCAGGCATCCCAGCTGCTGTCTGGGAATGGTTCTCCAAGAAGTTATTTACGCACCTGACAGTAGGTCCCTCTAGGTTGTATTCTACTTGTCTCTTAATGGGCAGGTCATATGAGACTGTATCTGAAGACTCACTAAATTCTAGCTATTACCTTATTATCTTCTATATATTTGCACATGAATTGAGTCCGTTCTGCTATGGCTATGATCTGAAGAAGTGGGTCTGTCCCACGAAAGTTCATCACCTAATAAATTATTTTGTTAGTCTTTAAAGTGCTACTGTACTGCTTTTTTGTTTTTATGAATTCCTTACTTATTTGCCCCAGTACTAAGATTAAAATGACTCTGAGTGATGTTTTAGAATCACAAAGTCTTGAATTTCATGATCACGTTCAATCAATCTGCTCCCACTTTCAAATTTTCAACCAGTTCCTCCCTATTCATGGAAACGGATTCTAGAATATCCTCTCCCTTTGTAGGATTCTTCACCTTCTAGAATAGAATCAAAACCACATCTCCAATACATTACAAAATCTTGTTGGATTATCTGTGACCTGGTGTACTATTTTCCTAATATAAGTCTGTTTAGTTGATGTACCCTGTCATTGTTCTATCTTGTGGATTGGGTGACTTGGTTAGTTACTTAAAGAAAGCTTCATCAACCATTTCTTCCAAATCGGGTGGTCTCTGGTCCTCTTTATGCCTTCATGCTTCTTACCCCTTTTTATACTTATGTAGGGCCTCCAGCTCATGTACACACACACACACACACACACACACAAAGCAACACCTCCTCTTTTTCTTTTTCTTTCCTGTCCTTCCTGAGCAAGCTGTATTTTTCTATGCCAATATTCCAGTCTTCTGTAATATCCCACTCAGTCTGCAATGCCAGATCACCCACTACCACCTCTTGTTTAAATAGGGCATTAATTCTCTCCCTGGAACTCTTGTATTGAGCCCTTATACTCGTGTGTCTGTCAGGCCTGATTCACTCTTGCATTTTAATAGAAGAATTAAAGAGCCACAGGGCAGAAGGGACACAAAAGTGAGTCAGTCTGATGTGCTGCGTAGATGTGGGTGTTGTCAGATGCTACCAGTGTGGTGCTCTGCTCTCTCCAATGTTGGTATCACTCAGCTGCATGCATATGTTCCCTCTGTGCGCTGCCCCAGCTCTGCAGATAGCCGACACAGCAGACCCGAAGAGAGCCCCCAATGACCACAGAATCTAGTCAGGTGCGAAGGCACGTCGGCCAGGTTTATTGCCGTATTGGACACAATAGCCTGTAGACTTCTTAGTCTAAGTCAGGGCATACTACAAATATGCACCCACGGTCAATGGACTCGGTTCAGTCAGTGGCAGGACTTTCCACTGCCCCCTCGGCCGGATCCAGACCACATCCCAGAAGTACATTCTTATACACAGGTACAAACAATTTACACATCACTCCTGACGTATTGAGGTACAACCCTTCTATGTAGTCAGGTGCCGCCTCTCCCCTTGTACATGTTGGTTTGAACAAAACAACTCTATCCATCATATTACCCTTTTGCCCCTGTCATTGGGATGGGTCGGCCTGTTCTTTCTTATCTGTGGAATGTTCCAGGGTCAGGTGTTCTGGTACCATGTTCATACTTCAATATGCTAGGTAGATATGTTTATGCAACATCAACCCTCTTCTTGCCAACTTCTGTTAGCGATGCATTCCTTTAGCTCACAGCTGAACTTTGCTTTCTGTTAGCAAACTCTTGACCATTACTTTGGTTCAGCCCTAAGGCCTCATACTGGGCCTGTACTTACTACAGTGGGATGTGTTCTGTCTAAACCATTACCAGCAGACAGTCATCATGCCTAATTTTGAAAACTCCCAGGCTACGTCTTCACTAGAAGCATCGGTCAATAGAAGTTCCTGTTGGAAGAGATGCTCTGACAAAACTTCTGTTGAAAATATGCATCTACACATAAAAGCAGATCAATCTTTTGACCTGGTCTGTCAACAAAAGGGCCCTCCGAGCACCTACACACCTTTTTTGTCTACCATTTCTGTCAACAAAACACATTTTGTGTGTATATACTCCACGAGTTTTGTCGACAGAACCTCAGTTTTGTCTACAAAACTCTCCAGTATAGACATATCCCCAGTGAAGGAGTTTCCACAAACTTCTGTGTCTCCTGTTCTGTTGTTCTTTTATTATTTCATTTTCTGTAGATAACTGCTAAATTTGCTGTGTTGCAGCTTGAACACATTGAATCTTTTCCTGTCCTTGGAGATTAAATAGAACAGCTTTCTTCTACCTTTTCTGGGTCAGCATTTGAAGTATTTGAAGACTGCTCTCATGTTCCCCCTTAATTTCCACTTTTTCAAATGGAATATACCTGATTCCTTCAGTCTTCACATATTTCTTGAGTTCAATCTTCTGAACACCTTGGTCACTTGTCCCTTCATCGTTTCAAGTTTCCCTAAGTAACTTCCACAAAATGGAGACCAAAATTTCAGCCCCTGCAAAGAAAATCCACACTATGAGAGATGTAAGCAATTTGAACCCAATCATGGTGTAAACAGCACAAGATCAATGAATTCTTCCATTGACCGAGCTACCACCTGCCCATCAGTTCTCTCAGAGAGTTGAAGTCTGTTCTTCTAAAATCTAGGGTCTGTATTTTACTGCTCACCTTTCTTCCTTTTGCCAAAATCCTGAAATCTACCATCTCTTGGTTGCTGCAGCCCAGGTTGCCACCCACTTCTATTCCTCTTACTATTTCTTCCCTGTTTGTGAGTAGCAGGTCAATCTGCACATGGCCCCATGTCAGTTCCTTGAGCACGTGTACCAGGAAGTTTTCCCCAACATTCTCCAAAAAACTTCCTTGATTGTCTATGTGCTGCTGTATTGGTCTCCCAACAAGTGTCTGGATGAAAGTCTCCCATGAGAACCAGGGTCTCTAATTTGGAAGTTTCTCTTAGCTGTCTAAAGAAATCCTCATCTACCTCATCTCTGTGATCTGGCAGTCTATAGCAGACACCAACTACAGCATCACCTTTGTTCCTTCCACCTCTAAGCTTAACCCAAAGTCACTCAACTGACTTTTCTCCCTCCTTATATCGGAGCTCTGAGCATTTGATCTGCTCCCTCACATAGAGCACAACTCCTCTTCCTTTTCTCCCTTGTCTGTCCTTCCTAAACACTTTATACCCTTCCACGAGCATGCTCCAGTTATGCGAATCATCCCACCAAGTCTCTGTTATTCCAACCACCTCATTCTTGCAACCATCTGTTTCCTTACGTTAAGTCTTTGGGCTTTTGCTGTATGTCTCTTTCATCTTTAATTGAGGGGAGGCAAGTTGAAATGTAGGCATCTGTCTATAAACAAGCTGGTCATTAAACACTCTCTGCCCTAATGAGTTCTCTCCCAGCAGAAGAAAAGAGTAATGGCATTCTACACCAATCTAGTTTCCTCCAGTGTCTCTGCTGAGGGGTGGGTGTGAAAGAGATATAATCTCCCTACTCCGGGGAACAGGGAGTGGATGGGTTGTTCCCACCCTTCAGAGACTCAGAGCCCATGTCTACATGAGAAGCATCTCTTGAAAGAAGTGACTGTCAGAAGGTATGTTCCAGCAAAACTTCTGTCATCGCATTGTGTCTACACAGCAAAGCTGATTGAAAGAGAAAGCTGCTCTT
This sequence comes from Carettochelys insculpta, assembly GCF_033958435.1. Taxonomy (NCBI): domain Eukaryota; kingdom Metazoa; phylum Chordata; order Testudines; family Carettochelyidae; genus Carettochelys; species Carettochelys insculpta. The sequence continues at coordinate 4,196,096 of NC_134137.1, forward strand.
TCAACAGAGAGCAGCCAGACTGCTCGACCCTCCCTCAACATAGCGGCAGACTGGAAGCTCTGTAAACAGGGCTGCCCAGTGAACCAGAAGCCCTGTCTTTTGAAAAGATGGGCCCCAGAGCATCTACACAGCTTTTTTTGTCAAAATCAAAGTGTCAACAAAGGTGTTATTCTTTAATGCAGAGAGGCAAAATGCTGCCAGCAGATGCTCTGGGTTTGGTCAAAAGTCTGTCCACAAAGAGCATTTTGCATGTAGATGTTCCATTGGTTTGACAAAAGCCCAGTTTTGTCACAAAAACCCTCTTGTGTAGATGTAGCTGGAGACTGGACGTGCCATAAGAATCTCAGATGGTATAGCATGTGGTAGTAATAGTAATACTACCACAATTGTATTACTAGTATTATTACTAATAGCACAAAAATTCTAATCCTGGAACTTTTTCTTGCAACAAGCCCCATTCCCAGCTTTGTCCACATACCTATTTTGGATATACCATCACTTGACCTAACCATGCTAATTACAGAAGCATGGATATATTCTCTTGTTCCTCAACTGATGTCATATATGCCATCATGTGCCAGCAATGTCCATACACCATGTATGTAGAACAGACTGCAAACACTCTTTTACAAAGAATGAATGGACATAGAGCAGACACCAAATATCTCCAAATACACAAACCTGTCTGCCAGTGCTTTAATGTAGTGGGCCATTCTGTTAAAGACCTGAGAGTTTGTGTTCTGCAAAAAAGAGACTTTAACAATGGTCTACGGAGAGATTGTTCAGAACATTCATATTCAAATTAACATGGGGTTTGAACAGTTAAAACAGTTACCTGACCCCTTACAAGGGGGCTTCCACATACTTTGTTGTTTGACCTAACATTTACTTCCCCACCCCTCACTCCTATCTCTCTGTTCTTCTATTTGATTTGCCAACAATGATAACAATTGTTCTGATTTGTAAACCTTGATAACAATATTTGGACCTCTGTGCTTTACATATTGAGTCTGTTCTGCTAAGGCTATAGATCTGAAGAAGTGGGTCTGTCTCATAAAATCTCATCACCTAATAAATTATTTTATTAGTCCTTAAAGTCCGACTTGCCTGTTTTTTTTTTTGATAGCCCTAGGAAAGAATGCAGTTGCCAAGTAGAAAAGAAGTGGGTCTATCCCATGAAAGCACATCACCTAATATTTTTTTTTGTTTTTTTTATTTTGTGAAGACTAGCATGGCTATCTGTCTGTTACTAGTTACCGAGTAAGTATGACCATTGCAGGAAGCATCAAGAAGTGAGGGCAACCGTAACACAAGTACATGCTGGGAAGTGTGTGCGTGTGTGTGTGTGTGTGAATGTGAAAAACACAGAGATTATGCAGGCATGAGTCAGAGACAGAGTGATTGTGTGCTGGCTGCTGGGAGAGTTTACCAGCACAGCAGCACCCACCGTGCTGAAGACTCCTTTAGGCAACGTCATCTGCATCCTGCTCCTTAGCCCTCTCCTGACTCACTGAAGGTGGAGTACAGGTACAGGACAATGTGGGAGGAGGGGACACCCTGACAGCTGCACTCCCTCTCTCTCCATGGCAAGCAGGAGGTGCCTGAAAGCAGTGGTCAGGGCATCAAGGCAGAGAGTACAATCAGGTGGCAGCAGAGAAGCTGGGGATGGGGTGCCTAAATACAAGTCGCCGCATGAGTAAACAGATCTTTGTCATATGCTCCATTAGTTGTCTCTTTTCCAGGCTGAAAAGTCCCAGCCGTATTATTTTCACCTCCTTCAGTGCCTATTCTATACCCCTAATAATTTGTGTTGGCATTTTATGAACTTTTTGCAATGCCAATATATCTTTCTTGAGATGAGGTGAGGAGAGAACATCCGCCTTCAGTGATCAAGGTATAGGCAGACCATCAACTTATACTGAGGCAATTAAATATGCTGTGTCTTAGTCTCTATTTCTTTCTTAATAATTTCCAACTTTCTGTTTACTTTTCTGACTGCCTCCACACCCTGAATGGATGTTTTCAGAGAACTGTCTACAATAATTCCAAGCAGTTAATTTAATTACCATCATTTTCAATACATAATCGGGATCATGTTTTCTAACATGCGTTTATGTTTCATTTCTCAACACTGAACTTCAGCTGTCATTTTGTCATCTAGTAAACTAGTTTTGAGAGATACTTTTTATCCTCTTCATGGTGTGTTTCAGAGTTCACTATCTTGAACAGTTTAGTGTCATCTGCAAATTTTGCCACCTCACTGATTTCCTCTTTCTCTAGATTATTTATGAATTTGTTGACCAGGTTGGGTTCTAGTACAAATGCCTGGGGGAAACCACTAGTTGCATTTCTCCTTTTACCCTTTGTTCTCTACCTGTTAACCTGTTATCAGTGCGGGAATGGACTTCCCCTCTTATCTCACAACAGTTTACTTTTCTTAAGAGCCTTTGCTGAGGGACATTGTCAAAGGCTTTCTGGAAATGTAAGTACACTATGTGCACAGGATCACTTTGTTCACATGTTTGTTGACACCCTTCAAAGAGTTCTAGTGGAATTGAAGACATTATTTCCCTTTACAAAATAACATGTTGATGCTTCCCCTACAAATTATTTTCATCTATACTTGTTTGACAATTCTGTTCTTGAATATGGTTTCAAGTAATTTGCACAGTACTGAAGTTAGGTTTAGCCACCTATAATTGCCAGGATCACCTCTAAAACACTTTTTAAAACTTGACATCACATTAGCTATCCTCTAGTCATTTTGTATAGAAGACGATTTCAAGCTGAGGCTACAAACCTAACCTTAGATGTTCTGTAATTTCACATTTCAGTTCTTTCAGTACTCTTGGGTGAATACTATCTGGTACTGTTTAGTTTATTAACTTGTTCTAAAACCTCCTCTAATCAGTATTGGACAATTCCTCACATTTGTCACTAGAAAAGAATGGGTCAGGTTTGGGGAATCCCACTGATGTCCTCCAACATGAAGACCAAAGAAAATAATTAATTTAGTTTCTCCCAATGACCTAAACACTTCCGAGAGCTCCTTTAACATCTCATTTACCCTCTGGCCCCTTTGGCTATTTAGCAGGCTTCCTGCTTCTGATGTACTTAAACAAAGTTAATACCACTTTTTGAATTTTTGCTGGATGTTCTTCAGATACTTTCTTGTCTGTTCTAATTTAAATTTTCATACTTCATTTGCCAGAGTTTATGCTCTTTTTTGTTTTCCTCATTAGGACTTACCTTCCAGTTTTTAAACAAAGCATTTTTATCTCTTTCTTCCTCCTTAGGCCACAGTGACCCTTTTTTTTATTTTTCTTATTCTTTTTTTTTTTAATTTGAAGTTAAGCTTCAATAATGGTGCCTTTGAAAAGTTTCCATAGAGCTTGAAAGGATTTCACTTTTGGCACTATACCTTTTAATTTCTGTTTAACTAATCTCCTCATTGTTGGTGGTACAGTTTGACTCATACTATTTTTACTATGATTGATTTTATGCTTTTTCAGACATAGTGCTACTTCCCCACCAGCACTACCTATTCAGTAATTAGTCTAATGTGTGCATTTTTCCATTAAGTTTTTGTAATGCCTATTCTAACAATAACTTCATTTAATACCAAGCACTCAAGTTCTTCCACTGGAATATTTAGATTTTAAGAATTTACAAATTTACATTTGCAGATTTTAACAATATTCAGTTGCTTTCCTTCATGTGTTATTTTTAAATTTCACTTTCCAAGCTAGCTCCTACCTATAGTTCACCAACTTCCTTACCGTCCTTTTGACAAGCATATAGATTACTTCCTTAATTCAATTGAAACTTTAAAGGGCGCGATCCATAGTCTATGCAGACTGAAGGATGCCTACTACTACTACTTCCTTAATAAATTCATCCCTAAGAAAAAGTGTCTCTGCTTGAATTGTATGCTGTGCAAGTTGCAATGGACCACTAGCCAACATCACTGCAGGCTGGGGAAAAACAAAACAAAACAAAAAAAACCCAACAGAATGGAGACTATGATGAAGGTGAGCACCTTGCAATATAGGCCATAGATTGCAAAATAGGCCATAGATAGATGGGCATTAATCCCATGACTGCATCCCAAGCAGTATTAATTAAGCCATGGATAATGGACTCCACACAGGCTGTATTGGTTGTCCTGTCTCTGCACAGGATGCATTTAATCAGAAGTTTGGGCTAGGGAACATAGGGACCACACAGGGCTCAGACAACAACTCTATTTCTGGAAAGGGGTTCACAGTTGGCCATGGCTTGTTGCCCCCTGAGAATGAGACTTGGTCACCCCATGACCATTTATGGATTAAGCCAGAAACTCTTTTGCAGTGGATGAGGATGACTTTGCCCATGATGTGCCTGAGCCTGGGACTATGACATTGGCCCACAAGAGGCATCATGGCAGTTGCAGAAATAGAGTGACAATTACAATGGGAAAAACAAAAATAGGGTTGACATTTCAATAGGCTGGGAAGAGGAGGGATGGGAGTAGGACCAACCGGAGGAGTGGAGGATCACTGGGGCCAGGTCAATGGAGAGCATCAAAGGGTAATATTTGGCCTTGGAAAGGAGAATATATTTCTACCCTTTGCATGAGGGTATGCTGCTTTATAGCAGAGACCAGGTTCACATTAACCCTGAACCACACACCCCAGCTAGCGAATGGAATGTGGGTCAACAGAGCACCCTCATGGCCCCTGGACCAGGTGATGTCCTTAATGCAACACCAGTCAGGGCAGAAGTTCACCTCACCACCCAGGACTGTGACATTGGACAGGAAGTCCTACAACACTTACTCTACAACAAGGCCTCTGTCTCCCTGCCCAAAAGCATGGCACCAAATCAGCAAGAAGGGGATAGAAATTATCTGTGGAATAGGTCTAGCACAGTAAGTAACTTAGAAATTAACTCTCACTGGCAGAATTGTCAAGGCAGACCAAACCAATGGGACGAATGGGAGGGACTGCCCACCAGTGAGAGGGGAAGGTTCTGGAAACCACAGCACTGCACATTGCAGACCTAACTCCAATATTGTCAGTGTTAACACGCGTGGTGATACGTGCTTCCCAGAGAGCAGAGTGGGATGCAACATGTATTTCAGCACACAGTGCCTCTGACACCCCACCCACCTCACACAAGTTATACACAGGACCCCTTCATGTAAAGCTCCATGATTAAAAAACAAACAAAGCAACAAAACCCTTTGTTCCTGATACAGTGGAGCAACACTTACAGCATTATTTTGGGGTATTGATCACCTCAACTCCTCACAGCATAAAAGGGAGCTGAGATTGGTACGCCAGAGGACTCAGCACTTCCAGGTTGTGCTTCAGGAAGTCTGTCATGCCAATAAAGAGGCCCTGCTGGACTGTGAGCTCATTTTCCTGGGCTCAAGCACTCAGTTACTGATGGATAGAGTAGTTACAGCAGAAAACTCAGGACTACTGGCTTCTGCTAGTCATGGTGGTGGGCTGGATTGCTTGGTGGTTTGAGCATTGGCCTGCTAAACCTAGAGTTGTTAGCTCAGCCTCTGAGAGGGGCCATTTAGGGACCTGGGGCAAATAGATCAAAAAACTCTGCCATGGATGACAAGTATCAGAGAGGTAGCCGTGTTAGTCTGTATCCTTGAGAAAACAAGAAGTTCTGTGCACCTTATAGACTAACAGATATTTTGGAGCATAAGCGGGTCATTGCCCACAAAAGCATATGCTTCAAAATATCTGTTAGTCTATAAGGTGCCACAGGACTTCTGTCATGGATGGTGATATGTCCTGCTGTGAGTACAGGGAACTGGACTCAAGGACCTCTGAAGGTCCCTTCCTGTTCTGAGAGATTGGTATATCTCCATGTATTACCATTTGGTCTTGGTCATATTAGTTCTTTCTGTGTCTCAGGGTATTTATCTGTATAATGTGGACATGGCCCTGGTCACCTTCCTAAGTAAGCATTTTGAAGATTCATCAATGCTGCAAAAGGTTCTCGTATCTGCTCTTGGTCATCTTTATCCATATCAGTCTGGCTACCACCTACCTAACCACTCTGGCATTCACATGGTATCAGATCACCTTGTGGGTAGCTAATATTAACCCTCGCTTTCTTACTAAGTAATGAGTTGTTTTCAATATGCCCCAAATTAACAGAACAGCCAGTTCCTCTCAGAGGAGAGTCCAACTGCATTTGGGAAAGTCCCTTAATTGCTGTTTACACCTAGGTCTAGATAAACACCAGAGAGGTGCAGGCAGGCTTGTCTCTAGCCTATTAACATCCGAATCCCTCATCTCCAGTGGAAGCCTTGTGAACCCCACTGAGATTTCACAGAGCTATGTTATAAACAGTGCTCATCCTGCCATCAGTCCTCCACGTAGAATCTTGCTGCAGATGCTGGGGCAAGAGACACATGGATACGGTTACCTGAGGGGGATTCCCAAGGAAGGCACTTCTATCTCAGCATTCACAGGTACCCACTCTTGCTGAGGAGCTTGCTTGCTCGACAGAACCAGTGCAAAATGGGCGTGATGAAAGAGAGAGTCAGGCTGTGTCACTTCCACTCTGTTCAGCTGCTCATTATCTCAAGGCCTTGTCACAGGGCAGGAGTTTGCTCCAGTATCATCGGCCAAAATATCAAGCTTTGCTGTGGCCCCATAGCTGATGGCTCCAGCCCCAAAGGTTCTGCACTGTTGTGGCACAGGGGATACTTAGAGATGAAAGGTTTTAGATGATTTATAATACACAAATTCTGAAGCTGTGACATGTTGTTTGCTTTGGTGCCACTAAAGCAAAGTTGACCTTAGAGTAAGAGCTTAGTGAACGCATCCGACGCCAGCTGTGTGTTAATGCCCAGAGAATGTCCCTCCTCCTCTTGCAATGCAGGGTCTCCATGGCTAATGGAGGCAAAAGTGGTGGGGAGAAGGCTGTTAGCTGACATTTATCTGATGGAAAGTGTGGCGGTGCTAGGGATCCCCACTGGAACCATTAAAATGTCTTAACATTGGCAAGACAGTTTGTCTCCTGATCTCTTTCATGAAGTTGTCTGCACTCCTATGCTTGACAATTAAAAAAAAAGGCATAACAAAACAAAACAATAAAGCCTGAGCTGATACCCCATGTGGGAAATTCTGTTCCAACCAGTTAATAGTTGACACTTACAAATGAATATTGTCTCCTCATTGAAGTTATCGAGGAGGTAGCCGTGTTAGTCTGCATCTTCAAGAACAACAAGAAGTCCTGTGGCACCTTACAGACTAACAGATATTTTGCAGCATAAGCTTTCGTGGGCAAAGACCTGCTTCGTCAGATGCATGAGTGGGGGGTGGCTTCAGAGGGGTATTTAAAGATTGGGGTCCCAGTAAAAGGGAGGGCCAGAGCTGACAAGGTCTGTTCAGTCAAGGTGGAAAAGGCCCATTATCAGTAGTATGTATCAAAAAAGGAAAAAACAAGTCAGATAAGACAGAGGGGATATGGGTCATTGTTAGCCGGTGGCCAGGTAATGTGCGGTGAGGTACTCCCCTGGGTCCTAAGCAATCCACTTTTTTACTGTTAGAGCAGGCAGCTCCTAGCACTGTCACCCACGGCCAGGCTGTGGTAACCAAACGGTTAAAGTTCTTTTGTTGTGCCGGCTGTGTTGCAGTGACAAAAGGGTTAACAGCAGGGTCAGGCTCAGAGCTTAACTAGTTACAAGTTTATTTAAGCTACAGTTATAAGCGTGCGGTTACAAAAGGCTATTGTTTACTTCTTATATGCTAGCAAAGTACAGGTGTTAACAAGTTACGTTACAATCCAATACAAAGATATCTGTTACCATCTAACACAATGATATCTTGACACTAGTTACAGAGCTCTAATTCTTTAGCTGTGCACAAAAAAAGTCAGAGACCGAGCATGGGTGTATCTTACCCTCTCTGCATCTCTCGATACCAGCGTAGCCAAGCCAGATCGGTCACTCAATTCCACAGAAAGACGAATACGAGGTTGGGCGTCCCCAGTAGTGGACCTTGGGAGGCAATCACCTGACCCGACCAGCAGGTAGTTGGTGGAATGCACTCAAAGTTAGAGTTCTGCTGGACCCATCTTTTATACCCCTTTTGGGTTACGTATTCTCTTCCTTATCTATGGTGCCAGATCATACTGGTCTGTCTTTGTGACGCCAGTTTGTTACAAGGGCATTTCTACTTAGTTTGCACTTGTAAGACAAGAGATAAGCAATTTAGGAGTACAGGACATTCTTTTTGTGCGGGCGGGGCACTTCACCTTCTGGGGTGATTGTGTGTGTGCATCATATTGATCAATGCCAGCTGGGGTGATTTCTGAGGGTCCCCCCACTCTTGTTGACAGTCTGGCCTGTTAGCCTTCCATCTGTACTTTCTGCTTCTCAGGGTCACGATAAGCTAGCATATCTGGGCCTCAATGAGGGCATCAAAGACTGTGCTGTCTGCAGCCATTTCCGTGCCCTGTGTGCTCCTCGGTGGCGGGGGGCAGCGAGCAAGCTGGCTTGTAAGGGGAAGATTTTGTCTGGCTACAGTCATTGTCAGTCTAATGTGGAGATGTTAACACCCAGGGCAGAGAAGCTCCTTTTGTAAGCTGCGAGCCACTCCCAGTCTCTGGTTAATCCATGATTAATGGAGTCAAATTTGCAAATAAATTGCAGCTTAGAGATTTCTCTCTCCATTTGATTTCTGAAATGTCTTTGTTTTAGGACTATCACCCTTAAATCTTCTACTGAGTGTCCAGGGAGATTGAAGTGCTCTCCCACAGACTGCTGTACATTACCCTTCCTGATGGCTGATTTATGTCCATTTATTCTTTTACAGAGAGACTGTCTAGTGTGGCCAATGTAAATTGCAGTGGGGCATTGCTGGCAGAGTAGGTAGAGTAGGCATCCTTCAGTCTGCATAGACTATGGATCGCGCCCTTTATAGTTTCAATTGAGGACTTCATTTACTGCGTCTACTGTGACTATGAAGACCCACACGAGAGTGACAGTCCTTGCTGCATCTCTTGCAGATGTGGTGGGTGTCTGGCAAGTCTTTAGTGTGCTTTCTGTGCACTTACTTCTCCTCTGCTAGATGTCTGATCTTCATCTCGCCCTTCTGAAGGCCCCTGTATAACCCCTGCCTCCATCTGCTGTGGTCGTCTGCTAGTTCTTCCCAGTTGTCCAGCTTGATGTCTACATCTCTGAGGTCTGTCTTGCAGACATCTTTGTAGCGCAACTGGGGGTGTCTGGGAGGTCTTTTGCCAGAGGCTAGCCCACCATACAGGATGTCTTTTGGAATCCTTCCATCATTCATCCTGTTGATGTGGCCAAGCCAGTGGAGCCGACACTGCCAGAGGAGGGTGTGCATGGTTGGGATTCCACACTCTCTTGCTGAGTCTGGACAGAGTTGTGGCCGCTTTTCCGATCCTCCTACTTAGCTCAGTGTCCAAGGACAGGGTGTCAGTGATGGTGGAACCGAGGTAAACAAACTCGTGGACGACCTCTAACGTATCGTTGTCAATGCTGATTGATGGGGATTCAGCAACATCCTGACCGAGTACATTTGTCTTCTTTAGGCTGATGTTAAGCCCAAAGTCTTTGCACGCTTTGGAGAACTGAAACAGCAGTTTTTGAAGCTGGTCTTCTGTGTGAGAAACTACAGCAGCATCGTCTGCGAACAGCGTATCTCTGATGAGGACTTCCCACACCTTAGACTTAGCTTTCAGCCTTGCAAGATTAAAGAGTTTCCCTTCAGATCTTGTGTGCAGCAAGATGCCCTCTGTTGAAGATCCAAAGGCATGCTTCAGGAGGAGTGTGAAGAAGATCCCGAACAATGTCGCAGCGAGCACGCATCCTTGTTTGACGCCGCTCCTGATTCTGAAAGCATCCGATAATGCGCCGTCATATTGGATGGTTCCTCTCATATCTTTGTGGAACGACTGGATCATCTTGAGTAACCGTGGAGGACAGCCTATGTTGTGGAGCAGTCTGAACAGACCATCCATACTAACTAAGTCAAAGGCCTTCGTCAGGTCGATGAAGGCTATGTAGAGTGGCTTCCTCTCCACCCTGCACTTCTCCTGCAGCTGCCTTAGAGAGAAGACCATGTCAACGGTAGACCTCTCTGCGCAGAATCCACACTGCGATTTGGGGTACACCCTCTCAGCAATCTTCTGGAGTCTGCCAAGGATGACGCGAGCACACAGTTTACCAGTGACGCTTAGGAGGGAGATTCCACTGTAGCTGTTGCAGTCGCTTCTGTCTCCTTTGTTCTTATACAACGTTACAAGGTTGGCGTCGCTCATATCCTGTAGCACCTCACCCCCTCTCCAGCACAGGCACAGTAGCTCATGTAGGGTTTCCAGGAGTGTGTCCGCAGCACACTTGATTACCTCTGGTGGTACCATCCTGGCCAGGGGCCTTTCCTGCTGCAATGCTGTCAATGGCTTTCTTCAGTTCATCCACAGTCGGTTCTTGATCCAGTTTGTCCATTACTGGTAGGAAATCAATGGCATCGAGGGCTGCGTCAACCACAACGTTCTCACGTGAGTACAGCTCGGAGTAGTGCTCAACCCAGCGCTCCATCTGTTTGGCTTTGTCAGCGATGACTTCACCAGATTTGGATTTCAGAAGTGCCATCTCGTTCTGGATGGGTCCTAATGCCTTCTTCATACTCTCGTACATTCCTCTGCGATTACTAAGGTCAGCACAGGTCTGGATGCTGCCGCATAGCTGGATCCAGTGGTTGTTGGCACAGCGCCTGGCTGTCTGCTGTACTGTTCTTCTGGCTGCTCTAAGTGCTTGCTGGGTACTCTGGCTCGGTGAGCGTTTCTACTCCAGGAGTGCAGCGCGCTTCTTTTCAATGACTGGAATCATCTCATCGGAGTTAGCTTCGAACCAGTCGTTCGTTTTTCTAGCTCTTCCTCCAAACACTGACAAGGCCATTTTGTAAACTGTATCCCTCAGATGTTGCCATTTGGATGTCACATCGTCGCCCTCAGGGCCGCAGCGCAGATTGTCCTGGAGGGTATCTCTGAACTTTTCAGCTTTCTCTGAGTTTTCCGTCTTTCTGGCGTCAATGCGGGGCCTTCCACCAGGTTAAGAGCGGTACAGCTTCTAGGGTCTCTGCTTGAGCTTGGAGCAAACTAGCGAGTGATCTGTATCACAGTCAGCACTATGATAGCTGTGTGTCAGAAGGACGTTTTTGAGGTTATTATGCCTAGTGATGACCACATCTAGTTGATGCCAGTGCTTCGAGCGTGGGTGTCTCCACGACACTCTGTGCTGTGGCTTCGTTTGGAAGAATGTGTTTGTGATGCACAGATTGTGGTACGTGCACAGTTCAAGGAGACGCTGTCCATTGTCATGCATTTTTCCCACACTGAAGTGGCCTAAGCAGGAAGGCCAGGAGGCCCAATCAGCTCCAAACTCTTGCATTGAAGTTACCCAAGATGTACAGTTGTTCACGAGCACGTATTTGCGCTACAGCAGCACTAAGCACATCATAGAACTTGTCTTTTACTTCTGGTGTGGCGTACAGAGTTGGAGCATAAGCGCTGATCAGGTGGACAGGACCGGCGCAAATTTGAAGCGTGATCCGAAGAAGTATTTCTGATCCGCCCATGACTAATTCCACCGTTTGTAGAAGGGTTTTTCTGACAGCAAAGCCAACACCATGCTCTCTGGGTTCTTCTTGGGCTTTACCCTGCCAGAAAAAGGTGTAGTCCTTTTCCTTTAGAGATCTCGAATCTGCGAGTCGCATCTCTTGCAGTGCAACGATATCAACTCGGAGCCTCTTCAGTTCTTCGTTGATGACAGCGGTCTTTTGGGTGTCACTGATGGCCTGAAGATCTTCAGTCAAGCCGGTCAGCATGGGGGTGGGGGATTGCTGGCACATGATGACATATATTAGATTGGTAGATGTACAGGTAAAGGAGCCCCTGATGGTATGGTTGATGATAGGTCCTGTGATGATATCACTGGTGTAGATATGTGAGCAGAGTTGGCAGCGAGGTTTGTGGCAGGGGCTGGTTCCAGGCTTAGAGTTACTGTTTTGTTATCTATAGTGGCTGGTGAGGATTTGTTTAATGCTGGCAGGCTGTCTTTAGGCGAGGACAGGCCTGCCTCCCAAGGTCTGCGAGAGTGAAGGATCATTGTTCAGGATGGGTTGCAGATCACTGGTGATTTGTTGGAGAGGCCTTAGGTGGGGGCTGTACATTATGGTTTTCCTTGAGAGGCCTGTCTTGTAGCAGGTGGCTTCTGGGAACCCATTTGGCTCTGTCAATCTGTTTCCTCACTTCCTTAAGTGGATATTATAGTTTGAGGAAAGCTTGGTAAAGGTCTAGTAGATGTTTGTCTCTATCTGATGGATCAGAGCAAATACGGTTGTACCTTAGTGCCTGGCTGTAAATAATGCATTGTGTAGTATGCCCTGGATGGAAGCTGGAGGTGTGTAGATAAGCACAGCGGTCCATGGGTTTTCAGTATTTGGTGGTATTTATGTGATGATTTAGTTGGGGTTGATCCTGCTTTGAGCAGGGGGCTGGCCTCAATGACCTCCTGAGGTCTCTTTCAACCCTATGATTCTATGATTTTATGATTGTGTCATCTTTTTGATGATTATATGAAGACTCTCACTGTCAGATATTTCTCCAGCTATGATTCATTTGTGTGGTTCTTTACAGCAGCCTCTGCGGTTTTTCAACATAGTTTTTGCAATGTTTATCCAAGGAATGGATGTACTTGATTTCACCATTTCCATGTTCAGAGATAAAATGCTTCCCCTTCTCCAACATACTGCTTTGCAGTTTATGCATCAAATGACTGCTTCAGATAATTTGGCTACATGATTGCACTGGGAGCTCACAATGTTTTGGTTTTCCACAATGACACCAAAATCATTTTCAGGATCCCTACTCTGCTGTCAAGGCCTGACTTCCGAGTTCCAAGAGGGTACATTTGTGCTTGACTATATTAAATCATTGTGTTTCCATGGGTCCAGTTCTGCAAAATGCTCCAAATCACTCAGTATCCCTGCTCAAAGGTCTTCATTGTGACCATTCTGCAGGTCTTTGGGCATCTGGAAATGTTATCTGCACAGAGTGTCCCTTTGTCTGCAGATTAGTGGTGAAAACATTGAAGATCATCAGGTTTAAAATTGATCCCTGCAAACCACCTCTAGAAACTCCCCCACTGACACAAAATCAAACGTGTCAGGGAAATCAAATTCCATTTATCTGTGACATTCCCTTGGTTAACAAATGTGTGCTCCCACTAAAGAGTGAAATTAGCTTGATTGGCAACATCTGCTTTCCATAAACTATGGCATTGAGGGGCATTAATTATATTCCTAAATTTTCTTTTAAATAAATCCCATAACAACGTGTCCATTTTCTCCTATCCTTGTCAAAATTTCCTTTATTTTTAATGGTTTATGTTTAACACACCACTCTTCTATATTTGCCTTCTTTTTCTTGGCTCCTGCTTCCTGGTTGCATATTTCTGGTTCACATTCCATCACCTCAGGTGACAGGAGTACCTGATACTGCTTCTTGCCAAATGCAAAACAAAACGATTCCTGGAAGAAACCTAACTTTTCCACCATGTTAACTAGTTTCCTTTCTCTCTCCAGGAATTGGCCTAAACATTTTCCGGGATTTCATACGTTCTTAGTCTACTGAATACCCTGCTTTTTGCTGTCCTTATCACTGCAAAACATGGATGTTTCCCTTTTTACTGTTCCTTCGTAATTTTCATAACTTCCTATTTGTACTGTCCTCTGTCTATTTTTCTTTCTTCCTGCATTATATTTTGCTTCCTCACGCAATTGCTGCCTTCACATTGCCACTGAACTGGGTTTTAGTTCAAAGCTCTTTACTCTCTTGGCTGTGGAATCTTAGATATTTACATATGTAATAACCTCTCCGAAAAGAACTTGTAGTTTTCATTTCCATTTTTTCTCTCTAAATATTTTCCACCCAGTCAGGGTTTTGTTTTTTTTTTTTATAATTTCCCTCAGCTTTGGGAAATTGATTCTTTTGAAGCACCAAGCACCTCTAGAAGTTACTGCTTGGAAATTTTTTTTGTTTTGTTTTTGTTTTGCCTACTTGAACGTAATCAATTCTGTTCTTGATTTTGTTTTCCTATCTCCAAGGCACCCTTCCTTGTCTCTTCTCTAAACTATCCCACACTTTTCAGTTTTTCCTCATGTCACAGCCTCCCCCATTCTCATAGCCTGTTTTGAAATACCCTTTTCTATACACTACGTCCTTGGATGAAGAAGACTGAGAACATAGTGGCCATGTCTACACTAGCCCCAAACTTCGAAATGGCCATGCAAATGGCCATTTCGAAGTTCACTAATGAAGCACTGAAATACATATTCAGCGCTTCATTAGCACGCGGGCAGCTGCGGCATTTCAAAATTGATGCGCCTCGCTGCCGCGCGGCTCGTCCCGACGGGGCCCCTTTTCGAAAGGGGAATGAGGAGACTTGCTCATGGGAGTAAGGGGACTTCGAAGTAGGCGGGGTCCTTTTGAAAAGGAGGCCCGTCAGGACGAGCCACGCGGCAGCGAGGCACTTCAATTTCGAAGTGCCGCGGCTGCCCACATGCGAATGAGGCGCTGAATATGTATTTCAGTGCTTCATTAGTAAACTTCGAAATGGCCATTTGCATGGCCATTTCGACGTTTGGGGCTAGAGTAGACACGGCCAGTCAGAGCAGGTTATTCCCCATCAGATTCCTTAGCCATTGTAACATTATGGCTGTGTCCAGACTTGGGCAAAATTTCAAAAGGGCCACGCTAATGGCCAAATCGGAGGATATTAATGCGGCACTGAAATGAATATTCAGAGCCTCATTAGCATGCTGCAGGCCATGGCACTTTCAAAGTGCCACATTTCGATCACATGCAGCTCATCTACACTGGGACCTTTTCAAAAGGACCCTGCAAACATTGAAATCCCTTTATTCCTACCAGCTTTGTGGGGTCTTTTTGAAAAGGGCCCCATCTAGACGAGCTGTGGACAACTGAATCGCAGCACTTTGAATGTGCTGTGGCCATCAATATGCTAATGAAGCTCTGAAAATTCATTGCAGTGCATCATTAGTATTCTCCGTTTTGGCCATTAGCATGGCTCTTTCAAAAATTTTCCCGAGTCTAGAGATAGCGTATATATATTCAAGGCATGGGGCTGTGAAGGAGCAGGTGTGTCCCTGCAGCTGCTAACACTGAGGTCCAGATCTTTTCCATGAAGTGTGCTCCAGTTGGGGTGTTTCCCACTGGCACCTGTCTTGGCAATGATATTTTTTCCACTCTCATTGTTTGAGAAAGCACTTTCACAGGGAACTCCCTAGAGCGTGGACTCTCTAGCCTGGCTTCCATTGCAACAGTGATAGTTAAACTGAATCCACACTCATATTTCTTGCTGGTGCATTTTCAGGTTTCCACCACAAGAAGTGCACGAATGATTGACACACAGAACCCTGAAAACCATCAGCTATGGAATTGGCATTAGGGTCTGTTTTGTTTTTGCTTGTTTGTTTGTTTGTTTTCATTTTTTTAAAAAAATAATTCATTGGTCCAAATAATAATGCCATTTCTTAGCATGAGAAGAGTGACCAATCAGCTTCACCCATGAGAACAGCCTCCAGTAATGCATGTAGTGCCTCCCATTAACATTTTCTCTCCCTCCAGGCACCTGTACTGCATCCTCCACTTTATACCCTGGGCACATACAGGAATTCAGGAGAATCTACAGTAGCTGCAAGAGACACCTTTCTGCCACAGAGTTGGACACTTTCACCTCAAGTCCATGTCAGATTCCAACATAACCATCTTCTACAACCCTTCCACCTTTATCCTGCAAGGAGTTCCAGGCTTGGAGGTGGCCCACGTCTGGATTTCCATCCCCTTCTGTGTGATGTATGTCACAGCCTTCTTGGGGAACTTCACTATCCTGTTCATCGTGAAGATAGAATCGAGCCTCCATGGGCCTATGTACTATTTCCTATGCATGTTGGCCATCAGCGACCTGGTCCTGTCCACATCCACCATCCCCAAAATGCTGAGCATCTTTTGGTTCAATTCTAGGGAGATAAATTTCAGTGCCTGCCTCACCCAGATGTTCTTCATTCATTGCTTCACAGCAATGGAGTCTGGGATTTTTGTGTCCATGTCTTTGGATCGCTATGTGGCCATTTGCGATCCCCTGAGACATTCCACCATCCTGACAAACTCCAGGGTGGCCAAGATTGGCCTGGCTGTAGTTCTGCGTGGCAGTTTGATCACACTGCCTTGTCCCGTGCTGGCGAGGCAGTGGCCATATTGCAGAACCAATATTATCCCCCACACGTGCTGTGAACACACATCCGTAGTGAATTTGGCCTGTGCCGATATCCGCATCAGTAGTTACTATGGCCTCTTTGTGGCAACCTTACTGTTGGGTCTGGATATGCTTTCTATAGCTGTGTCGTATACCCTGATACTCAGGGTCATCTTCAGCCTCCCCACAAATGATGCCAGACTTAAGACTTTTGGGACCTGTGGCTCCCACCTCTGTGCCATATTAGCGTTTTACATTCCTTGTCTCTTCTCTGTCCTCAGCTACCGGTTTGGCCAGAGTGTGGATCCAAGTTTCCATGTTCTCGTTGCTAGTGTGTGCATTCTTGTGCCCCCCATGCTAAACCCCATCATCTACGGGGTGAGAACCAAACAGATCTGGGGCAGGCTACTCCGGTTCTTTCCTGATAAAGGGACCTAATATTTTCTCCTCCTATTCTGGCTCTGAGATTGAGTACCGTGACCAGGTGGCTGGCGACACGGTGCTGAACTCTCTGACTGGATATTCTACCACTGACTGGATATTCTGTGGGGAATTAAGGACTTTCCTGAACTTACTGTGCAGTGTCAGTGTCAGTGTGAGACACTTAGGAATTGGTCTGCGCACACCTCATTAAATGTATATCTTTCTAATTTCTGTTAAATGGACCCCACCCACAGCCTCACACCATGTCTCACCAAGCTCCTGACCATGTTGTGCCTCCTCCTGCCAAGGCCCCACCACTGGCACTTCACCTTCTTTCCTACCCATCACTCACTTGATCATCTCTGTGTCTCTTCTCTCCAAGAAAATCTGCGAGGGAGCTATTGAAGATTTTGGTATATGTAATAGTTTTACCCATTAATAAAGGATCTAATTAGGCAACCAAAAACTATTTTGGGAAGGGGGTGGAGGAGAAAACTTAACAATTAGCAAAAAATTTACACCTATATAAAAATAAATTTAAGGCCCATTCAATTCTAACACCAAAATGTTCTTACATCTTGTTGAAACTTCTTCTTAGGTTTAAAATTGTAATATGTATTCTTAATTTGTTACTGTCTGTGCGGGGAGACCCTGTCAGGACTCCTGGGTTCTATGTCAGCTCTGGAAGAGCAATGGATACCAGTGCATTACAAAAAGGGGCAGATACATCTGTGCTCTGCATAAATGGATCTCTGTGACCATACTGGGTAAGCCAGTGGTTCATCTAGCCAAATAGCTTGTCTTCCAACTGTGACCAATGCTAAGGTATTCTGAGAAAAGAGCATGGAAATCAATCGATTGGTCATCTTTCACCACCTACCAGTTTCCGAAACAACAGTCACCATAGACATTCAGACTATGGTGATAGATCATTGCCCACATTCCCAAATAGCCCAGGATGGATCTCTTGTCCACAAACATGCATAATTCTCACTGGAATCAGCTTATGGATTTAGCCTTCACAAATTCCCAAGTCAAAGTATTTCACATGTTCATTGATGAAAAATATTAATTTTGTTTGTCTTAAATCTGATGACTATTAATGTCATTGGGTGACCCCTAGTTTTTGCATCGTGTGAAACAATAAATAACATTTTCATATTCAATATTTCCACACTAGACATGATTTTCCAGAACCTCCTTCATTTCTCTCCATTGGCATCCCCTTTCCAAGCTGATAAGTCCTAGATGCAGTTTTTTTGCCCTTCTCTGTAACTTTTCCATGTCCAATATCTTTTTTGTTTTTGTGGTGCAGCACCCAGATTTGTAAATGGTGTTCAAGATACTGGTCTACCATGTATTTTTGACAGCAATATAATATTTTCTTTCTTATTATGTTTTACTTTCCTAAGAATTTCCATCATTTGATTAACAGGTTCTGATTGCCCCTACGTATTGCATGACGATTCCAGAGCCGTGGAGGGTGTTACTAAATTTGGGACACCACTGTGGCGTGAGTGTGGGCCAGGGGACTCTGGAGGAAGAGGGGCAGATGTGTAGCTGGCAGCTGGAGAGAAAGCAACAGTTTCCCCTTTAAAGCGCTCTTTCTCTCTAGCTAGTTGCATTGTCCTTCTGTGCTCCTCCAGCCTGTACTCACACCTTCCTCCAACTGGCCTGGGACTGCCAATGTGTCTCCTTCCCTGACCTGCTGTAGTATTGCCAACTCTATAAGACTGAGCCCACACACCTCTTACCCAGAGACCTCCAAGCCCCAGGCCAGCTGCTTCCCCCATGGGAGTAGGTGCTGGTGCTGGGTTGTATGGGGCACCAGTACTTGGAGGATGGCCTTGGCCATGGGTAGTCCTCCATCAGCTTCTGGTGCTCTGTTCCCTTTTGAAGCCATAGTGTGGATGTTATGTCAGGAGGCTTGCTACAAAGCTGCAGATGTAGATGACAATGGGAACCCCAACAGGCATGAATGGGAGCAGTGTGTGGTCCGAGGAACACTGAGGAAATCTGGGTTGATGGTTTCAGGGCTCAGGTTCTCAAGCAGCTGCTCTGTCTCAAGGGGCAGTGCAAGGTCAAGAGTGAGATGGTATTGAGCCCAAAAAACACCACCATTACCTCTGTCAGTTTAGGCAGCTTTCTTGCTGGGGATACATTACTAGAGCACAGGACCAGTAAGTGATTAAGTGGGCAAACTGAGGAATGACATCACATGACCTGCTGTGACTTGGGAACCAACAGCTTCCACAGTGCAAAACACAGCCATTGCACAAGTACAAAGCCAGGAACCACATTAAGCTCCTTCCCAGAGACTGATCCAGATAGCAAGAAGTTTTCAAGAAAGCCACGTTTCTCTGGAATTTACAGTGAAGATTTTTAAGCTGATGAGGGGATGAATGTGGCAAAAGGTTTATTGATCCACTAATGGGCACGAGGCTGAAGTCTGAAAATCAGAAAGTGCAGATGACGCGTGCTGAACAAGGAAAGTGAGAGAGACATTTTCAGGGTGTGAAGTCCCCCACGTGAGATGGACACTCTTTTATTTTCCTTTCCTTTTTGATGATGGTACAGACCAGAATTCAGTCTTTTCCGAGACATAGATATCACCAGGTGATATCACCAGAGGCATGCACAGACACCTCACCTCCATATTGATAAGCTGTGATACTATGTCCCCATATTTTTCTGGAAATATGTTTTTGAATAAAAGTATGCAAAACCTGAACATGCTTTATGCAAAATGGAGCAAGTAACCTATGAAGAGTTATATAGAAAGTGGAAATTAGGAGAAATCACAAAGGATGACTACAAGCAAAAAATACGTTTTTGCCAGGGCAAAATAGGGTAACAAGAAATTGTATATACATATTAGTAGCAAGAGGATAGACCAAGTACAGAGTGGGTCTACTAAACAGTGAGATGGTAAATACAACATCAGGAAACTTGGAAAAGACAATGGTACTTGACGACTTCTTTGTTTTGGTCATCACCAAGAAATGCGATACAGAAATGCCTAACATGAGCGAAGTGGACAGGGAGCTGCAGACAGGGGAGTTTAAGAGGGAGAGCAGGTGATCCTGCCTCTGCAGATGCTACCAGGTGCGAGCGCTGGCTTTTGGGGAGAGTGAATGTGCTTAATGTTTGAATATGTTTGAATTTGAACTGCCATTTTGATTTCAGGTGGGTGAGTTTCAGTTTCAGTTTCTGTGGCAGCTGGGACTGCCTGCCTGACCTTTGTTCCCTTGATTGGCCTTCCCCTGCGTGACTCACAGGGGGAGGGTCTGACCCAGGCCAGGAAGCTTTAAAAGCCAGAGGCAAGGGTGACCAGGGGAGCGAAATGGACAGGAGCTGCAGACAGGGGAGTTTAAGAGGAAGTTTGACAGAGGGAGGCCTACGATGGTTAGGAAGACCTGCAACACCTGTGCCACCATGACTGCTGTCTCCTCCACCTGTGCCTGTAGCCAGACAGACTGCCTGACCATGGATGCCTCTACCCAGATCCTGGTGTGGCTTTGCAGGGACTGTAGCTTGCAATTCCCACTCACTGATATCCAAGCTGGGGGGACCATCCAGTGTGAAAGGTGCCTGCTGGTGGAATCTCTCAGGCGGCAGGTGGGATAGCTACAGGAGGAGGTGGCCAGGCTGAGGAGTATCCGACTCCATGAGCAGTTCCTGGACAGTATTCATGTGGAGACAGATGAGGTAACTGTCCCAGTTCACAGGACAGCTGATAAACCACTGGTGGAGGAGGAGAGAGATCAGGGTGGACACTGGCAGCTGGTTACTGCTGGCAGTAGGCAGTGTTCCACCCCTGCTCAGAACCCTCCCACTGTGGCACTGGGAAACTGCCTGACCATGGATGTTTCTACCCAGATCCTGGTGTGGTTCTGCAAGGACTGTGGCTTGCCGTTCCCACTTACTGATACCCAGACTGAGGGGAATATTCAGTGTGAAAGGTGCCTGATGGTGGAATCTCTCAGGTGGCAGGTGGGAGAGCTACAGGAGGAGGTGGCCAGGTTGAGGAGTATCCGAGTCCATGAGCAGTTCCTGGATAGTATTCAGGTGGAGACTGCGGAGGTAACTGTCCCAGTGCACAGGACGGCTGATAAACCACTGGAGGACGTGGACCAGGGTGGACACTGGCAGCTGGTTACTTCTGGCAGCAGGCAGTGTTCCACCCCTGCTCAGAACCCTCCCACCGTGGTACTGGAAAACCGTTATGCTGTACTTGATACAGGAGACAAAGAATCGCCCCATACAACAGAGGAGAAGCCTCGTACCCCCAAGGCTGGCAAGTCTGCTGCCACCACTGCGAGGAGGAAACACAGAGTAGTGGTGGTCGGGGATTCTCTTCTGAGGGGGACGGAGGTGCCCATCTGTCACCCTGACATTTCATCTCAGGAGGTGTGCTGTCTGCCTGGGGCCCGTATCCGAGATGTTACGGAGGCGCTGTGGAGGATTATCAGGCCCTCTGACTACTATCCCATGCTTCTCATCCATGTGGGCACTAACAATACTGTGAGGTATGATGTTGAGCAGGTCAAGAGTGATTTCAGGGCTCTGGGGGCACAGGTGAAGGAGTTTGGGGCACAGGTGGTATTCTCCTCAATCCTGCCTGTCAGTGGTAGGAGCCCAGGCAGAGAAAGGTGCATCCTAGGGGTGAATGCCTGACTTCGAAGATGGTGTCTCCAGGAAGGCTTTGGCTTCCTTGACCACGGGATGCTATTTCAGGGAGGACCACTGGGCAGAGATGATGTTCACCTTTCAAGGAGTGGAAAGACCGTACGGCTAACCTAGTGAGGAGGGCTTTAAACTAGGTTCAACGGGGGCAGGGAAGCAAAGCCCACAGGTAAGTGGAGAACATGGAAACCTGGGTGATGGGTCAGAAATGAAAGGCAGCATGGGCAACAATGTCAGAGTAAAAAGAGGGTCAGGGCAAAACAGGGAGGCAAGATCAAATCAATATCTTAGATGCCTATATACAAATGCAAGAAGTAAGGGTAATAAACAGGAAGAGCTGGAAGTGCTAATAAATAAATATAATTATGACATCGTTGGCATCACAGAAACTTGGTGGGATAATACACATGATTGGAATGTTGGTATTGAAGGGTGCAGCCTGCTTAGGAAGGATAGACAGGGAAGAAAGGGGGGACGTGTTGCCTTATATCTTAAAAATGTACACACTTGGACTGAGGTGGAGATGGACATAGGAGATGTACATGTTGAGAGTCTCTGGGTTAGACTAAGAGGTGTAAAACACAAGGGTGTTGTCCTGATAGGCATCTACTACAGGCCGCCTAGCCAGGTGGAAGAGGTGGATGAGGCTTTTTTTAAACTAACAAAGTCAAGCAGGGACCCAGATTTGGTGGCGATGGGGGACTTCAACTATCCAGATATATGTTGGGAAACTAATACAGCGGGGCACAGACTACCCAGTAAATTCTTGGATTATATTGGAGACAATTTTTTATTCCAAAAGGTTGAAAAAGCTACCAGGGTGGAAGCTGTTTTAGATTTGATTTTAACGAATAGGGAGGAATTGGTAGAGAACTTGAAAGTGGAAGGCAGCTTGGGTGAAAGTCATCATGAAATCACAGACTTCACAATTCTAAGGAAGAGTAGAACAGAAAACGGCAAAACAGATATAATGGATTTCAGGAGGGCAGATTTTGGTAAACTCAGAGAGCTGGTAGGTAAGGTCCCATGGGAAGCAAAGCTGAGGGGAAAAACAGCTGAGGAGAGTTGGCAGTTTTTCAAAGGGACATTATTAAGAGTCCAAAAGCAAGCTATCCCACTGTGTAGGAAAGATAGAAAATATGGAAAAAGACCACCTTGGCTTAACCAGGAGATCTTTAATGATCTCAAAATAAAAAAGGAATTGTATAAAAAATGGAAACAAGGAAAAATTACAAAGGATGAATATAGGCAAACAACACAAGAATGCAGGAGAAAGATTAGAAAGGCTAAGGCACAAAATGAGCTCAAACTAGCTACAGGCATAAAGAGAAACAAGAAGGCATTTTATAAATATATTAGAAACAAAAGGAAGACCAGGGACAGGGTAGGGCTGTTGCTCAGTGAGGAGGGAGAAACAATAACAGGGAACTTAAAAATGTCAGAGATGCTTAATGACTTCTTTGTTTCAGTCTTCACTGAGAAGTCTGATGAAGGAATGCCTAATATAGTGAATACTAGTGGGAAATGGGTAGGGTTAGAAATTGAAATAAAAAAAAAAAAGTTAAAAATCACTTAGGAAAATTAGATGTCTGAAAGTCACCAGGGCCTGATGAAATGCACCCTAGAATACTCAAGGAGCTGATAGAGGAGGTATCTGAGCCTTTTTCTGTCATCTTTGGAAAATCATGGGAGACAAGAAAGGTTCCAGAAGACTGGAAAAGGGCAAATATAATATCCATTTATAAAAAGAGGAATAAGAATAACCCAGGAAACTACAGGCCAGTCAGCTTAATTTCAGTGCCAGGAAAGATAATGAAGCAGGGTAATGAAAGAAATCATCTGCAAGCACTTGGAAGGTGGTAAGGTAATAGGAAACAGCCATCATGGGTTTGTAAGGAATAAATCTTGTCAAAGTAATCTGATAGCTTTCCTTGATAGGATAATGAGCCTTGTGGATAAGGGAGAAGTGGTAGATGTTGTCTACCCAGACTTCAGTAAAGCATTTGGTACGGTCTCTCATGATATTCTTATAAAAAAACTAGGCAAATACAATTTAGATGAGGCTGCTATAAGGTGGGTGCATAACTGGCTGGATAACCGTACCCAGAGAATAGTTCTTAATGGTTCTCAATCCTTCTGGAACAGTATAACAAGTGGGATTCCGCAGGGGTCTGTGTTAGGACCAGTCCTGTTCAATGTGTTCATCAATAATTTAGATATTGGCACAGAAAGTATGCTTATTAAGTTTGCAGATGATACCAAGCTGGGAGGGGTTGCAACTGCTTTGGAGGATAGGGTCATAATTCAAATAATCTGGATAAATTGGAGAAATTGTCTGAAGGTAAACAGGATGAAGTTTAATAAGGACAAATGCAAAGTGCTCCACTTGGGAAGGAACAATCAGTTTCACACATACAGAATGGGGAGAGACTGTCTAGGAACGACTACAGCAGAAAGGGATATAGGGATTCTAGTGGACCACAAGCTAAATATGAGTCAACAGTGTGATGCTGTTGCAAAAAAAGCAAACGTGATTGTGGGATGCATTAACAGGTGTGTTGTGAACAAGACACGAGAAGTCATTCTCCCACTCTACTCTGCGCTGGTTAGGCCTCAGCTGGAGTATTGTGTCCAGTTCTGGGCACCACAGTTCAAAAAAGAAGCGGAGAAATTAGAGAGGGTTCAGAAAAGAGCAACAAGAATGATTAAAGGTCTAGAGAATGTGACCTATATACAAAGGTTGAAAGAATTGGGCTTGTTTAGTTTGGAAAAAAAAAAGATTGAAAGGAGACATGATAGCAGTTTTCAGGTATCTAAAAAGGAGTCATAAGGAGGAAGGAGAAAACTTGCTCTTCTTGGCCTCTGAGGACAGAACAAGAGGCAACGGGCTTAAACTGCAGCAAGGGAGGTTTAGGTTGGACATTAGGAAAAAGTTCCTAACTGTCAGGGTGGTCAAACAGTTGAATAAATTGCCAAGGGAGGTTGTGGAATCTCCATCGCTGGAGATATTTAAGAACAGGTTAGATAGATGTCTATCAGGGGTGGTTTGGATGGTACATGGTCCTGCCATTGGGGCAGGGGGCTGGACTCGATGGCCTCTCGAGGTCCCTTCCAGTCCTAGTGTTCGATGAGTCTATGATTCTGTGGTGAATGCAGGGAGAAGAGGGGAAGTTTAGAGGATAAAATAAAAATTAAAGTAAATTAAATTAAATTTAAAAAAAGTTAAAAGTTGCTTAGAAAAAGTAGGTGTCTGCATGTCACAAGAGGCTGATGAAATTCATCCTTGCGTACTCAAGGAGCTGACAGAGGAGGTATTGGAACCGTTAGCAAACACCTTTGAAAAGTTCTGGAAGTTGGAGAGATTCTTGAATACTGGAAAAGGGCAAATACAGTGTCTATCTTTGAAAGGGAAAACAGAACAACACAGGAAACAACAGAACAGTCAGTTTAACCCCTGTGCCAGGAACTATAATGGAACAAGTAATTAATGAATTCATCTGCAAACTTCTGGAAAAAAAATAAAGTGACATGTATCAGACAGAAAAGACCGGTGAAGAACAAATCATGCCAGAACAATCAGATAGCTTTATTTGACAGAACATCAAGTCTTGTAGATAAGGAAGAAGCGGTGGACGTGGTATACCTAAGTTTAGTAATGTATTTGACATGGTTTCACATGATCTTCTTATCGAAAAACTAGGCAACTGTTACGTGGATGCATAAGTGGCTGTGTAACCATTCACACAGAGTGGTTATTATTGGTTCAGTCATGCTGGAAGGGCATAACATGTGGGGTTCTACAGGGGTCTGTATTGGGACTAGTTCTGTTCAGTATCTTCATCAGTGATTGAGCTCTTGCAATATGGAGAATGTTATTCAGTTTTCAGATGATACCAAGCTGGGAGGGATTGCAACTGCTTTGGAGCATAGGGTCAGAATTCAAAAAGATATGGAGAAATTGCAGAAATGGTCTGAGGCAAATAGGATGAAGGTTAATAAAAACAAATGCAAAGTGCTCCACTTCTGGATTAACAGTCAGTTTCACACATTCAGATTGGAGGGGACTCTGGAGGAAGGAATACCACAGAAAGGGATCTGAGGCTCATAGTGGACCACAAGCTAAAAAAGAGTCAAAAAGGCCTGGGGTTGCTATAGATTAGTACCTCAAACACACTGCAGTTGCTTTCACCCTGGGCTGCACGAAGATGATCCACAGCAAACACCATCCCACTTCAGGAAGACAGTAAGAGTGGGAGAGAGGCATCTGGCCGGGTGCATGAGGGTGCAAGAAGGCAGAGTGTTGCAGACAGCTGGTTGTGAGAAGTTGTTGGCTCGGGGAAAAGGCAGCAAGGTTGGCCTGAAAGGGTGTGTAGTGGAGAAGACAGGGACTGATGCAGGGGCATGAGGCAGTGGGATAAGGCGAGAGAGACAGCCAGTTGGGCATCATTTATTTCTGTGGCATCTAAGACCTGGTCTTGTGGGTAAGGCCAGGGACGAGGGGTCTGATCAGAGTTCTCTCTCAGGTTAGGGTTAGGGTTAGGGTTAGCTCCCCTGAGAGCTGCCATTCAAAGTGGTCTAGAAGAAAGTGTCCTCCTTCATGGGACAGCTACGGCTAATGTGCTCCCAGGAGAACTTTCTTCCCCACCTCCACTTGGGAGAGACTGTCTGGCTCCCTGGAGCATTTGCTGGATTTGTCTCAGAATCCCTTTATGACCTTGAGTAAGTCTGTGGACTCCCTGGGCTTCACCCATACAGCTGAAGTGGGGTGATGGCAAACCTGCCTTGACCAGGGTTTCTCTGTCTTGTCCCAGGAGATAGAAATTCTTGAGTGGGGATGAATTCTAGCTCTGAGTTCCACACCATCTTTCACAATGAGGCCTGAATCTGTCTCGGTCAGGTGGAAATGACAGATGATAACAATGTTCTAGGGAAGTGAAAAATCAAAGATGTGTTTGCTCCAGAGATATAAGAACACTTCTTAGCCTGGCTGCTCAGTGAGGCAGAGGAGTGTGGCCTGAAGACAAAAGAAAAATTCAGCTGCACACAGAGACAAGTAAGTTTATGAGCTTTGCTCCTAGACAGAAGTTGACTTCCACAGGAGGGGTTACTGAGCCATCAGGATCTCTGGCCTTACTGACCCTCAAGTCACCTTTGCTCCCAAATCCCAGAGCCTGTCCATGGACCTTCAGGCTGGTTTGATACTCAAGATGTGGAGTGCTCTCTGCCGGATGCCTGGGGTTCCCACCCCATAGATGATGGGGTTCATCATGGGAGGGAAGAGGAGGCACAGGTTGGCCATGAGGATGCGCACATAGGGAGCCACCTGGCCAAAACGATTAGTGAGGTAGCTGAAGGCCGAGGGAACGTAAAACACCAGCACCATGAAGAAGTGGGAGCTACAGGTGCTCAAGGACTTGCGCCATGCATCCTTACAGGGGAGGCTGAAGACAGTCCGAAGGATCAGGATGTAGGACAGGACAATGAGGATAAGATCTAGGCCCCCAAAAACAAGTGCAATAGCTAAACTGTAGAAACTTATGACTGTTGCATCCACACAGGCCAGTTTCACCAGTGTCATGAACTCACAATAGGTGTGAGAAATGACATTGGTTCTGCAGTAAGGGATCAGCTTCAGCACGAATGGGTATGGGCTCAGTAACGTGGTCGCCCTTATTACAATGCCCAGCCCTATCTTGGCTATTGTCCGATTGGTCAGGATGGCCGAGTGTCGCAGCGGTTTACAGATAGCAACATAGCGATCAAAGGCCATGGCCAGCATGAACCCAGACTCCATTGAACCAATTACATGAATCAAAAACATCTGGGCCACACATGCATCAATATGAATGGTCCGGTCCCTGGACCAGAAAATGCAGAGGATTTTGGGCACAGCGGTGGTGGAGATGATGAGGTCAGCGAACGCCAGCATGGCGAGGAATAGGTACATGGGCTCATGGAGGCTCGGCTCCGTCTTGATAACAACCAGGAGGAGGCTGTTCCCCACAAGGGACACGATGTAGGCAAAGCAGAAGGCGATGGAGATCCAGACATGTAACTCCTCCAGCCCTGGGACCCCGAGAAGGATGAAGGTGGAGTGGGAAGTTGTGCTCCAGTTGGAAGCTGCCATGCTGGGTTCAGTGGGGCATCTTCAGTTCCACAGCATGGGTGCTTCTTGCCCCTATAATTAACCATTAACCATCATTAACGATCTGATAGGAATGCAACAAGGCGGCATTTTCTCACAATTAATTCTACATCTCTCTTCATATGTTTTATTAGGCGCACTGCACCCTACTTCTCAGGCAAGAAGCTCAAAGTTATAGGCTGTCAGTAATGGACAGCTGGGGTGCCCCCATCCTGCCCACTCGTGCGAGACAAGTTTACTGTAGTGTTAGTAGCACTTCGGGTCTTGGGCATTTCTCTTTCAGTTCAGAAGGAGAAAGTCTGTGGATTCTTTTTTCAGCTCAAACATTAGGAGCCATCTTTATGTTATCAGCCACCAGGGATTAGGAGACTTCATGTTACACTTTAAGAGGCTTTTTGTTTTTGGTTTTATTTATATATTTGCATGTACATTTATTTAAGTTCCTCTTATTCCCTCCTAGGGGTCAACATCTTGAACAGTAACTGAAGCCCCTTTGTCAACATTTTTTTTAGGACCACAAATTGTTTTGTGGATCTCATATAATGTTGTAGTTTTTGCTTCACAATATTCTAAAAGAACCTCCTTTGGGTCTGTGCCCACCAGGGCCATTCTCATACAAAGCCTATTTAAATTCATGTCATTCATATTCAGGATGTGGAGAAATACTTTACCTATAGTACTTTAATACTATTTTGGCCACCTGTGTTTCCTTTTTTATCTCCCTTTTATTTCCCCGGTTGGAATATTACCACCAGACTTTCACCCAGGAAAAGAGCCTCTAGCACTTTCCTTTGTAGGAAAATAAACTTTGGGACATCATTTTTTCTAGGAGGTTTTCCGTGAGTGAGCTCTGTAAGAATGGTCTGAAAGATCCTCAGGGGGTATACATTCCCTTCCCAAAGCAGCCACATATGATGCTTAAGTTCGGGAGTGCCAACCACCCTGGACATATATTCCAAGACTTTGCTCGGATTCAACAGGCAAAAGGTTTCTCAGCATCTCTAACCTGATGAGGGGAAAGTGTCAAACTTCCACCCACTCTTTTGTTCCTCTTTCCCTTCAGACTACTTTCTTCCCAGCCTGGCCTGGTCACTACTGGAGCCATCGGCTGGGGCATCTGTTACAGTCTCTCTGTTTCAAGCAGAAGACCCTAAGGGTATTGCTCAGTATTGCACAAGTTTGCCTCCTACATTCCTGAGGCCGTGTCTCAGTTTCACTGAGAGATTCCTGTGTGAAGGCTCTGAGAGCAGACTCATAATCAGTTTTTGCTGTCTTAACTCAGGCAATTCATATTCTAGTCTGCTTTTATTTCCTTTCCTTTCTCTTTTTCTTTTTATAAGGTCTCCAACAGAAACCTTGCCAGCAACCCAATATATACATTGGCTGAATGGCTATACGGTGGACATAAAGCTGGCTAAATAGTCAAACGCAATGGATGGTCAACCACAGCACAATGTCCACCTGGCAGCTAGGATCAAGTGAAGTTTCCCAGCGGTCGGTCCTAGGGACGCTTTTGTTCAACATCTTCATGAGTAAAAAGATGTGCATAGAACCTTAGAGATGAATAAATTTAATAGACATCAGCTTCCTTGCTCTTATAACTGAAATTTCATAACCTAATAAATCTATTAATCTCCAAGATGCTACAGAATGGCTTTTTATTTGTGAATCTACAAACTAAGAGAGCTCCCTCTTTAAGACTTGCTTCATCAATGATCTAGAGAAAGGGATGAAGATCCCCTTAATAAGTTTGTGGATGACACTGAGCTGGGGGGAGGACTCCATACACTGGAGTTCAGCCTAGGGTAACATGAATGCCCTTATCATAATGCCTTTAGTGATCTAGACACAGAGGGGGTTTGGGGAGGCTTGAGAATCTCTGACTGGAATTATTTACTAATCATTATTCCTTCCATGGCTCTTCTATGCTTCTATGACCACCTTGTGGACAGCTACCAGCTGCATTGCCTGTGTGAGGTTGTGTCTGGGAGGATTTCAGATTTGTCCATGAAATTAATTTTATGTTTGTAACTTTTTTACCCTTAAACGCTTCAATGCTAGGGTTAATGTTCTCTCTGCCATTCATAGACCACCAATGCAGCTTTTATTCGTTTGTCTTAACTTTACGATTCCCCCATTTTCTCTTACCAGCCCAGATTTCCCATTCTTTACTGAGCTGCAAAAATGCTTCAGGGTCAAGAAAGACTTCAGCTTCCAAGGGCAATTCCAACACTTCTGTATAAATTTGCCAAGTTTTTGTTTAAATCAGTGCAAATCAATGATGGTCATATTGACACTGTGCTATACTGGAAATCCACAGATTGTTATTCTCACCTACGTGCATCTAGCTTCCATAAAGCCACATGAAACATGATCTATTCTCGACAGACAACACCTAAGATAGAACCATGTCTGCTTCAATCCCACAGACTCAGACAAAAACAGCAAGGTCTTTATCAAGCATTCTTCAAATTTAATTACCCTCCTTGGGAAGCAAAGAAACAGTTTGACAGAATTAGACAGTTACCCAGAAGACACTTACTTGATGATAGCGCCAACTAGTAAAATAACAGAACAGCTCTGGTCATCACATTGCTTTCCGTTTAAATCCCTCCATCACCTCATTGACAGACTAACACCTACCCTGCAACAAAATCCCTCATTCTCATTCACCTCGGGTGACAGTCCTTTCCTAAGTGTAGCCACACAACCCTAAAAAAATACTTTCCAACAGCTGCACACCCTCAAAAAGATAGCCTGGCGTTGGAAAAGGGCAAGAAAATGGTGAGGAGTTTGGAATGGGTGGCATATGGACAAGATTAAAAAGACTGGACCTTTTCAGCTTAAAAAAAGAGGAGACTGAATGGGGGACATGACACAGGTCTATAAAATCTTGATCTTTGTGGAAAAAATGAGTAAGGAAAAGTTATTTACTTGTCCCCGTGATAAAAGAATGAGAGATCACCAAGTGAAATTAATGGGTAGAAGGTTTAAAACTAACAAAAGGAAATTTTTCTTCACACAGCTCACAGGAGCTATTTAGCAGAGGAGGCTGTGAGGAAAACACTTTAACAGAGTTCAGAAAAGAACTAGAAGATTCATGGAGCTTAGCTCCATTAATGACTAGTAGCGAGGAAGGGTAGGAACCATGTGTCTAGCCTTTGTTTGTCAGAGGCTGGAAATGGATGCCAGGAAAGTGATCACTTTCATGATTACCTGTTCTGCTCACTCCCTCTGGGGCACCTGGCATTGGCCACTCTGAGCAGACAGGATACTGGGCTAGAAGGCCCTTTGGTCTGACCCAGTGTGGCTGTTCTCACGTTCCCCATGATATAAACACTGGATTCTGTTTTTCGCTTCATTCATCTGAGGAAGTAGGATTTACCTACAAATGTTCATGATTCAATATTTTTTTAATCTCTCAGAAGCCAAAAGACTACTTCTTTTTTGAAGCTACAGACTGCCACAGCTACCCCAGTTAGTCTCTGCAATGCTGGGGGCTCCCAGAATCTGCATTAGGGGCAACTTATGTTTTCACTTCAGACTGTGTAAGAAATAATTCAAAACAAGTTCAGGGATTCTGTTTCATCAGTGACTGAAGTCAGAAAGCATATTCTTCTCTAATGCTGTAGTTTAAGGGATGTAAGCCCACATAGACACAAGCAACACATTTAGAATACCCCAGATGTTTACTTGTATTCTGAGATGCTCCTGGGTAATCAGTGCCCCAACTGCTGGTGAGGGACACCTCAGTGGTTTGAGCACTGATCTTGTAAACGCAGGATTATGAGCTCAATCATTGAGGGAGGCCTTTTAAGAATTGGAGGTTGGTTAGATTTAAAAAAAAAATAAAAAATCAATCAGGCCTGGTGATAGATCTTGGACCTGATGACCCCTTCAGCTCCCTGGCAGTTCTATAAGACACAGATATTTTCAACAACAGATTATTGCGGGCCCAATGCCTCCCTACAGGGGAGTAAAGAAGACAGAAAAATATGGCTCTCAGGACAGCTACCAAGGACTGCTGCCAAGTGTGCTTTCTTATTTAAAATATATCCAACTTCTTGTGACTACCAACTATAAACCACACAGGCCAGAATTATAGCTTCAAAGGTGGCACTTTTAAAATTTTAGTAAACTGTTATTATTAGAGGTGTCTGTACGAGCATTTCTCGATTCTCGTCTCTGATATCCTGTCTCCAAATTAACTCCATGGCATTCCATTTTATTCATTCACCGGAGCTAAGTCCTCATCCTAGAGTGGCAATTAGCTTGATCACATATTGGGGCACATACACACCTAACTTCCAGGGAAACAACTGCATAATGGAGAGGGAAATTCACACTCCATTAACCCGGGAGGGGCCCCAGACTACGCACCCTTCCTGCAGACCAGCCTTGCACATGCGTGTGGCTTTCCATGCTCTCTCCCCACACCCTGAGCTTCCCTGCCCCACTCTGAGCTTCCCTGGCTGGGACCACCTGCAGATCCCCTCCTCACCCACCTCAGCTCTCAGCTTCCTCTGGTATCAAGAGCGGGAGAGGAGGCTAACGAGGCCATTCTGGGCTCCAAACCCCTGCACTCACCCAGCTGCTGCTCAGCAGACAGGAGCTGCACCAGCCACAGAGAGGTCTGCAGGGAGTCTCTGTGCTTTGCTGTGCTGTGCTGTGCTGGAGGAAACCTGGGCAGGGAGGTTAAAAGGCATCGCTGTGGAATCCCAGATGAGTTTGTGCGTCTCCTGAGCACCTTCAACTCTGCAGAGCCTGAGACGGATAACCAGTGCCCAGCTTTTCTCCTGCCTGGGCATACAGTGCCCCAGGGGACCTAGGGAGGGCAATGCACCAGGGACAAGCAAAGGCAGTGGAGAAAGCTTATTGTTAGCAAACATATTAAATGCCAGGCAGTGTTTGCCAATGGCCATGAACTCTAGGTGCCTATCACAGTGCTGCATGATCTTGGAGTCATTCGTAGATTCATGAGCAGGAAAATCACAGCCTGCATTGATTTGGGGAACCAGAGCTGTTGGTGGTGGTTGTGAATGTGACTGACATTGTGACCACATAGGTGAGGTCTGATTGCCATTTACTCCCATGTGGTCCAGCCACCTCTGCATGTGGGTGAAGTCTTAGGACCATAGCTTTGGTATGAGTTTGAGCACATCTCAGTGTGTGGCCATCTGGCCAGGTCAGAGGCTGGACTGAGGGAGACAACAGCGAGTGGGGCAAAGCAGGACTTGGCTTGAGGATTGGGAACCTCCAATAGGGCCTCCAAGGATCTCTGAGCTTGGCTTGCTCTACATAAATATAGAAAGTACAGCATAGCAAAGACAGAGCTAGACAGCTGGTCACTGCAGTCATAAGAAAAAGAAACAAAGTGGATTATGAAAGTATAAAAAGCACACCAAATTAGGTGGATTCACTTCACACAAAATGAAACTCGAAATAGCACCCAGGTATTTCAAAATAGTATCTCTGGACAGACAGATTAATTAATTAATTAATTTTCATTTTGAAATAGTGTCATTCTGACAAATCAAAGTCATGTTTTGCTGAAGTGACAGAAAAGCACGTTTATTGGTCCTGCTGGTCTGAAAGGCAAGAAGTAGGTTTCCATAGCACTGGTTGACTGAACCATTGGGATCCCCAGGCTTGCTGGCCCTGAAGTCACCTGTATGGACTCTGCTCCCAGCCACTGACCCATCCCATGGACCATCAGGCTGGTTTGATGCCCAAGATGTGGAGCACCCTCCGGTGGATGCCTGGGGTTCTCACCCCATAAATGATGGGGTTCCTCATGGGAGGGAGAAGCAGGTAAATATTGGTGACGAGCATGTGAACCTGGGGGGCCACATGGACAAATGGTGGGTGAGGTAGCTGAGGACTATGGGGATGTAGAACACCAGCATGATGAAGATGTGGGAGCTGCAGGTGCTGAGGGCCTTTTGCCGTGCCTCCTTGGAGGGGAAGCTGTAGATGGCCTGGAGGATCAGGATGTAAGACAGGGCAATGAGGATAAAATCTAAGCCCCTGTGAGAAATGCCATGGTTAGACCGTAGATATTCATGACTCTTGTTTCCACACAGGTCAGTTTCACCAGTGCCATCAGCTCACAACAGGTGTGACAAATGATGTTGGTGCTGGATTATGGGAGCCTGCTTCAGCAGGAATGGGTGTGGGCGTAGTAACACGCCTCCTCCCTCCCTTCATAATGCACAGGATTTGTACAGGATTTGACTATGTCACAGTTCATCAGGATGGATACGTGCCACAGCGAGTTACAGATAGTGACATAGTGATCAAAAGCCATGGCCAGTATGAGCTTGGACTCTGTACAACTAATAGTATGAATGAAAAAAGTCTGGTCCAGGCAAGCATTGATATCAATGGTCTGGTTCCTGAACCAGAAAATGCAAAGGATTTTGGGAACAGTGGTGGTGGAGATGCCAAGGTTGGTGAATGCCAAAATGCCCAAGAAAAGGTACATGCGCTCGTGGAGACTCGTCTCTGTTTTGAAAACAACCAGGAGGAGGCTGTTTCCAAAAAAGGGACAGGATGGAGATGGAGCAGAGGGGGAATAAGATCCGGACATGCATGTCCTCCAGCCCTGGGATGCCCGTGAGAAGAAGAGTAGAGGGAGGTCCAGTTGGAATATGCCATGTTGTGGCCAGTTGGATGTGTTCAGTTTCACATGGCTGCTTCCTGCATCTGTAACTAACCATTAAACAATCATTAACTGGCTGATGGGAACACAACACAGTGACTTTTACTGAACATTAGGTAATAGTACATGAAACGTGAATCACAAACAATGCATCTTTGGCTTTTGCTCTGTAGCCATTTCATCCTTAACATGAAGAGTTTACCTGAAAGTGATGCATCTGTGTCAGTGAAAGCAGTGGTTCTTTTTCTCTCCACACCTTGAGAGCAGGCTTTGTTGCAAGGAAAAGTCCCAGGACTGGTGTTCCTGCGGTATAGACTGTGGCTGTGTGTGAGACTCCTCATAAGGTTGGGAGGTTGTCTGTAGGAGAGAACAGGCCTGTCACCTAGGGCCTTCTGGAGTGTGACATCCTGATTAAGGATAGGTTGTAGGTCTTTAATAATTCGTTGCAGTGGTTTGAGTTGGGGGCTGTAGGTGATGACCAGTGGTGTTCTGTTCTTGGCTTTTTGGGGCCTATCTTGGAGTAGCTGGTCTATGGGTATTCGTCTGGCCCTGTCGATTTTTTTTTTTATTTCTCTTGGTGGGTAATTCAGGTTTATGAGTATTTGGTAAAGATCTCGTCATTTTTGGTCTCTGTCAGTAGGATCAGAGCAAATGTGATTGTACCTAAGGGCTTGACTGTAAACATGGGATCTAGTTATGTGTGCAGGATGGAAGCTGGACGCGTATAGCTAAGTATAGCGATCAGTGGGTTTCCGGTAGAGTGTGGTGCCGATTAGGCCATCCTTGATTTTTACTGTAGTGTCCAGGAAATGTATCTCTCACTTGAAGTAATAGAGTCATAAGTTGATGGTGGGGTACAGATTGTTAAAGTCCCTGTGGAATTCATTTAGAGATTCTACACCGTGGGTCCAAATCATAAAGATGTCATCAGTATATCTTAAGCAGAGGAGGGGTAATAGGGGACAAGAGCTGAGGAATCGTTGTTCCAGGTCTGCCATTAATATATTAGCATATTGTGGGACCATGAAGGTGCCCATAGGAGTTCTGCTAATCTGGAGGTATAAATTGTCCCCAAATCAGAAATAATTCCTGATTGTTTGTAATTCCACATCTTTGTGTGGAATATTAGTGTACAGAGCCTCTACATCCATGGTGGCAAGGATGGCATTGTCAGGAACTTTTTTGACGTTTTGTAATTTCCTCAGGAAGTCAGTGATATCTCAGAGATAACTGGGAGTATTGGTAGCATAGGGTTTGAGGTGGGAGTCCACATAACTGGATAGTCCAGTGGTAAGGGTGCCAATACCTGAAATGATAGGTCGTCCAGGGTTCCCAGATTTGTGGATTTTGGAAAGTAAATAAAATAATCTAGGATGGGGCTCAGATAGTGTGTCTGAGTTAACAAGGTCGCGAGTAGCAGCAGGGAGTTCCTTAAGTAGTTAATGTAATTTCTTGGAGGAGGAGAAGGAAGGAGCAAACTAAAGCACCTTGGGGTAAGTGGCTGCTTATATTTGGAGGTTTTGGGCTTGTGTGTTTGTTTGGAGTTTGGAGTTTGTTTGTTTGGAGTGCTGAGCTGAGTGTTTGTTTGTTTGTTTGAAAGGCCGTGTGCTCAGGCAGGCAGGCAGGCAGTTGGAAGCTGATTAGGTTTGAATTGAAACACCGTGTGCTGATTGGCTGAGCTGTAGGCAGAGGGAGGAGCTATCAGGGAGGCCGAGCACTTAAACCCTGCTAGTAAGCGACCAGGGAGCTTTGCGACTGGGTGCTGGCAAACAGGGTGCGTGCTAACAGGAGGGAGTTTGGAGAGGGGAGTTGAGAGGGGGAGCTTGGAGGGAGCCAGTGACTTCTGTTGCCCTTAAACTAAATCCTTTATAACAACCTCTATCTGAAACATTTAATTAACCCTCATATATAACTAGAGTAGGAAATGGAGGCAGAAGCCCAGCAGCAGAGTGGGGGCTATCCTGTTTATTGTGTCGAGTGCAGTATGTATGACTACCTACCCTGTGGGCGGGTGGCGTATGTGTGCGCTCGATGCAAGGAGCTCCTGGCCCTCAGAGACCGAGTGCGTGCTTTGGAGGCCAGGGTGGCTGAACTGGAGGAGCTAAGGAAGGCAGAGGTGTTTGTGGATGAGACTTTCCGGGACATAGTAGGGCTGTCCCACCTCCAATCTGACAGTCCTGAGGCTGTTACGGAGGATGAAAGGCTCAGGGAAGGAGAGCAGTCAAGGGGAGCAGAGGGAAACCATCCCGTAGTTGGGACCCTCCTTCCAGAGGGTGATGTATCCTCTCGTGCCGAGGATACTTCTCCCGGGGAGGGAGCACCAGCTGTTAGGAAGAAGCAGGTTTTAGTAGTGGGGGATTCGATCATTAGAAATATAGATAGTTGGGTTTGTGATGACCGGGAGAACCGTATGGTGACTTGCCTGCCTGGTGCGAAGGTTGCGGATCTCTCGAGGCATCTAGACAGACTTATGGGCAGTGCTGGGGAGGAGCCGGTCGTCGTGGTACATGTTGGTACCAATGACATAGGGAAGGGTAGAAGAGATGTTCTGGAGGCCAAATTTAGGTTACTAGGAAAGAGACTGAAATCCAGAACATCTTTGGTGGCATTCTCTGAAATGCTTCCAGTTCCACGCGCAGGGCCAGATAGACAGGCAGAACTTCAGAGTCTCAATGCGTGGATGAGACGATGGTGTAGGGAAGAGGGGTTTAGATTTATTAGGAACTGGGGACACTTTTGGGGTAGGGGGAGCCTATACAGGAATGATGGGCTCCACCTAAATCAAGGTGGATCCAGACTGCTGGCATTAAACATTAAAAAGGTCATAGAGCAGTTTTTAAACTAAGAGGTGGGGGAAAGCCGATTGGTGCGGGGGAGCACCTGGATCGGACGGAGACTTCTCTTACACGAGGCTCCATAGACAGGGATTCCTTAGAAGTTAGTCAGATAGGGAACGTGGGAAATAATATATGGGCAAGATCAGATGTGAAACAATCGTGCATAAAAAAATCCAACGCGTCTGTGAAAGGCGGACATATAAATAGTGGTAGTTTTCTAACATGCTTTTACACTAATGCTAGGAGTCTGTCTAATAAGATGGGTGAACTGGAGTACCTCATATCAAAGGAGGAAGTTGACATAATAGGCATCTCAGAAACATGGTGGAATGAGGACAATCAGTGGGACACTATCATACCGGGATATAAATTATATCGGAAAGACAGAACAGGTCGTGCGGGTGGCGGAGTGGTACTATATGTGAAGGATAATATAGAATCAAATGAAGTAAAAATCCTAAAGGAATCAAAATGTTCCATAGAATCATTATGGATAACAATTCATTCCTCTAATATGAATATGGCATTAGGAATATATTACCGACCACCTAACCAGGACAGTGATAGTGATGCTGAAATGATGAGGGAGATTAGAGAGGCTATCAAAATAAAAAACACAGTAATAATAGGAGATTTCAATTATCCCCATATTGATTGGGTGCATGTCACCTCAGGACGGGATTCAGAGATTAAATTTATTGATGCCTTAAATGACTGCTTCTTGGAGCAGCTAGTACAGGAACCCACAAGGGGAGAGTCGATTCTCGATCTAGTCTTGACTGGAACGCACGATCTGGTCCAAGAGGTAACTGTTACTGGACCACTTGGAAATAGTGACCACAATATAATAACTTTTAATATTCCTGTGTTGGGAAGAACACCGCAGCGGTCAAACACTCTGGCATTTAATTTCAAAAAGGGGAATTACACTAAAATGAGGAAGCTAGTTAAACAGAAACTAAAAGGTAGAG
Source organism: Carettochelys insculpta (assembly GCF_033958435.1). NCBI lineage: Eukaryota > Metazoa > Chordata > Testudines > Carettochelyidae > Carettochelys > Carettochelys insculpta. Next base: position 4,234,134 of record NC_134137.1, read on the forward strand.
TAATTAAACTAAAATCCCTGGAAGCTGCATGGAAACTGTTTAAAGACACCATACTAGAGGCCCAACTTAAATGTATACCCCAAATAAAAAAACACAGTAAGAGACCTAACAAAGAACCACCATGGCTAAACAGCCATGTTAAAAAGGCAGTGAGAGAGAAAAGGGCAGCTTTTAAAAAGTGGAAGTCAAATCCTAGTGAGGAAAATAGAAAGGAACATAAACACTCCCAAATTAACTGTCATAATGTAGTAAGAAAAGCCAAAAAAGAGTTTGAGGAACAGCTAGCCAAAAATTCAAAAAACAATAGTAAAATGTTTTTTAAATACATTAGAAGCAGGAAGCCTGCTAAAAAAGCAGTGGGGCCCTTGGATGATAAAGATATAAAAGGAGCAATCAAGGAAGACAGTGCCATTGCGGAGCGATTAAATGATTTCTTTGCTTCAGTCTTCACGGCTGAAGATGTTACAGAGGTTCCTAAATCTGAGCCAGCCTTTTTAGGCGACAAATCTGAGGAACTCACTCAGATTGAAGTGACATTAGAGGAGGTTTTGGAATTAATTGATAAGCTGAATAGTAACAAGTCTCCAGGACCAGATGGCATTCACCCAAGGGTTCTGAAAGAACTCAAATGTGAAATTGCGGAGTTATTAACAGTGGTTTGTAACCTATCCTTTAAATCCACTTTGGTACCAAATGACTGGAAGACGGCCAATATAACACCAATATTTAAAAAAGGCTCTAGAGGAGATCCTGGCAATTATAGACCGATAAGTTTAACATCAGTACCAGGTAAATTAGTAGAAACACTAGTAAAGAGTAAAATTGCAAGGCACATAGAAGAGCACGAATTGTTGGGCAAAAGTCAGCATGGTTTTTGCAGAGGGAAGTCGTGTCTGTCTAATCTATTAGAATTCTTTGAAGGGGTTAATAAACATGCGGACAAGGGGCACCCAGTGGACATAATATACCTAGATTTCCAGAAAGCCTTTGACACGGTCCCACACCAAAGGCTTTTATGTAAATTAGGTGGTCATGGGATAGGAGGAAAGGTCCTTTCATGGATCGGGAATTGGTTAATAGACAGAAAACAAAGGGTTGGAATAAATGGTAAATTTTCACAATGGAGGGGGGTAACTAGTGGTGTTCCCCAGGGGTCAGTCCTGGGACCGATCCTGTTCAACTTGTTCATCAATGATCTAAAAAATGAGGTAAGCAGTGAGGTGGCAAAGTTTGCAGATGACACCAAGTTGTTCAGGACAGTCAAAAGCAAAAGGGATTGTGAAGAACTACAAAAAGATCTCAGCAAACTGAGTGATTGGGCAGCAAAATGGCAAATGAAATTTAATGTGGGTAAGTGTAAGGTAATGCATGTTGGAAAAAATAACCCAAATTACACGTACTACATGATGGGGTCAAATTTAGCTACGACAGATCAGGAAAGGGATCTTGGAGTTATAGTGGATAGTTCTCTGAAGACATCCACGCAGTGTGCAGCGGCAGTTAGTAAGGCAAATAGGATGTTAGGAATTATTAAAAAAGGGATCGATAATAAGACAAAAGATATCATACTTCCCCTATATAAAACTATGGTACGCCCACATCTCGAGTACTGCGTGCAGATGTGGTCTCCTCACCTCAAAAAAGATATATTGGCATTAGAAAAGGTTCAGAAAAGGGCGACTAAGATGATTAGGGGCTTGGAAAGGGTCCCATATGGGGAGAGGCTAGAGAGACTGGGACTTTTCAGTTTGGAAAAAAGGCGATTGAGGGGCGATATGATAGAGGTATATAAAATCATGAACGGTGTGGAGAAAGTGAATATAGAAAAATTATTTACCTTTTCCCATAATACAAGAACTAGGGGACACCAAATGAAATTGATGGGTAGTAGGTTCAAAACTAATAAAAGGAAATTTTTCTTCACACAGCGCACAGTCAACCTGTGGAACTCCTTGCCCGAGGAGGCTGTGAAGGCCAGGACTCTATTAGGGTTTAAAAAAGAGCTTGATAAATTTTTGCAGGTCAGGTCCATAAATGGCTATTAGCCAGGGATAAAGTATGGTGCCCTAGCCTTCATAACAAGGGCAGGAGATGGATGGCAGGAGATAAATCACTTGTCTTCTGTTCTCCTTTTCTGGGGCACCTGGCATTGGCCACCGTCGGCAGATGGGACGCTGGGCTTGATGGACCTTTGGTCTGACCCAGTATGGGCATTCTTATGTTCTTATGTTCTTATGTTCTTTGGCATTCCAAAGTGGGATCAGAGGAGAGAGGTTTGTAAAATGTGGTGTTGGAGAGTTGTTTGTCAGCCTCCTGTTCATAGTCTGACTTATTCATGATGACCACAGCACACCCTTTGTCAGCTGGTTTGATAATAATGTCTGGGTTATTTTTGAGACTTTGGACAGCATAGTGTTCAGCATAGTTGAGATTGTGTATCATTTGGCTTTGATTGTGTATAGTGTCAGTCTGATCACGGTCGTGGAACCATTGTACACAGAAATCCAGACATTCACTACGGCCATTGGGGGAGTACACATAGAGATCTTCTTCTTTTGTTGTTAATAGGGGGGGTCGAGAGAGTCAGACTGTTGTTCATAGTTGTGTTGGAAGAATTCCTTTAGATGGAGGCAGTGAAAGACGGCTTCAAGGTCACCACAGAATTGTATTAAGTTCATGGAGGAAGTAGAGCAGAAGGAAAGACCCAGAGATAAGATAGACTGTTCTGCTGGGCTGAGTTGGTAGCTGGAAAGGTTAACAATATTGTTAGTGGAGCTGTCGTTATTGTAGTTGTAGTATCCTGAGGTATGAAGTAATTTAGAAAATGTATTCTCTCTTCTTTTTTGTAGGAAGTGGAAGCGTGTTTTATAAATTTCTTGTCTAGTACAAGTAAAGCCTCATTCTGTGGGGTCTTGTGTGGATGCCTGATTGTTGATTAGAATATGAAGTTCAGAGAGTTCAAACCAGTTAGTCTACATTTTAACAGAGTGGGACATTCTGTTAGTGACTTAAGAGTTTGTGTCTTATTGAAGAAGAATGTTCACTCTGCTTTGGAAAGAGAGACTGCTGAACTCTCTTTCATATTCAAATTTGACACATTAACACATAGTTTGAACCGGGACGCAAATTTTCTGGGACACTATCGGGGCTCTTTTGCATACTTGGCTTCATCTAATTTTTGACCACCACCCCCAGTCCCGCCCCGCCCCGCCCCTCTGCTCTCTGATTTGCTCACCTTGATCATTTTTTTCTGATCTGTCAACCTTGCTTACTGTTTTTGGTTCTCTGTGCCTTAAATATTGAGTCTGTTCTGGTATGGCTATGGCCTGACGAAGTGGGTCTGTCCAACAAAAGCTCACCTAATAAATTATTTTGTTAGTCTTTAAAATGCTAATTTACTGCTTTTTCACTTTAATAGTACATAGACTAGCACAGCTTTCTCTCTGTTGAGCTTTTAACATGTTACTCAAAGTTATGAAAAATGTGCATTCCACCAAGCCTTTGACTAAGCCACAAGAGCAGGGGTGAACCATTGCAGAGGATATGCAGGAACGGGTGGGTTACAGCCTATATTTCCACTGAGTCAGTGAGCTACTTGAACTCAGAGGAAGCTGTAAATTACAAGAATCTTACCTCATTTTCAGAATCTCACGCTAGGAACCCCAGTGACTTCCAGAGCATGAAAAAGGTTTGCGGGTTAAGACGCCAGCAAAGAAAAAATCCATATTCTAAATCTTGATACAAGAACAACACTGTGTTCAAAAACTTCTCAGGCAAGGGGTCTTTAACAAGGCCCCTGATCTGAGAGATCTCAGCATACTGCTGAATACAACTTGTAGTGAGAACATAAACAGAACCTGAGGGGGTGGCCAGCTCCTTGAGAATGGAATGGAAGGCAAATGTGTTTCAGCCACCCGGCCAGACATCACCCACTGTGACTCATTCCCTAGGAGAGCTGATTTCAATAACTGGTATCTCTTCTGCACCCACCCACCTGCCTCACACTGGGGAAGCAGCAGCAGCCCCCCATCTACCCATCCACCCCAAAACAGTGAGCAAAACTCCTCAGCCAGCCAGGGACGCAGGAAGACAGAACCAACCGTGAGTGGGGGAGGGGCACAGTTGAAAGGTTCCCACCTCTAACAAACCAAGTGTCACACCTCACCCCACTCCCCAGCGTGTAGCCCAGTCCTCCTCCTTAGTGCCCCGGGGACTTAGGAGGAAATGGGGTGGGGGTAGACCCAGACCTGTTCCACATTAGCACACACCCAGATAGCAGAGTTACTCCAAATCCCAGCCAGCCAGCACGCGTGCGCACACACACACACACACACACAGAGAGCAAACCCCAGCCAGCTAGAACAGAGAAACTACACACACATTTCTTCATCCCCAAGCAACCTCAGCCACCCACCCTGAGCCTCTTCCAGCACGGCCTGCCCCACCCGCTCCCCACAGGGTTTCTACAAGGGACCTCTGTCCCAGGGAGAATGGGGATCCCCTGCCCTGGCCACCCATCTTGCTGCTTCTCCCACCGGAGCAGAGGAATTTCCTGAGACAGAGTAAGTGCTGCTGTCCTTCCTTCCCTTGCCTGCTGTGCCGGATTTCCCCTCCTACCTAGCTGTCTGGCTGCAGGTAAAGTCCCATGAGACCATTCATATGCACCCCCCTCAGCACATCTCCTTGGGCAACAGACTTGGTCACTAGGGCTGGTAGGGTGTCTGCAGAGATACTGTTTTTGAATGAAAAGGTGCTTATGCAGCTATTAAAGGGGTTCTTCTTTGGCATTTTGTTTGTTGGTTATTTTTTAAAATTTTCACAGCAGAATGATTGGATAATATGCACATGAAGCAAGTTGGAATACTGGCTTGCACAGCTACTAGTGGGGTGATAAAAGCATTGAGTAACTTAGCACTTTCAGAAATGGTAGGTGAGTACAAAGTACAGTATTTTCATAATAAATACTCAAATAAAAGTACATGTTTCAGGAAAATAAATTACTTGAGTAAAGAACAAATCCTGTAAAACATTACTTGGGTAGTTCAACGAAGTATTTCTACTTAGTTACTTTCCACTTCTGGTCCCGACACTTTAGAAAGGCCAGATGCAATATCTTTCACTGGACTAACTTCTGTGGGCAAGAAAGCTGTGGATGCCCAGAAGACTGTCTCTCTCACTTAGCATCCCTAGTCCCACTGAGATGGAGACAGGACATCTTCTGACAGATACATCCTTGGGCTGAACCACAAGGTAGGGTTGTGATTCAAGAGCCACTGGGTGAAAAGCCTTGGGCCTGTAACAGGAAGGGAATATGATGAGAATGTCAGTGAAACTCCATCTCACCGCACGAGCGCTGTGATATGGGAGAGAGACATTTGATGGCATGAGAGGTACATGGTGGGGTGCAGAAGGGCACTAATTAGGCGTGTGAGGGTGCCACTTGAGCAGGAATGGGTGTGGACCCAGTAACACAGCCCCCCTCATCACAATGCCCAGCACAGTCTTGGCTGTGACCCAGTTTGTGAGGATGGCCAAGTGTCGCAGCAGGTTATAGATAGCGACGTAGCGATCAAAGGCCATGGCCAGCATGAACCCAGATTCCATGATTCCATGACAGTGAATCAAGAACAACTGGGCTAAGCATGCATTGATATGAATGGCCTGGTCCTTGAACCAGAAAATGCAGAGGATTTTGGGTATGGTGGTGGTGGAGATGGTGGTGGTCAGCAAATGCCAGCGTGGTAAGGAAAAGGTACATGGGCTCATGGAAACTTGGCTCGATCTTAATCACAGCCAGGAGGAGGCCATTCCCATGGAGGGACAGGACATAGACAAAGCAGAAGGGATGGAGATCCAGACGTGCACCGCTTCCAGCCCTGGGATGCTGACGAGGATGAAAGTGGAGGGATGGAGGGAGGTCCAGTTGGAAGGTGCCATCGTGGCGTCAGTTGGGTGTGTTCAGTTCCACAGCATGAGTGTTTCCTGCCCCTGTAACTAACCATAAACAATCATCACCTGGCTGATGGGAACATGACACAGTGGCTTTTACTCAACATTAGTTCTTCATCTATCCTGTGTTAATGGTATATGAAATGTGAGTCACAAACAATGTATCCTCGGCTCTTGCTCTGTAGCTGTTCCACACTTAATATGGAGGATTTATCTGTAAGTGCTGGGTCTGTAGCAATTCAAAGCAGTGGTTCTTTTTCTCTCCACACATCATTAGATGCAGCGGAGCCAGGAGAAAACTGGCAGGGGTGGTAGTAACATCTCTGCCCTCTGGGATTTCTCTTTGTGCTCAGCCTGTTTTAACAGCAGTTTAGAAGTGGGAAGTCTATTTTTTTTTAAAGATCATACCAGGTCAGCCTTTGTTAAATTACCAGCCACCAGCGATTAGGAGACTTAATTGCACACTTCAGGGCTGGGTCTACACCGGCACAAAACTTCAAAATGGTCATGCAAATGGCCATTTCAAAGATTACTAACGAGGCACTGAAATGCATATGCAGTGCCTCATTAGCCTGCAGCCAGCTGCAGCTCTTCAAAATTGCCGTGTTTCGCTGCCACGCGTCCCATCCAGACGGGGGTCCTTTTCAAAAGGATCCCGCCAACTTCAAAATCCCCTTGTTCCTATGTGCTGAATAAGGAAAGACATCTTCTACTATTCCAACAAGAGAAAGAACAAGTGGGAGAAAAACAAACAAACAAACAAACCAACAAAAAGCTGTGTGGATATGTATCATTTAAGTATTATTGATAAAGTTCTCTGCAGACATCCACGCAGTGTGCAGCGGCAGTTAGTAAGGCAAATAGGATGTTAGGAATTATTAAAAAAGGGATCGATAATAAGACAAAAGATATCATACGTCCCCTATATAAAACTATGGTATGCCCACATCTTGAGTACTGCGTGCACATGTGGTCTTCTCACCTCAAAAAAGATACATTGGCATTAGAAAAGGTTCAGAAAAGGGCGACTAAGATGATTAGGGGCTTGGAATGGGTCCCATATGGGGAGAGGCTAGAGAGACTGGGACTTTTCAGTCTGGAAAAGAGGCGATTGAGGGGCAATATGATAGAGGTGTATAAAATCATGAATGGTGTGGAGAAAGTGAATATAGAAAAATTATTTACCTTTTCCCATAATACAAGAACTAGGGGACACCAAATGAAATTGATGGGTAGTAGGTTCAAAACTAATAAAAGGAATTTTTTTTTCACACAGCGCACAGTCAACCTGTGGAACTCCTTGCCCGAGGAGGCTGTGAAGGCCAGGACTCTATTAGGGTTTAAAAAAGAGCTTGATAAATTTTTGCAGGTTAGGTCCATAAATGGCTATTAGCCAGGGGTAAAGTATGGTGCCCTAGCCTTCAGAACAAGGGCAGGAGACAGATGGCAGGAGATAAATCACTTGATCATTGTCTTCTGTTCTCCTTCTCTGGGGCACCTGGCATTGGCCACCGTCGGCAGATGGGATGCTGGGCTGGATGGACCTTTGGTCTGACCCAGTATGGCCATTCTTATGTTCTTAAAGTAACCCTTGTGGGAACAGACCCAGACATTGGAGATTAGGAAGGAATAAAAGGAATATATATATATATTTATGGTTCATTAAAAATATATTTATTCATTTTATTTCTTCCTCATCTCCAATGACAGGAACAGTAACTGCAGCCATCTTGTGAACTTTTTTTTTTTTTGTAATGAACTATATATTGTTCTCTGGATCTCGTGAATTTCTTAGCTCTTGCATCAATTTATATTCAAAGAACCCCTCTTAGGTCTGTTCCCACAAGGGTTATTTTATCAATACTACTGAAATGCTACATAGCCACACAGCTTTCAGTTTATTTGGGTTTTTTTCTCCCACTTGTTTCTCCTCTTGGAATATTTGCACAAGTCTTTCCCATGGAAAAGTGTCACTAACATTTCCCTTCTAGGTAAATATGCTTTGGGGCATCGTTATTTTTGGGAGATGCTCCTACCTGGGTGCTATGGTAAAGCACTGAAAGATCCTCAGAGGTTGTACGTTCACCTAGCAAAGCAACCACATCTGCTGGGTAAGTCTCGGGGTGCCAACCCCGCTTGGACAGCCATCTCAAGGCTCTGCTTCAGTTCAGCAGACCAAATGACTTCCCAGCATCTCTAACCTGATCAGGGAAAAGGGCCTGACTTCCACCCACTCTTTTGTTCCTTTTTCCCTTCTGACTACCTTTGTTCCATGCTGGGGTGGTCACTATTGGAGCCATGGGCTGGGGCTTATGTTATGGTCTCTCTGTTTCAAGCAGAGGACCCTAAGGGGAGTACTCAGAAATGCACAAGTTTGCCTCCTACATTCCCCCTGCTCAGTCTCAGTTTCACTGTGATATTCCTGTGTGAAAGCCCTAAGAGCAGATTCAAAATCAGTTTTGTGCTATCTCAACTCAGGCAATTCACGTTCCAGTCTGTTTTTCTTTTCTTTTCTTTTTTTTTCCTTTTTATCAGGTCTCCCAGAGGAACCCTGCCAGCAACACAATGTATGCCTTGGATGAATGAACTGTACGATGTACAGAAAGCTAGTCAGACAGCACAATGTCTAGCTGGTAGGTAATATCAAGAGGTGTTTCCCAGGGGTCGGTCCTGTTGAACATCTTCATTAATAACAAGCTGTTCTATAACACCTTAGAGATGAATAAATGTATTAGGTCATGCGTTTTCCTTGTTCTTATGCATGAAATCTCACAACCTAATAAATCTAGTCATCTCCAAGATGCTACAGGACAGCTTGTTATTTGTGAAGCAACTAAAGCAGCTACCTTTCTAAGGTTATCTTCATCAATGATCTAGAGAAAGGGACGGAGAGCTGCCTCTGTAAATTCATGGACAACACAGAGCTGGGAGGAGGGGTCTGTACACCGCAGGTTGGCCTGGGGTAACATGGCCACCCTCATCATAATGCCTACAGAAACCTAGACACAGAGGGGTTTTGGAGTAGGCTTCAGAAGCTCTGGCAGGAACGATTTAGTTGCTGTTGGTCCTGCCTTGAGCACAGGGTTAGACTAGATAACCTCATAACATCTCTGCTAACTCTAACCTTCCATGGCTCTTCTGTGCTTCTATAACCACCTTGTGCACAGCTACCAGCTGCATTGCCTGTGGGGGGTTGTGTCTTGGAGGGTTTCAGATTTTGCCACAAAATTAGTTTTATATTTGCAGTTTTTTACCCTTAAATGCTTCAGCTCCAGGTTTAATGTTCTTTCTGCCATTCATAGACCTGCAATGAAGCTTTCGTTTTTTTGTCTTACCTTTACAATAGCCCTATTTTCTCGTACCAGCCCAAACTTCCCATTCTTTACAGAGCTGCAAAAATGCTCCAGGGCCAAGAAAGGTTTCGGCTTCCAAGGGCAATTCCTACACTTCTGTATAAATTTGCCAAGTTTTTGTTTAAATCAGTACAAATTAATGATGGTCATATCGACACTATTCTATACAGGAAACCCACAGATTGCTATAGTTACCTACATGCCTCCAGCTTCCATCCAAGACACATCAAACATGATCCATTGTTTATAGACAACCCCATGAGAGACAACCATACCTGCTTCAGTCCAACAGAGTCAGACAAAAACAGTGAGGTCTTTATCAAGCAATCTTAAAAATTAATTGCCCACCTTGAGAAGCAAGGAAACAGATTGACAGAGTTAGAAGAGTACCCAGAAATCACTTAGTTCACAATAGCCCCACCAAGGGAAAATAACATCATTCCCCCATTATCACCTGCTCTCAGCTGAAACTCCTCCAGCACCTCAGTGACAGAGTAACAACTCCCCAGAAGAAAATCCCTCATTCTCACTGACCTGGGGTGACAGGCCAGTCCTCTCCTAAAGGTAACCGCACAACCTCAAGCAAATACTTACCAACAGTTGCACACCCTAGCACAGAGTTACTAACTCTGGAACCTATTGCTTCAATACACCCCATTGCCAATCCCATCCGCAGATTGGGACAAGTGGTACCATCACAGGACCGAACCACATCAGCCACACTGACCAGAGCTCACACACCTGCACATGCTTTCCTGCAGACCAGCCTTCCACACGTGTGGCTTTCCCTGCCCTCTCCCCACATCCTGAGGTTCTCTGTCCTGTTATGAGCTTCCCTGGCCTGGGAAAACCTGCATATCCCCTCCTCACCCGCCTCAGCTCTTTGCTTCTTCTGTGTTAGCAGCTGGGACAAGTGATGCTAACAAAGCCATTCTGGGCTCTAAAACCCTGAACTCACCCAGCTGCTGCTCAGCAGACAGGGGCTGCCCCAGCCACAGGGAGATGTCCAGAGAGTGTGCTGTGCTGAAGGAGCTCTGGGCAGGGAAGTTTATAGCCATCACTCTAGAATCCCAGCAGGGTTTGTGCATCACCCGAGCACCTTCAACTCTGCAGCATGTGAGATACATGAATAGTGCCTGGCTTTTCTCCTGCCTCTGTGTACACTGTCCCAAGGGGCCTGGGGGGGTCAATGCACCAGGGACAAGCAGAGACAGTGGGGAAAGCTCACTATTTTCAAACACATTGAAATCCAGGGAGCATTTGCCAATGGCCATGAACTCTGGGTGCCTGTTCAAGTGCTGCACATTCTTGGGATAATTCATAGATCCACCTGCTGGAACATCAAAGAAACCACAGCTGTTAGGAGTTGTTCTGAATGTGAGTAACATTGCAACCACATCAGGCAGTTCAGATCACCACTCACACCCACCGGGTCTCAGTGTGTGGCCATCTGGCTGTGCCAGAGGCTGGGCCGAGAAAGACAACTGTGAGTGGGTCAAGGCACAATTTGTGTTGGGAATGGAGAATTTCCAATAGGGCCTCTTGGGATTTCTGAGCTGGGCAAGGTCCACATAAGCATAGAGAGTACAGAAATTGATGGCAAAGATAGATATCTAATGACGTAGCTTATCAAGCATGCAGATGATACCAAGCTGGGAGGAGTTGAAAGCACTTTGGAGGCTAGGGTCAGAATTCAAAATGATCTGAACAAACTGGATAAATGGTCTGAGGCAAATAGGATGAAGTTTAATAAGGAGAAATGCAAAGTACTGAACTTAGGGAGGAACAATCAGTTTCACTCACGCAAACTGGGAAGGGACTCCATACGAAGGAGTACTGCAGAAAGAGATCTGGGAGTCAGAGTTGACCAAAAGGTAAACATGAGTCCACTGTGTGACAGTGTTGCCAAAAAAAGCAAACATGACTCTGGGATGCATTAACATGAGTGTTGTGAGCAAGACACGAGAAGTCATTCTTCTGCTCTACTCTGCATTGAGTGGGACTCACATGGGGTAAAGTGTCCAGTTCTGGGCTCCGCATTTTAGGAAAGATGTGGAGAAGTTGGTGAAGGTCTAGAGAAGAGCAACTAAAATGATTAAAGGTCTAGAAAACATGACACATGAGAGAAAATTAAAAAAAAATGGGGTTGTTTAGTTTGGATAAGAAGGGGTTGAGAGGGAACAGGACAACAGCTTTTAAGTAACTAAATGCGTGTTACAAGGAGGAGAGAGAAAAAATGTTCTCCTTCACTTCTAATGATAGGACAAGAAGGCATGGGATTCAGTTGCAGCAAGGGAAGTTTAGATTGGACACTTGGAAAAACATGAGTCAGGATGGTTAAAGGTTGGAATAAATTGGTTAGGGTGGTTGTAGAATGTCTGACACTGGAGCTACTTAAGACGTTGGATAAATACCTAACAGGGATGATATAGACAGTGCTGGTCCTGCTGTGAGGGCGGGGATGGGACTTGATAACCTTTTGACCAAAAAACCAAAAAGGAGTCCTGTAGCACTTCAAAGACTAAGAAATAATTTATTAGAGATGAGCTTTCATGTGACAGATCCACTTTTTCAGGTCTGGAAAATCCTGGTAAATGATAACTGAGAAGAAGAGAATTTTACAGATTGGCAGAGTGAGCTGAATACCCAGAAACCAACTATTCCTAGACAGGTCCAAAAAGGTTAATAACAGCACTACTTGTCATCACCTATAGCCCCCAACTCAAACCCGGCCAGCACATTATCAACAATCCACAACCTATTCTGGAACATGATGCTGTACTCTCACAGGCCCTGGGCGACAGACCTGTCCTTTCCTGCAGACAAACACTTAATGTCAGGAAAATTGTCACCAGCAACCACATACCACACCATAGAAATACTATATCTGGAACTTTTCCCTACAATGAACCCGATTGCCAACTCTGTCGACACATTTACACTGGCGACCCCATCAGTGGACCTAACCACATCAGTAACACACTCAGGGGCTCATAGTTGAGTATTTCTACCAATGTGATATAAACCATCATGTGCCAACCATGCCCCTCTGCTATGCATATTGGACAAACTGGACAATCATGTCAACAAAGAATGAACGGACACAACACCATTCTGCATGGGTTCCATTGTTTGAGAACAAATAACTGTTCTCAACTAATTTTAGGGTGCTGAGTTCAGAGATTATATCCATTGTTGTCCATGATATACAGCTTTTCTGAAAACTGGAATCTACTTTTTCAAAAAATGCTATTATAATATGTTATATACTATATGCAGTGACTTGTTTTCAAGAGCTTGCATGCAAAAATACCTCAAATTGATTGAATTTGTCAAAATGAATGCCATCTAGCTTAATTTTGTTGAAGAGGGTTGCCAAATTATTATATTATACATTATATGAGTAACAAAACAGAATAGTTTCCTTGTTTTATGGTTTGAATTATATTTACAACTGTATTTTTTGGATTTTTCAGGGAATCACCTAACATGGCATCTTGAGGTTGCCTGAATGATCCAGAAATATTTTGTTACATTTGTTTTGTTCCAAAGAAGCAAAGACAGAACATGCGAGATGTTCTTAGAAATGTATAGCACGCCTAGGCCGTGTCTACACAAGCCCCAAACTTCGAAATGGCCACGCAAATGGCCATTTCGAAGTTTACTAATGAAGCTCTGAAATGCATATTCAGAGCGTCATTAGCATGTGGGCGGCTGCGGCACTTCGAAATTGACGTGCCTCGCCGCCGCGCGTCTCGTCCTGACAGTGCTCCTTTTCAAAAGGACCCCGCCTACTTTGAAGTGCCCTTATTCCCATCAGCTCATGGGAATAAGGGGACTTCGAAGTAGGCGGGGTCCTTTCGAAAAGGAGCCCCATCAGGACGAGACGCGCGGCGGCGAGGCTCGTCAATTTTGAAGTGCCGCGGCCACCCGCATGCTAATGAAGCGCTGAATATACATTTCAGCTCTTCATTAGTAAACTTAAAAATGGCCATTTGCATGGCCATTTCGAAGTTTGGGGCTCGTGTAGACGTAGCCCTACTTTGGTATAAAACTTGGGGATCAAGACAAATCTTGGGTCTCTCATAAAGTGTGTCATTCATGTGTGGAGTCTTTGAGACAATGGAGCCAAGGAAAAAAAGTAGTCTATAGCATTTGGAATTCCCATGGTTTGGTGCATAACATTTGAATGAAGCATGGTATTTCTTACCCAGGCCTTCTTTCTGTAAGATGGCCAATACCACATGGACCTGATGTGTCTATCCCTAACCTATCAAATTATTTTGAAAATGTCATGTTGTCTTCTGACCTTGATGCTGATAATGTTGAAGGTGATTCTAAGTATTGACCAGAACATGCCAATAATGAAACACAACTTTTCACCCAAAGTGAATTCAATGACTTGTAACAGAGAGTTGTCTGTCCCACTAAAGCTCACCTAATAAACTATTTTGCTTTAAAGTGCTACTTGACTGCTTTTTGTTTTGTCAATGACTTGATGAGAGACCTGGATCTGCCTGAAGATTCTGCTGAGATTTTGTGATCCAGACTTAAAAACGAAGAATTCCTTTCCCTCACACAAGTTTTGCTTGGTACAGGAACCATGAGAAAGTTTGTTCCATATTTTACTATGGATGGTCTGCTAATATGGTTGAATAATATTGCTGGATTAATAGAAAGCGTGAGGTCAGTTTAACAACCAGGTGACTGGAGACTGTTTATTGATTCTTCAAAGAAAAGCATAAAAGGAGACTGTTCTGGTCTGGCTATGATCTGAAGAAGTGGGTCTGCGCCACGAAAACTCATCACCTAATAAATTATTTTGTTAAAAGTCTTTAGAGTGGTACATGACTGTCTTTTGTTGTGATAGGCAGCAGACTAACACGGCTATCTCTCTGTTACTAGCCTGAAAGGTGTTCTGCAATATGCCTCTGTGCCTATTGCCTGTTCTGTTCACTTAAGAGAAACCTGTGGAAATCTTGAGCTTCTTGTTAAAAGATGTGATGGACTGTGTGTGGCGATCTGAAGGTTCTGTGTATGCTGCTTGGTCAGCAGGCTAGTTACATTGGAATGCCGTGTGTTTTATGTGATTGTGGTAGCAGAGCAAGGGATCTTTATTGGGTAAGGAAAGAGTGGCCACCAAAGGAGAGTCTGACTTGTGGCTCCAAGAATAGTATTTGTGAAAAACTGATTGAGCCCAACGAGGTACTGCTACCTCCACTCCACATCAAGCTAGGTTTGATAAAACAATCTGGGAAAGCGTTAAACAAGAACAATGAATGTTTCAAGTACATTCACAACAAGTTCCCAGCTCTGAGTTATCAAAAAGTTAAGGAAAGTGTCTTTGTGGGGCCTCAAATCAGGAAACTGACTCTTGACACTAACTTTGAAGAAACCTTGAATGGCACAGAGGAAGATATGGGGTTGGCCTTCAGAAATGCCATACAAAACTTCTTAGGGAATAACAAAGATCCTAATTATATATAAAAAAAAAAGTTGGCGACATTCTAAACAAATTTAAAACACTTGGATGCAACATAAGTTTGCAAGTTCATTTTCTGCACTCCCATCTGGATTATTTGCCTGAAAATCTTGGAAGCGTCAGTGAAGAGCAAGGGGAGATATTTCATCAGGATATCAAGATGATGAAAAAGAGATCTCAAGGATGCTGGGATGTCAACATAATGGCTGATTACTGCTGGTGCCTGAAAAGTGAGATTGATGGTAGAATGCATAAATAAGGTGTCAAAAAACAACTATTCAGTCACATCTAATCATTTAAAATTATGTATTTGTTATATTTCACACTTTGGTCCTTTGTTGTTTAAACAAGGACGTACAACAGATCTTCTCAAAGAACTATAGCTTACTATTTACCCAGTTTTTAATGCATAAATTAGAATAAAAAGCATGAAAAAGTCAATTTATTTCTTTTTATTTGTGAAAAATCCTAATGTGATAGAGCAAAATGGATGCCATTTTTAAATCAGCATATCAAAAATATATAAAGTCACCAATTTTTATGAAAACAACTGAAACTTTGTCTCAATTTGCAGACCAATGAAATCAGACGTTAGGAATCTGAATACATATTAACCTTTTAATAGATAGGCCATAGCATTCAAAACTTAAAAGTTTGCATTCGAAAACAAAGATACTTTGCCATCAGATTACAAAGGGAGACTTCTAAATTGGAGTTCAGTCTCGAGTTTGACACTTTACATCTCAGACTCAACAAAGATATCAGTTACTTTATGCATTACAAGGAGAGTTTCCCCATCTTCGATATTCCTTGTAAGCCCAGGTAGCCCACTTAACTTAATGGACATTTGCTGTAAGTATTTTTCTTCCACCTTTCCACACTCCCACTTTTGTCCCATCTAGCTGATTTGTCAGTTTTTATTTTGTTTTGATATCTTTCTATCTTTCTCTTAAATTCTCATCATCTTCGCAATCATTTATCACAATTTTCCAGATCTGAAGATTTTTCAGATTTTCTATCACCTGCATCACATCGTGGTGGTCATAGTCAGTCATTAGGGATGTTCTGGTTTGTTTCTACCTTAACATTACTGACAGATGCTAGTCAGAAAGGGTGGCTGGCAAGGTACACTGCGGCACATTACACTGCAAAAGGTTAATTATTGTATTTTTTTTACCAAACTGGTATGCCACATGTAACACCGACAGACCTGTGTTGCCAGCCCCTGGGATGGAGCCTGCAATGATAGGGTCTAAAGCCCTGCCGTCTACCACATGAGCTAAAGGCCAGCTGGCTCTCAGCCAAGTCTGTAGAGCAGAGACTTCACTCACCCCAGACAAGGTCTCAGTGCCTCTGAGTACTACACACATTTCGACTATATGGCTAGAGATGGTGCTGACTCCACTGGGCTTACACTTAGGACCTGAACCGGGCCCAGGGCCATGTCAGATTGCAGAGTGCAGGGAAGGGCCAGAGTAACAGGCAATTAAAAACCCTGTGCCTCAAAGGGAACCTCAGGGCCACAGATGTGACCAGGGAAAGAAGTTTCTGCTCTGCATGGTGTGATGGCAAGCACAGGAGAGAAACCAAGGAGTTGCAAATACTGTTAGAAAACCTCCCACTGGATCCGGGGTTGGACCCTCCCGCAAAAGCAGGGGATGGGATAGGGTCAGGCCAGGGTGGGAGAAACACATTCTGGCTGCTCTCATTAATTGGACAGAGGTTATTGTTGGGGGTGAAGGAAGAGGATAAGCAGTAAAAGGATTAAAAATGAAAATTACTTTTATGCCTTTAAATGAACTCTGACCTGTATGCTGAACTGCTAGATGTTTTCTGGTCCTGTAAACTTCTAAATGTTAGGCTTGTACACTTTGCGCTGGATTTGCAAACAGCAGCTGGGCCCAGCCCAGAGGGGAGAGAAAAGCAACAGAAGCAGTCAGGGAAATGAGGTGGGCTTCACCATAGCAAAAAACCAAACAAGCAAAACATCCCAACCTTCAAAAACAGCATTGAACTGCCCAGCTGCAATTTCCATGCAAACTTGACACTATCCGACTGTATCTGAATGGAGAGGGGGCGTGGCTGGTGCATGACAAATGGCATTTTTTCCATCTTTTTTTGTTCGCAGTTCCCATCAACTGCTGAGAATGGCCCACATCCACCACCTCCTTAGAACTGATCCTCCAGCTAGTTCTGTAATGTGCCCAGCTGGTATTTACATATAAGCAGATATTTTTGCCAGAATGAAGTTTCCACTTCATAGATCCGACAAGTGGATTCCAGCCCATAAAACCTTATGCCCAAAGTATAACTGTGCTATACCTTTTAGCGCCACTGAACCCCTTACTTTGTTGCTGAAACAGACGACTATGGCTGTTCCTCAGAAACTTGTCCTCTGGGAGTGATAGCAAAGGAAGGCAGCCCCTTGTGGGATTCCCCCAGCCTTGAGTTTGGGCTCAGCTCCATAACAGCTCTTAGTGCATAATATTATGCATAAATAAATTCTTGATTTACATATTGCATGTGGTGTTGTAGTCATGCTGGGCCCAGGACACTAGGAACACCAGAGGCAATATCTTTTGCTGGATCCACTTCAGTTGGTGAGAGAGCTGTGGATGGAAAGAAGAGTGTCTCTCTCACTAGCTATACCTAGTCCCACTGAGTTGGAGACAGGACACCTTCTGAAAGGTACAACCTTGGGCTGAACCACATGATATGGATGTGGTGCTGCAACCGCTGGGTTAAAGTCCTTGGACCTGTTCCAGTGATGAAATAGTCAGTGAAATTCCATCTCACTGCAGGAAGCCTGTGAGAAGAGAGACATTTGTCTGGGCATGAGAGGGTGCATGGTGGGGCACAGAGGGGTTCCCAGTGGGCATGTGAGGGTGCATGGAGTGCGAGGGTGGCAGAGAGCTGGCCGTGGGAAGGTGGAAGCAGAGAGGAGAAGCGGCAAGTTTGGTGTCAGTGGGAGCACGGGAGAGTGGGGAAAAGGCAGAGGACTGAGCCTAAGAGGGTGTGGAGTGGAGGAGAGAGGGACAGGTATCTGGGCATGAGAAGGTGTAGGATGGTAGGAGGGAGACAGCTACATGGGCATGAGTTATACATGTGGGATCTGATGCCTGGTCTAGTGGCTGAGGCCTTGAACCAGGGCTCACATCAGAGTTCACTGGCTCAAGCCATGGTTCAGCCAATTCCTATCTCCCCTAACTGTTGCCATAAAAAGGGGTTCAGAGGAAAATGCCTCAGTGCCTGGGATGGATAGGGGTAACCTGACCCCTGGGCAACACTCCTCTTCACCTCCACCTGGGGGAGAGTGACTGGTGCCCTTAAGAAATTGCTGGCTTTGTCTGAGAATCCCTTTGAGGTGCTAAGTCCTTGGGCTCACTGGGCCTTCCCCAGGGTTGGTCCCTCTTGTCGCTGGGGATAGAAATGGTTGAGCAGGGATGGTTTCTAGCTGCATGTCACTCAAGGAGGCCTGGATCTCTCTGGACCATGTGGAACTGACAAATGATAATGTTCTAAAACACTGGAAAACCAAAGCTGTGTTTTGCTCAGAGCTAGACAATGATGTATATGTGTCCTGCTGCACGGGGAGGCAGAGGTGGGTTTCCATAGCAGGGAGTGACAGAGCCATTGGGATCCCCAGCCTTGCTGGGCCTGAAGTCAGCTGCATACACTACACTCCCAACCACTGACCCATCCCATAGATCCTCACGCTGGTGTCAAGCCCAAGATATGGAGCACTCTCTGCCGAATCCCAGGGGTTCTCACCCCATAGATGATGGGGTTCATCACGGGAGGGAGGACCAGGTAGACATTGGCGATCAAGATGTGAACATGCGGAGCCACATGTCCAAAGCGATGTGTGAGGTAGGTGATGAGTGCAGGGGTGTAAAACACCAGCATGACGCAGACGTGGGAGCTGCAGGTGCTGAGGGACTTGTGCCGCGCCTCCTTGGAGGGGAGGCTGAAGATGGTCTGCAGGATCATTATGTAGGACAGGACAATGAGGATAAAATCTAACCCCCCAGAAGAAAATGCCACAGCCAGACTGTAGGCACTCATGGGTGTTGGGTCCACACAGGCCAGATTCACCAGTGCCATGAACTCACAATAGGTGTGAGAAATGATGTTGGTCCTGCAGTATGGAAGCCACTTCAGCAGGAATGGGTGTGGGCCCAATAACACGGCCCCCCTCATAACAACACCCAGCCCTATCTTGATTATGGCCCAGTTTGTCAGGATAGCGGAGTGTCGCAGTGGGTTACAGATAGCGACGTAGCGATCAAAGGCCATGGCCAGCATGAACCCGGACTCCATACAACTAATTGCATGAATCAAAAAAATCTGGGTCAGGCACACATTGACATGGATGGTCCGGTCCTTAAACCAGAAAATGCAGAGGATTTTAGGAACAGCGGTGGTGGAGATGACCAAGTCGGCAAATGCCAACATGGCAAGGAAAAGGTACATGGGCTCATGGAGGGTTGGTTCAGTCTTGATAACAGCCAGGAGGAGGCCATTCCCTAGGAGGGACAGGATGTAGATGGAGCAGAAGGGGATGGAGATCCAGATGTGTGCCTCCTCCAGCCCTGGAATGCCGATGAGGATGAAAGTGGAGGGATGGAGGGAAGTCCAGTTTGAAGGTGCCATGTTGGCTGAGTTCAGCTCCACAGCATGGCTGCTTCTTGCCCCTGTAACATGAAATGTGAGTCACAAGTCATGTGTCCTTGGCTTTTGTCCTTCAGCCTTTCCACGCTTACTGTGGAGGCTTTACCTGTTAGTGATGGGTCTGTGGCAGTGCCGAGCAGTGGTTCTTTTCTCTACATTCCTCTCCTGAGATGCACTGCAAAGTACCAGAAACTTGTCTGAAGGTAGATTCTGCTATTACTAGGGGAGCTGGGAGACAACTGGCTGTGGTGGTGGTAGCTCTTCCCTCTGGGATTTCTCTTTGTGCTCACCCTGTCTTAACTGTGGTTCAGAAGTGGACAGTCTTGTTTTTGTTTTCAGATCATACCTCAGGAGCCGTCTGTCAGTTATGAGCCTTCACGGATTAGGAAACAACAAGAAGTCCTATGGCACCTTATAGACTAACAGGTCTTTTGGAGCATACGGTTTCATGGACAAAGACTCCCTTCATCAGATGATGAAGCGGGTCTTTGCCCAGGAAAGCTTATGCTCCAAAATAGACTTCTTGTTGTTCTTGAAGATACAGACTAACATGGCTACTTCTCTGACACATGTCTCCAGGGATTAGGAGATTTCACTCCACACTTTAAGAAGTTTTTTTTTTTTTATATATATATATATATTTATTTATATTCCTTTATTCCCTCTTAGCTCCCAGCATCTGGAGTAGTAACTGCAGCTACCTTGTCAACATTTTCTTTCAGGACCATAAATTGCATTTTGCATCTCATGGATTTTCCTAGCTCTTGCTTCTACATCTACTAAAAGAACCTCCTCTGGGTCAGTGCCCACAGAGACATTTGAATCATTGCAACAAACCCTTAATACAAAGCCCATTTAAATTCAGGTTATTCATATACAGGATGATGAGGAGGAGGACTTTACCCGGTGTACTTTAGTGCTATTTTTTTGTCACGTAGCTTTCCTTTTTTATTCCCACTTATTGTTTCTCCTATTGGAATATTACCACAAGACTTTCCCATGGGAAAAGTGCCTCTAACACTTTCCCTGGTTGGTAAATTTGTTTTGGGGCGTTATTCTTTTCAGGAGCTGTCCCAGCCCGGATGTCCCTGCCAGGTCCTGGGATTCATACATTCCCTTACCAAAGCAGACACATCTGCTGGGTAAGTCGAGCGGTGCCAGCCACCCTGGACAGCCATCACAAGACTGAACTCTGATTCAACAGACCAGATGAGTTCCCTGCATCTCTAACCTCCTCTGGGGTTATGTCTCCAGATCTGAAGAAGTGGGTCTGCCCCTTGACAGCTCATCATTAATCAACTATTTTGCTTGTCTTTAAAGTGCTCCATGGCTGCTT